>NC_090945.1:81886587-82203587 GCF_040807025.1 Struthio camelus
AACATGCAAAAGCTTTAGGTGAGAATATGGCACCTTCACCTTGAAATAAATTACCTCATTGTTAAAGAGTATTTTGTTCTTTGGAGCCCTGCCTTCAATGACATATAATAAAGAAGCTGACTCTCTGTGATTGAAGGTATCTGAGATACCTACAAGTGAACCGTTACAACATTTCAAAACTTCTGGAGCCTATTCTGGATGCTTTCTGGTGAGAAGCATCCAGAATGGGATCCAGAATCTGACAGCACAAATCACCAATATAACACAGACAGAGCGCAATGTACTGCAATATAAAAACCAAACACCTCTTCCCTCAGGAAAACACATGACCAAAGGCTTGGGGAATGTCTTGGAAACGGTGGGAAATACTGAACACAGGAGTAAATATTAGCTCATTCACTATCTGGCTCCTGAGTCTGGAATACATACTTTATGGACTTTTACACATACATTTTAAAAGAACTAAGCAGAGATTAAAGCCTCCATCTTCCTCCTCCCAGAAAAGTTCCTAACTATCAAGCAAGAGGGTGCAAGATTCATTCAGGCTGAAGAGGGAGACAGGGAACAGAATTACTCTGTGCTGGGGACACAGGCTCTTAAAGTGCATATTGGTGTTGGTCATTCCTCTGAGCATTTCCTGCTCCCTCTTCCCTCTTCTAGGAAGTACTTGCTGCCTTTTTGCTAAAAATGGACACAATACATGAGAAAATCTTAGCCCAGTGGTTAGAGAACTGAGTTAGGGAAAAAGGACTTCAAATTTCATTTCCTGACCTATTTGCAAGTTTTATTCTGGACCAAGGAAAGGAATGAACCGCTCAGATCAGGCACCGTAACACCCAGCTCCACCTGCCTGCACAAGGATGGTCGTGTCCCGCCAGGCTGCACATCCATTCTGCCCTGGGGAAGGTAGAGGATGCTGAGGAAAAGACTACTAGAAACAGGGAAAGCATTAAAGGACAAAGCAGAAGAGAAGTGCTCAGCTACTCCTTGCTGTCTATCTGGCCCTGTGAGTCCTTCTTTCCTTCCTGCACAGGATCAGCCAGGGACAGATTTCTGTTGGAATAACCAAGGACACATTTTCTACGAGACAAGTATGAATATTCGTGCTTTCAGATAGATAAATAACCTTCAAGGCTATATTCAGTCTACCCATTCATCCCAATTCAAGGCATAGTGAACGCTATATTTAGTCTCCAGCTTCCCAGATATAACGTGGAGAGTAGCAGCAAAGAGGGAAAAGAAAAATGGGCTGCACTGAAATGGTAAAGGGGATTTATCACACAGTAGTAATTCATGAAGCTACTGTAGCCAATGCTGTTATCATGTATCTACTGCTGTTTATGGTGCTGTGATAGGCAGAGAAGCACACAATTCAGTTTAACATATGTAAATTAAACATATAAAACTCCATATTTATCCTTATTAGGCTGTGAAATGTTATGACTCAAATGTGACAAATAAGTTATTCATGGGTAATGGTGGCTATCCATTTTATACAATTCCCTGCAGACCACAAATACCTTTATATCCTGATGAATTTCCTGACTCTGTAGCAGAACAAGCCAAATAGGTTTTAAATATTTTAAAGCATTTCTGAAGATGATTGTGGGGAGCCCGGTTTAGGTTCTCTTATATTCCGCAGAGAAAAAGACTTTCTCTCTCTGCAGGGAATGTTTTTCTCTGCATCGGGTTTGTCTGTCTTTTGGCTATTAAAAGAAAGAATTGATCAGCTTTAACAGAGATAAAGAGTCATTTGCGTTAAAAGTCACTCCTATGCCTGCTGCACTCCACCTTTCTGCAATGACACAGAACTGAAACTGTCAGTTCCAAATAAGTTTTGGTATGTTTTGTAAGAAAGTAACCTGGGATTTGATTTAAAAAGAAGGTACTGGCATGTTAACATAAGAAAGGTTTGCCATAGAGGCTTTGAATTCAGTGGTTTAATTCAGTGTTCACCCTGCTATGAGTGGAAATTGGAGTAGCTGACCTCCTGAGGTCCCTTACAACTGGAATAACTCTATGGTCCATTTAAACATGTTTGAAGTGTTTAAGAGTTTCTATTTTAACCTCATCCGTACCAACAACTGGAAACTACCTTTAAGACTTTGTGACCTCCTTGTCTGGGAGATTGCTCGGTGTGTAGATTAGCAGTATGGACCAGACCTGGTCCAGCCCACATTTTATTTACTAGTATAGGTGGAGTCATGCACTGTAAAAGATACAGAGGAGGCAAAGAACTTGAATCCCTCTAGCTTTTTAAAGGGAATCCCCCTCCCTAGAAACATCCCATGGGTTCAAGGACTTCTCCTCAGTTTGAGAATAAATTCAGGGAAAGGAAAGATATAGTGAACTGGTGTCACAGATCTGTCCCTCAAAACGGGTTGCTCAGAAGAACTAAAAAACAGCAGAGATGCTGTGATCCCTCCAAAGCGTTGCGAAACCGATCATTAACCACTCCTGTGGAAATTCAAAGTCCATCTTTTCCTCTTTGTTCTGGTCTTATGGACACAGAACAAAGGAAGAATAAATAATAGAAAGTTACCAAATAAATAGAGAAGCCATATGATCTGGGGTAGTCACACACCTACCCACAATAAAGATACTTCCAGCCACACAGATCAGCACAGAGAGAAAACACGGCACGCACACAAACACAAACAGCACAGACGGCCTGATCCTCTTATTCCTCTCTGGCTGACCAAGATGGAAATCCTCTAGTGGGATAGGTATATAGTAAAGTAAAAATAAAAAATAAAAACAAAATGTGTGTGTGTATGTTTACATATGCATGTATGTGCGTGTGTGTGTGTGCATATATATACACACACACACACATATATATACAGTATATATTGTACACACACACACAGACACACAAATGGGTGCCTCTGGCAGCCGGGCCAGACCTTTGATGTCTCCAGTAGCCAACCCTCAAACCCCAGTGTCTCCATTAGCCAGCTCCCAGACCTCTTAGCCTACATGAGAGCTATGCAATTTGGAAGTTTGCAAGCAAATTATGCATCTGTACGCATATAGATTGAGTTCCCCTGGGGAAACTTATACTCAGCATCCCTTGCTGCTGACATCTCAGATCTATGGGTCTGAGATCTGAAGGGCTATGCAGTTGCTGGCACATGGACCTCCATGCACACATATACACACGGAAGAGAGGCCTGTCACCCTGGAGAATAGTTAGAAATGGATTTTAATAAGAAGATAGGACAAATTGCAGTAATCAATTGCAAGGCTTAATGCAATTATGCATAATTAAGCATAATGACCAGCAACCAGTTTACACCCAGCTGGGTCCTTTTATCCCTCTTCCCCACTTCTTGCTCTCCAGTCCACCTTGTTTCTTCCATTTTCCTCCCTTTGGACCTTGTCCTGAATATCTCAGAGTGAGTCTTACAGTCCTACTATCCCTTTCAAAGCTTCTCATAGTAAGTTTTACACAATCCCAAAGTGTTTTTCCTCTGCTTCCCATGATGAGTCCTGTAGCCCTGTAGGCAGCAGCCCCCTCAGTCCTTAAGATGCTCCAGGTCCCTTGAGTTTACTTTGGAATTTCATGCCTAGACAATGGGGCTGAACCTGCTCCTTCCACAGCCCTAACAGCAGCCAAGTCAGGTTGCTTCTTTTGCTGTAGTTGAGCAAGTAGGGCTCCTTGTCTGTCATTTTCCTCTGCTCCTTGCCAAGCCTTTGTGTTTATGGTGATCAGCCTTTAATTACACAACCTAACAGTAGATATCAAAAAACCACAAAAAAGACTGTCATATTCAGACTGGGAAATGTTGGTTTATTGATGTACATCTAACTATTCTGAACAATAAACCTGGAAGTTTTAATTGTCCCCCAAGACATAATCAGAAAAAAAAATTTTCTAATGTTTCATCTGCTATCAGCTTTCTACACACAGGTTTTTACTTCAAAATTAAAAATCAGATAGCATAAAAGATAAAGGAAAGAAATATATAGAGAGAAAAATATAATGACTAATATCTCCTTTGAACTTCTTTCTTCATTTAGTGATCACAGTTAAGTGAAGTCTTGTGATCTGCATCTCACCTTATTCTTTAATATAATCACTGAGCTCATCTCATGTTGCTTAGAATTCAGCTAAATTGTCTTGTAGTTTGTGAATTGGTTGATCCTATGCTACTACCTCCATCCTTTGGAAATGCCAGGCTGGCTTTTTTTTGCCATCTCTTTCCATTACCTGATTAACAACCAGTTTGTATTTGATTGATAAATTGATTCCAGTTCATTTATTTCTGACTGTTCTTTGCATTTTGTGAAATAAGACATAATGGGCCAGATCTTCCTGTTGTAAATGGGCACAGGTCAAGCAGAACTGGGGAATACATTGACGTCAAGGCTTCCCTCTATCCTGTGAAGATAAGACCAAGACCAGCTTATTTCCAAAAGAAAAATAGCAATCCAGTAATAAACCAGAACATATGACCATTTTCTTCCTTACATTGCTCTTAACTATGTTTCCTGGAAATTGTCCAAGTTTACGGCCTATGTGATTCCACAGTATTACTAACATATATATAAAATCTACTTTCTATTCTTCTTTTGTTCAAAGTTTGCTCTTGGCTGCATTGTTTTATGCAAGAAATAACTATGCTAGCATAGTGATTTGTGTTGCATGACTAGAACAATTGATCAGAATATTTTAATATAATTTGAAAAAAAAAAATCACTGGATACCAAAAATAAGACTCAAAAATTTTATCTAACATCTATTTGAAAACTAGTACATTAAATTAAGAAAGCCTACCAGTCATTATGAATTTCAGGCGTTAAAACAAGCAAATTAAAATTGTGTAAATTTCAACAATTTCTTCCTTGGTGAAAGGCCAAGATAAAAACATTCATACTTTAATATCTAGTTGTAGAAGGAATGCACAACATAAATGACACAAAGAGCCATTTCTGAAGTCACAGGAACAAAACTGGGTGGTGGAAGTCTCGAGAGCATGTGCATTTGAAATCTGAATGTTCTTTAGTTATTTTATTTGTAGCTTGTCTCTCTCATAGCTGATCTATCTTTCTTCTCTCCAGGCTTTTTTTTTAAATTATTATTAGTCTTATGTGCTTGCAGATTTTTTTCACTCTTTGGATATCCCGTCACATATCTGACCTTTAGAATAATGCATTTATTTTGAAGGTTGCACTGTATTTGACAAAATATGTATGAAGCACTTAACATTTAAAATACGTTTTTACTTTTGATGCTTGACAGAAGCAAAAAGCAACAGTTATGTTTGACGTAATTATTTTTTATTTCTAAATATGTCAAGTCTAGATTCCGAAGAGTGAATGCCAGTACGTAGTTGTGCTGGTCTCAGTTTCCAAGAGACATATTGACATTTTTTAAACATTCTCACAAAAGTGCCTATATTCAAATCTGTTCATTCAGTTCTATATACCTACTTTGTGCATCAGATTTTTTATGGGATATATCCTTCCCTGGGTCCTGGGAAATTGTGAGTTTTACTTTTAAAGCTTCTTTTTGGATCTAGGCTGTATCCTAGAAACATGGGATAAAAAATATGGTTTCTGCTGCAAAGGCCTACAGCCTAAGTATAAAAATTTTAAGTTAGCCTGAACTCAAACGCTTGGAGAATACAAGATGACAGTGAAATGGGGGTTCGCACAGTAATTCATAATCTCAGCAAATTTTAAGTTTAATCATTTTAAAGATTTGAAATCTTTTTTTTCTAGGAGACTACTAATTAGGGAATAAGTTTATTCCACAAGCGAGCTATCACCCTCGGCATTATGAAATCTTCAAAAGTTTCAACACCAGTCTTGCAAGCTTTACATCTCAACCTTTCTCTGAAATACTGCCTGATCCTGGGGCCTTTTTTGAGGTTTTGTTCTCTGGGCAGTGGGCAGAGGCCGAATCCTGGAACTCATTCCTCTCATAAAGAAGCCAAAGACTTTAGTGGAAAATAGATCTTCTACCCCAAAACTAGAAGCTGTATACTCTCATGCAGTCCTGTCACACTGAACTTAACACAGTGCAAGTGGCTATGACTCTCTTGATCTTAGTTACTAACCAGGCTTGAATTCAGAAATTCTACTTCTTCATGGTCCCATGGGATTCTCTAGTACAATAAGCAAAGAGAGTCTATCCCAGTTGTGTTAGATACTGTAATCATAGTTGTTTCTGAAGCTACCAACTGCTCTCACTGCGCAGTGTTAGGTGAAAACCAGGCTTGATAGTGGATGCCCAATGGAGTTTTCCAGAGTTTATGTCCAATGGCTGAGAAGGTGACACCAATGACGGTAAAACCAGGTGGTTTGTCAACCACACACCTCCTTGTGACTTGACAACGTACGCACTCATTTGTGTTAGGATCTTGTTGGTAGATGCTTAGACTGGCACAGAAGGCTGTGAAGAAATAGAGACTCAGGACAGGGGGAACTTCTGAAACTATTTATCTTGTAGCAGATTTCTGGGAATATTTGAAGAATTTCTGGGAATTTCTGTCTATACTTGCAGGTCAAAATATTCAGGTCAGGTGTTAGAGGAATGAGGCTTTTGACCAGAGGACCAAGTTGCTAAGTCAGTGTCATGGAGTGAGACATTTAGAAAATGATCAAATTAGTAATTTAAGTACTCTCATACTTCATGTCAATGTCATAATATAGACTTGGACTGGATTGGGTGGGCTGCCCACCATAACCTGAAATATATTTCCTTGAGGTGTTCATTAATAGCACTCTCACTTCAATGTCTCTGCCTGTCTAGATGTAGTGGCTCGTTACAACTTCGGAAAATGACCCTTACCTTTCCAAGTCTTGTATGAATATAGAAAATCAGTCCAGCCTCACCAGGCATGTTTTACTTCTGCCAAGCCAGACAGAACTCAGTAATACAATTTTGCATTCTTTCAAGTTTAAAATAACTTAAACTCGAAATTTAAAACTGTAAACCCAAACAGTAGATTAGAAAATAAAATGCGGAATTATGAGAAGCAAACTAACGCTTTAACCACACAACAGATGTAAGCATGTCCTTAATTTTAAGCATGTCCATAATGTCACTGTTAGTCAAACCTAAGTGTAGAACGGGACCTTTCAGAAGTTATATTAAACAAGCACTATATGTTCTGTCCTGCCTTAGTGAAGCTCTGTAAAACAGCCACATAACAGCCATTCTCCCTAAAAGAAGATAGAGCACTGTACAAGCAAAGCACTGCCTGTATTCTAGAGAGTAAAGTGAATTATGAGACCACATTATCAGCTACCGTAACCAAAAATAGAAGCTACATGAAGAAATCTAAATGAGATTAGATCAGCCTGTATACCAGCATTAGTATCACTGGGTCTTCCCAGAGAACGTTTACTAAAGGTCATTGTCTCCTAGAGCATCAAGCTAAAGGGTAAATGTAAGCTAAGGAAGTGACAAATTAAGCAGCTGACATCAGGGAAAACTTATTCACTCCTAGAGCAATAAATGTTTGGGACAGTTTACATCATGTATTTTTTCTAGACAGATACATGAGTGTTAACCCAGAAAATCAGAAGAATTACTGCAGGGAAAACTACATATTACCCTTGATGATTGCTAAGTTCTGATTCTCTTTTATTCATTCTCTGATCCTGTTGTTCTCTTATCCAAGGTTTATAAAGCATATTTTTGGCAAACTAAAGGCCCGCTCAGACAAGGAAAAATAAGTCTCTGCATTCTGTTATTTCCCACACTTAGCTACTGAGAAAACAAAATGAATGTCTATGAAATCATGAAATGGATTTTCGTGAGTAGCTGTTAAAAGATGCGTTCTGTACAGGTAAATATTGTATTAAACATTAAATTATATACCCCTAAACTGCCATTCATCCGCTCCCAGAAATATGATTCAAATTTATAACAGTGTTTATTTGTATGATTGGGAAAATAAAAAGTACAGGATAAAGCATGGACAGAATTTGAAGCTGCAAATAAAAATGAAATGTGCTTTGCATGGGTAGGCATCATTTACAGGAATATGATTCATATTGATTAGCAATTTATAGTATTTTTGTAATTGCACATGTAATAATTTGGAAGAATAACTACATAAATAACAGAAATAACAAGTTTCAGCATAGACATTAGCAGTGGGGTGATCTAAAATGCATTTATTTATATAACCACCATTTTCCTACAGGAATTATGCTACTGCTTCCATCCTGGCGAATCATGCATTTATATTTGGATTTTTTGCTATATGATGGTCAAAATTAGATATACATTAAATCAGAAATGAAAATATCTACATTCACTTTATAAAACTGGTCTGAGTAATCTGGAATTTCTTGGTTATTTCTTCATCAAAGCTGTTGGTGGCAATCACAATAAGGAGCTATTGATAGTGCTTCTATGGTGATGAGATCAATTTTGCCATTAAACATGAGATTATGTTTCTATTTGTTTGTTTATTTGTTTTTCATGGTAAGCTAGGTCGTGTTTCACCTTTTTGGGGAGTTTTCTTTTGGCTGTGTAGTGGATTCTAAAGTGCAGGGACTTCATGCACTATAGGCTGCCCCAAGCCAAGCTTGTGAAAATTAAGACACTACCCTATTGCCAATTCTTTACTCCTGGGATCACAATCAGGGCTGAATTCTATCCAGTTGCGAATGACTAGCCCAGTCTTTTAAAAAATGTCAAAAATATTTGGGGCAAACCCTGCCTGACTGGCTCTCTGACCTGTTTCACCACCATGGTTAGAAAAGGAGTCCGCAAGAGAAGAGGCAGAGCATGTTTCTTCATTAACAGAGCAACTGTCAAGACCCGGAACCTCAGACGCCTCTACTTCCTCTCATTGCCCTAGAAGAATCAAAGGCTTCTCATCCTTATCTCTTCAGTGCTCCTCTGCAGCAACTAGTTGGAAGGGTGAAAGGAAGAGTAAAATCTCCTCCACCAAAGCAATGAAGCGGGCAGAGGAGTGCTCTTCATCTACCAACCCATTACAAGTCATGGATGCAGAGAGGGAAAGGGTGAGCACAAATTCCCGGGAGTTACATCCCAAAGGGGTCAGACTAGGAGAAGAGGATCAGCATGGGTTGTGGAGAAAGACCTGAAATCAAGGGAATTCTGCACAAGTACAGTAGCGCTATCTTTTTGTCTGTTTCTTTAGTTTTGGTTGTTGTTTTGGTGGTTGTTGATGGTGGTGGTAAAGGTTTTCCTGCAGCTCTATTGACTAAAATCCATATCAGAAGCTAAAGGCAGGAAAGAAAAGTGAGGGTTCTCTATTCTTTGAGAAATCCATCACAGAATAGATTAAGATGTCCTGCTGTGGGAAGAACCACGGGATATGTGGATTTGACTACTGTAAGGGAGGGAAAACAGTTGAGACTTGCAATCCATCTAGAAGTTAACCTTCACTAGTATCTAGAAATAATAAGGAGCAATATCCTGGGAATTCACAAATAGTTTAGGGTTGATTGATTGAAACTATTTTTCAGCAAAGAAACTTCTAAATATGTACCTACACATTTTCTGGAGCTTGTGTTTAATCTCCATAAACAAAGTAGTCAAGGATGCCTTCCCCTTCTGTTGGTCACAGATTTACTGAATAGAAAAAAAAAGCTGTGCTCCTATCAGGACTGAATCTGCCCTTGTGCAGAGACCATCAATGTTCACTGCAAAGTCAGGATGCTCACTGGCAAGGAAAAGTTATCGAAAAAAATCTCACCGAAATAAACAGGAAAAAACAAAACTCCATCTCTCATAAGGATAGCTAGACTATTGTTCTGTTCCAGCCCATCATATCCTAGCATATTATAAATGAAGTAATTTGCAACATAATCTAAAGCCCTACCCCATGTATGCTGCTTTCCCACTCAGAATATATTATGGCAAGTGCTCCTTATTGAATTAAATCCTGTCTCCCAGTAGAAAACAGATGCAGCAGTTCATACAAGGTGAATGGCGTCTGTACGTAAACAGAACATGTGAAGGATGGCCAGCTTTCTCTGATTCATCTCGCGTCAGTGCATCTTTAATTTATAACTGTATGTGGAGTCATAATGTGGTTTTTCCTTTTTTTTTTTTTAAAGGTCATCTCAATTACTGTTCTAGCGACCCTTAAAATAATCGTTGTCACCACCCTTCCCAAATATCTTTGCAGCAGAGCCTTCTGCTGATAGGCTCCAATCAGTTGTGAATCCCATTAGTGGTGACTCTGTGAGCAGAAACTTAGAATATCATTACAGCAGATAGCTAGACCATTTATGCTTTAAAGCAAGTTATATATTATAACGGGAGCAGCATAAATTGGAATTGATTTCATTAGAGAAATTTAACACCAGAAAAATAATGATGCTGATTTTTCTTTAGGGACGCTATTGCATTACAGTGTTGCTTCACTAAATTAAAAATGTTATCAAGTTGGCAGTAAATTCTGGAATGCGTTACTGTGCAAACTATAAAGTCTGTTTAGTGGCTGAGAGCTCATATATAACAATGGAAACACATAACACAAAGGTGTTGTTTTTTTTTTTTTAAAGTAGCTTTAATTCCAGGAAACTTTGTAAGAGTCTTAAAAAAGAAAAAAAAAAAAAAAGATGAATACACTTTGTGAGTAGTTTAATGATCCAGTAAGATTGCTGCTGCAGTATTTAGCTTTTACTGTTACTGGAATTGTTTATTGATTGGAATATTGAAATGACCAAGAGCGTTCAGGTATTTTTAGTTCTGTAAAATAAGATACTTTACATAAATGTTTAAACTGCTCTTTTTTTTCTTTTTTCTTTTTTTTTTTTCCAACTGTATAAAAAGAGTGGTGAGGTTCTAGAGTTCAGATGAGATGAGATGCCTGTCAACAGCTGCCCCAAGAATATATCTCCACACAATATACCAGGAACATACAGTGGAGCGTATCCTCTTTAACAAATTGCTTATAAAGTGAAATATGTATACTAATACATATATACAAAAAAAAAAAAAAAAACCTTATATTTGTGAGGGAATCTGTCCTATTTGAAGTAACTATTTCCCTCTTCACTGACAAGCTTCAGCTTCAGAGACACCCTGAAATTTTAGGCATCCAGGTGAGGATGAATAAATACTGCTCTTGCTATTAAAAGAGAATAAAATACTGCTCTGTGTATTAAAATGTTAAAATCTCAAAATCAGACACTTAAAAGGGAGGAAAAGCCATGCAACCTGCTCTGGAAATCTTAGAACCAGCTCAGGTACCTAAGTGAAAGACAGCTAAGAAGAATTAAGATGTCGCAGGATAATCTGCCTGGTTTCCATTTGCCAATTGAGAAGGATAGACGTCTCCTGCAAGTCCTACGTTGTACCTGGCAGACACATTTCAGAAACCCTAGGACATCTCAGTCTATACCTAGTCACCTGAATTGCTTCCACGATGTACATATGCCATGACACAGTGTTTCATTCCACCACCATATTCTTTTTCCTGTTTAGTACTATATATTCATAAGGGTTTAATAACTTTCTGTTACTAAATTCTATTTTCAGATATTTACAATCTTGTTAAAATTTAGCCACTGGAGCTGAAATATTCTATCTCAATCTTTTTATGGAAAGAATCAGCAAACAAGGCACAATCATATGGAAGAGGGAAATAGAAGGAATGATATCATTTTTTTTCCATATTTTATAACTATCCTTTGAGAAACTCAATCAATGGCATAACTTTAAAACGGATATCATGCCTCTTGCCAAACCCAAGACTATCTGACCAAGTAACAAATCTTTGAAAAAAAATCTCAGTTTCTATATCTTTACTAAATGCTTGTAAGAGTCTGACTGCTTAAAAAAGACCCTGAGCAAGCTTCACTTCTTTCTGGCTTCTGATAACTCAAAAATTACCCTTTTGGCAACTCCCTAGAAGATATGAATGGTTTCCACCTGGTTGCATCCAGGTCCTGCAGCTCAAAATTCAGTAGTGAATACTGGAAATAGGAAAGAGGAGGAAGTGGTTTGATTTGACTTGACTTTTAAGAGGTGCAGGAGCAGAGAAGAGGAGCTGTGGAGAGGGGATAAAAGTGCCAGCAGCATGATGAAGCAGCAAGAGGTTGGGACGATCACATTGAAGCCCAGAAGTTTGGTAGCATGACCTAGGGATCAGTTGCTCCATAAGCTGTGGAGCTGTTGAAGCTTGGTTTCTTCTTCTCTTGTCCTTCTCTCAAGATCCCTGAGACCTCTCCACCTATCTCCAGCTCTTTCTCAGTCTGCCCTCTGCACTGTGATACTCCTTTGGCCAACATTTTTTGGGGAAAAAAAATCTTTAGCTATTTATTTTTGTCCTGCAAGCTGTGAAGGAAACCACATGTATCAGGACCAGACATAATAGGCCCCGTCAGCATTTTCTCTTGGAAATCTGGCTTAAAATGGTGGTATGAGGCACATTTTTCACCAGAGAATAAACGAAAATAGAAGGTACAACTTCAGTACCCTAAAGTTAAAGTATGTGCAGTTGTTATGGCTTTGTCTAGTTTCAATATTGAAAGTTTTATTTTTATTTTTAAGTTCTAGATACTCATGTTTCTAACCTGACCTTTCTTTATTCACACCTTATGTATAGCATGGCTATATAAGAGCATAGTGGATGGAGGAAGCAAAAACAAGTGATCGTTGTCTTATATAGGAGATTCATTCACAATAGAACAGAATAGGATAAAATAGAGTAGAATTGTTTTCAGAAATGAAAATAGATGACTCTCCCATAGGTTAGACACCTGATCCCACAACTTGCTGCCATGAAGTGCTCTGAGTACTAAGCGTGTGCTTAACTTTAAGCACATGAATAGTCCCAGAGGAGCTTTTGCTGTTATTTGCTTGTTTGTTTTTCTCTCAATTAAAGTCACAATTATGAGCATTTTACAGCACTGAGCTCTGAATTAGTGTATCTATTGGGCAGGGGGGAACAAATACTCCAGGCAGGGGAATTAAAATAAAGCTCTAATATATAATTCAGTTCAAGTCTCCTTTCCCAGTGCTACTATTAGTAACACAAGGAGCAACACAAAAATGAAAAGGAGAAAAAGTAACTCAGAACACCGGGAAACAACCTCTCAAGGTCTTTGTTGGAAAGAGAAAAAGAAAAAGAGTTCCTGGTCAGTCGCTGTTACATATAAGCTTTCCCGTATCGCATTTATACTCTTATTTTAGATCACTCAGTAGATTAGATAAGGAAGGCAGTCTTCTTTTGTAACCCTTACCATGCTGTGAGGACAAGGGATCACAAACACACAGGAACTATTTTGAAGCACTGGGCTTCTTGTTCCCTTAAATTTATACAAACTTGCAAAATTCAGTGGCAATATGTCAGGCAAAAAGCAAACCCCTCCTCTCCTTCCCCCTCCCTCCCATGTGAATATACCAAACAGAAAGGGGAATTGCCCTGGGAAATAGTCTCTTTTCTAACCATTCATCACTATGTTTAGCTTGTCTTCTTGCAATGAAAGAAATCCCTTACAGAGTGGAACTGGGTTGCTAATCACAATGGCACAGGATTTATGATCAAGTATCGACAAGAAGCACTAAGAATATCCAAAGCTGCAGATGATTTATGAGGCACCATTTCCTAGCAACTGCAAGTGTAATTTGTATAGACTTGTGAGACTTCTAGTACCTAACGGTACTTTTAGACAGTGATTTTTAACTGGTAGCACACTATATGCATTTCCCTAATGAACAATCACTATGTGATTTAAAAAAAAAAAAAAAGTAATAGAGATGTGCTAAATATAAATAGACACTGCATAAAGGAAGGAGGGAGAAAAACTCACTAGATCCCAACCTCTTCCAGAGAAAAGCATGAGGGGTTAAGAAAATTACAGCTTATTCCCTTCCTGCTTGTATGCAGGGTGTGAGTGATGACCACGGCGGCAGGAGCCCTGGTGGACCCTTGATTACCTGAAACCCAGCTCTATTTCAAGATGTTTCTGTCTTCAAAGCACAAAGATAGAGATGTTTTAAGGAATGTGCCACCCTGGCCGCCTTCTCCGACCCCTGTGTTAAGTGAACCCTGCTTGGCAAAGATGTGTCACCTCATCCCCAGCTAAAGCTGGTGTTTAAGGTTAAGCTGCACGGTCCAAGGAGAAAAACGACCGACTGCCATTTCTGTGGATGATTGATCCCAGTCAAACTTCAACATTTAGTTCAAAATGGAATGAAATAGGAAGAGAATATAAAAGTGAATAATGAAATGGAGAAATGGAGAAGAAGGAGATACAGAAGACACTGAAAGAAACTAGTGATGGCAGCAGATGCGCAGTCTGTGAGGAAGGATCATTTTGAGCTGTCTGTGCCACATGTATGTGCATATTCTTTCAGGTTGTACGGAAAGTGTTCAGTCAGGTCTCAAGGACTGAGAAAAGCTTGAATATTTTATCTGCAATTTATTTTTCTTTTTAATTTAATTTAGCAAGAAACTATCATGTTAAAATTTAGGCCTAGAAGCTGTACCTTAAGGCGAAACCTACTTTCTTCAGAAGCATATTGGAGAGGGATATGGGATCCCAAATACAAATAAAAAAAAGGAATAATGCCAATAATTAAAAATAAACCTTCAACACCCTGACGTGTTTTACTAGCAGTAGATGAGAATAATACAAGTGAGAATAAGCTTCAAAATCATTTTCTTTCCATTATTCAAGGTCATAATTTTTTTTTTTTTTCATTTCTTCCTCCTTAGGCAGTGGGACTGAGTTCACCACCCAACCATTACTTGCAATCATTTCCTTTAAAGAAGGATCACTCTGATTCAAAACCCATTTGAAACCAATGGAAGCATTTCTCAGTTTCTTCAGGGGATCCATTTCATGTAGGAATAGCTCCTTAGAAGTCTAGCTAACATCACCCATTTGTTGTCCATCAGAAGTCATTGAATAAAGAGATCCCCAGAAGATTTATTCTGTCCTAAATAAGGCAGCCAAGAGAAACAGGCCTGGTGACCTCTAGAATTATTTTCTCTCTCCAATAACCACAGAAGAAGCCTAGACAAATTTTTTAACATTGGACACTTCTCTAATGATTTCATCACAGAATAGTATTTCAAGATTCAGAAATTCTGAGTTTAACAAATACCTTCAGTTTAAAAATTCTGCATGAGAGTCGATAAAAAAGAAAATTAAAGGCTGATAAATGTATTATTATATAATCATACTGGCTTTGACTTTCTTCTGTATTAGAAGAAATAATTTATTATAAAATTTTAAAAAATCAAAGTGAACTCAAAAATCAAAATATTTCTTCAAAAATATCAAAACTATATGATTCGTTCTGTTTCAAACCCTCTGTCCCCATCTGTCCTCTGGATTTTCTACGCTCAGTCTTTAATGCTGTGGGAATGTAAATAATTTTGGAGTTTTGGGTGCATTGCATTGTTTTTTAAACCAATGAATGACCACTACTGGGATGAAATGGAACTGTAGTCTACAGGAAGCGCAGGAATAAGAGCAAAGTCCACCCATCCATGTTGCAAAAAGTGCATTTAAATGGAGTTACAGCAAACAGAAAGGTTTTCAAACCCCTTGTCTCAGTTCCCTCACCTCCCAGTGTCCCTAAAGAATATATACTTTATAAACAAACACATCTCATCCCTGTTATGAAGATCAGTCTTTTTGAACATTTCTTCTAACATATCCTGCAGGAGCCTGGTTTATCATCCAGCTAAACTAACAAGGAGATAAAACATCTTCTATTGACTGATCTCGTTAACAGGCACTAGAACCCTGCATAGAGATATTGCTATTGGCTGATTTGTGGAAGAAAGCACATCTCAGGAATAACATCAGGCTTTAAAAGATATGGATCTGATTCCAGTAAGGCACTGAAGGCAGTGTCTCATGGGAAATTATTGGTTTAGATAGAGAAGAAATGGGATGAAATTTGATGGTACACACTAAAAATTCATATACTTAGTAAAGATTCTGCTATAAGAAACAAGCTCAGTTGACAGTAATAAAGAAGCTTAGATATGAGTCAATCATAGGATGTCTGTAAGTCTTTGACGTCATTAAATTTGAGGACCTATTATGTGAGATGCTTTCACCAGTGATAGGAAAGCATCAATGCTGTTTGTACTAGGCATTGGAAAGATTTTGCTAGGAAGGCTGCATGCAGTTCTAGCTACTCTCATTCATGAATGAAATAGGTGCAGGTGCAGGGAAATGGGTAATCACAGGACACTATAGATTTTTTTGTTATTATTGTTTAACCTTTTCAGAATAAAAGCTGATAAGGAACATAGTTGTTGACAGTATGTCTGAGGTGAGGAGAACTACTTAAGCAGAACAGTAGCATGGACACAACACCAGTGGAGAAATTGTCCATGAATACCTTTAAGATGAAGATTAGAAGGTTTGTAACCAACAGAGAAGTGAGGTTCTCAAACACGCTTTGAGATAGGGTGCTCAGAAAACAAGACAAGACAAGACAAGACAAGACAAGGAAAAAAACAAACCATTCCCTTCAAAACTTATAGTTTTCAGTCTATGAATTGCTGTTGTCTGTGCCAAGGAGCTTGAACTGCTGATTCTTTCCTTTGTATGCACGTTTGAAGAAAAAGTTCTACAGTAAAATTCAAAAACCTATGCCAAAGGAGGCGGAGGGAGGACAGTGCAGGTTAAGTGTTTTGCTGTATTGTTGTTTCAATGCCTATTAAAGGCAAACCTATGAAAGGAGCTTGGGCACTAACACATGTCTGTGCCTGAGTGCACATATGGGTGCATGTCCTATGCTTGGCTGTTAAAATCTTCTCTGGAACAACACTTTCCTTCCCGCTATCAGTTATGGAAAGGATGTGACCAATAGCCTTAACAGCTGAGAAGGAAATAACCATGCTAGCAAAATTCAATTTCATCTTTCAAGAAATGTCAGTTCAGAGGTGTGATGTGTTATCAAAAAGTAGACATTACACAGATAAGGAAAGAGGAACGAAAGAGATTCTGGTTTTTTTTTGAGTCCTGGAAGCTACCTTACTAAAATAGAGAGATGTTTCATTTCTTGTTCAGCAGGAGATGACTGTGAAGTTGCGGCACAATGAGAAGCAAAAGCCACATATCGGGTGTAGTTTTGTTTATAAGTTTGATTCACAGCACCTTCCCCTCAAAGAAATCAATCCTTTTGTAAGGACAGAGATCACAATTCGAGTTTCTGAAGCATATTAGAAATGTCTGCAGAAGTACGGCAACAGTCTCTGGTAACTTTCTAGACCACCTTAGCTCACAAAAGCGGCCAAACTATTTTCACAAACTATATTCCTTGCACACGCCTAAGTTGTGCACAAAGAATCGTGGACGCTTACCAGCTCTTAACTGATGCTGAGCTGAGAGCTAGTTACGGCACGGCACATTTCATCCTAGACGCACGATCCATAGCAGACAACCACTTGTACAGGGCCAAAACCTTGGCAAGCCAAAGCTTAACAGATTTATGGATTTCCCCCAGACAGGTGATTAAGATTTTTTTTTTTCTTGACAAGAAATGCGTAAGCAATAAATATATTTTTCAAGTAGCGGAAAACTTTTCTGTGGTCTTTCAGGAGTTGTGCAGTTGCCTGTCAGTGAACCAGCTGTGCATGCCATGAATGCATGCCATAGTATTGATACATTGGCATTTTCTTCTTTTACTGAAAAGTGAAAGGCAGGTACTATAAAGTATGTATGCCTTAGAAGTAGTGATTTTTAAGTTTTGTTCTACTTCAGGATCTAAATTTTCCACATGCATTATTAGGCCCTTGAGAAGCATAGATAACCATGAAAAACCTATAGTCCATTACCCATAGGTCTACCTTAAACATTATCCATGTCTATGGGGAACTGAAACAGATTGTCTTCAAGGCAGGAAAAGCCCTACTGAGTATAATTAACCTCATCAAATTGATTTTTTACCTATTTACTTCCACAGGATCTGCCCTATGTGTATTTACCTGTGTTCCTTTATGCTACATTGTTTTTCTCTAAAATATATTGCTCGCTTCAACTTTGTTACAAATTATAGCCCTTCAGGGGGATTAGTCGGGAGTGTTATGTAATAAGCCTAAAAAGAAGTGGAGGGAATATCAACCAGTGATTAGTCACATAGAGAAAACAGAGTTTTCTTTTCCTTTTGCTCACATCTTGTGTCCATCCTGTAGCCCCTGAGACAGAGCTAAGTTTATCTGTAGATGGGCAATAACACTGTGCAGTGTGGAGGTGAAGAGAAGATAAGCCAATACTCTTTATTAAACTACTGCAGGCAAAAGAATACCCTGAAGGACTTGAATTGGTAGTTAATGCCAAGCCATTTTCTTCAGAAGCGCAAAAATAGACCTGAAGTTTTCCACCAAAGAAAGCAAGTAAAAGCATTTGAAAAAGGGAATATTCTTTCCAAACTGGCAAAAGAGAAGCGTTTTGGGTAGTAGCTGACCTGATTGTTTCACACTGACTGCAAGGTTCATATCCATACTATAGGTTCAACAGATCCCATAGCATCCTTAAAGTCATATTGTGTGTTCTTCAGGTGCGTTCTTGGGCTTGGGATTCAAAATGATCAAGTGTACGTCCCTTCCTGTTTGGCACATCCTCTTGAACGTAGTGTGGATAATTCCAGAAAAACTCAGGCTTTCCAAGAGTTGTTCGAGAAAACCGAGTGACATGTTTTATCTTCTCACAGCCTCAGATCACATGCCAGAATTGACGTCACAGCGCACCATGCCTGTCACTTAAACAAGCCGTCCACAGAGTTATGCCATACAGCCACATCTCATTTATAGTTATGGATACACATCAGCAACAGATTATCAGATGCCGAGAGGTGCTGCCTAAAATGACAGGGAGTGTTGCCCGCCTGGCACTCACGTGAGGATATCTGTGAAGTACACATTTTGATAGACTGAAATAGATAGTAGATAGAAATATGAACCCTTATTTACATAGGACTTGGCACTAAACAGTTTTACATGCATGCTCAGTGAGAGTTAAAGACTTAATTGATTTCTTTTTAGGCAGCATTGGGGGCCAGATAGGAAGAAAATAGACCCTCCACAGCTAAAGTACATATATGGACACCATTCATGATGATTTGATTAGCATCCAGAGTGGTCTCACTAACTGTGGACTTGTTTCTATCAGACTGATGGGTCACCGGCAATGGGAGTTTGGAGTGATGAAGTTCCCAAAGTCTGGAAAGTCCTAGACAGGAGTGGGTACCCAGGAAGCTGCTGAGCTTTTGGTGCGGAGATAAGGTCAGCCAGTCACAGAGCACCAGGAATGTTTTCTTGTTCTCCTGAACCAGCAGTTCACTGATAAATATCCCACATCTCAAGGACCATATGCTTTCACCAGCACGTAACTACTGATTGTCATCTGTAACCAGTGGGAGACACTGGATTTATGATCATTAGCATTCATCATGAACAACAAAGCGAGAGCTTCAACCTAATGGTAAAGGCTTAGCAGAATTCACTTGAAAACCTATGTGAAGATGCCAGAATAACAACATGGGTGCCACTACTGGACACATAGGAATCACAGAAGTGGCCCAGCTTGCCATCACAGAAGATCTATAGAGCCCTCGATGTGGACATGGACAAACAATATGCTTTATTAACCTTGATTAAACAGTTGCGATTTGCTCTCAAGCTCTCTGAGGTGACAAATGTTTCAGTGACCTTGTGGAAGAGAGACTGCGTGACTACTCAAGCTACTGTAATAACCGGCTAACATATACTCACAGTAGTTTCTTTATTACCTTGTCCTCCGTGAGATTATCTGATTATTTTTGCTGATTGTTGTCTAGACTGTAGAATTGAATGTTTTCTACAGCAAGTGGTGCCTTTAACAAGACCTATCCCCTTCTAAGGGCGCCGTCCAAGAGTGGTTGCAAAATGGTGTTTTCTGCCTCCTGCCACGTTGCTGCCCATGTCTGGCAGGACACAGCGTTGGCAGGTGAGATTGGGTCTGCTGGTGCCCACATGGTCGGAAAAAGGCAATCTGGCCGCCTCTGAGTGCCCGTGCGAAAGCTTGGGACCTGCACAGGAGGCAAGTTAGGAACAAAATACTCTTAGTCTTCCTTTGCCACAGAGTGTAGACAGCGTTTTTTTGGTTTACAGAGTCTTGTTACAATGGCACCCTTGTTCCTTTTTTTTGCTCTCTTTGTAGTAGAACTGAGCAGAATAACTAAAAATGTGCAAGGACTCGCCACTACTCATTTATAAAATGGGGACGTTCCATTCATTCCTCGCAGAGGCACGTGCGGGGATTACTTGCTTGTTTTACAAGCATTAGGTAGCATACAATCCCCTAGTTTCAGAAGTTAAGACCTCAGCTACAGACATTTTGCTTTAGACTGAAAATTGGCATGCACTGCTTCATTCAGAAGCATAATTTTTTTGGCAAATTGCCCTTTCATACTCAAACAAGTCTCCCTTTTTGAACACGACGTTTCAATCCCTCTTCTTTCTCTCCTTGCTAAAAAGCCGTTTATTTTTTAAAGAAAAAATGCTTTAAGATATACATTCTACTTCATAAAAATTACAGTAATTCTTGCTTAATGTATATTCAAGAGAAAATGATTTTCCTTGTTTTTATCTTTTTCAGTCTCTATGATACCATTTCTTTTCATCTCTGATTGAAATACATATAGGTACCCCCTTGCATACATTAATGTTTTAGTCCCTCTGTCTATTTCAATATAAATTTTTTAAAAATGAAATATTAACTTTTAATAGCAGATCAAACGTGTATGTTGCTGCTATACTGTATGTAAGATAGTCATTATTAACAGAGGGGAATCTAATAAATCCCTGGGTAATAAGGAAATTTAGGATTGTTAGAGATTCTGTGTTGCGCAAGATGGACAAAAGAGTTTTTTGAGGGCACTTTGCTCATGCTTTCTTGGGCTAAAGGAGGCTCTCGAGTAGCTCTTACAGGCCTGCTGCACACAGTGGAGTGATTTTGGTGCTTTCCGGTAGAAAGTATTTGCATTTCTGTTAAAACAGCCAGCTAACAGGAGCATCCAAACTGCTATCAAGTTTTAGAAATGACATACTCTACCCCTTTTGGGCATCTAGAGCTCCACCGCCCTCCTTCCGTTCCTCATTTATAAGCAGTAATAGCAGACTTGTCTCTTCTCACAGGAATGTTGAAAGAATGAATTAAATGAGGATTCTTGGGCACACAGGAACAATGGTGATTTGATACACAAAATAACTTAGAGAGACGCAGGCCGAGATTTTTCCCAAAACAGAGCATGCTCCAAAACAGAGCATGCAGTCTCTTAGCTATCTTTAACACATTCATGGCAGTGTGATATGTATAGAAGCATCCAGAAGTCAGGGCTCAAAAACACACATCAAGAAAGGAAATGCCTCTGTAAAAAGTTAAAACAAAATCAATGAGCCGTGTAGCTTTGTTTCTCTCTCTCTCTGCCCATATATAACTTACTTGCTAGAGAGTCCAAAAACTGTTGTAATTACTCTGAGATACCCAGGAACAGATTTTAAAGGATAAAGGGAGAAATTAATCTAACCTGGAGTAGTCTAAAAGTTGGATGTCTAAATCAGAGCCAGTCAACCTAGCTTCTCTCTATAACCATCAGAAAAAAATATAGAGAATCCTCAGAGGGAAATTCATCCAGGCTGCATTAAACATTGCTGTTAGAAGGAGATGGACCAACCATTGGGAGGAAATCTGATTTTCTACTGAGTGTACTAGAGCAAGGGGACTAACTTGGATTTGGATATCTAACTTTTAAGCAATAATGATAGCGTAGATGAATCCTGCCCTGGGTTTAAGTTTTATTTGAAGCTCCATACAATATGTCTTTTCATGGCTTTACTTTCCAATTGTATTTGCACAATAGAATGGACAAATTGACCCCTTAGTCTATGAATGCTGCTTGACTTGTCAAAAGATGGTATTTTCATTTTACACAAGGCTAGCTGATAAAATCTGACAGTCTTGTATTGGGTGTGAAATTATTCGTATAACTCTAGATTTTACTGCTTCTCAATGCCATTTTTAATCAAATCCCCTTTACATATTTATTAGCTTCCTCAGTTGGTTGCATGAATCAAAGTATAGGAATCATTGCGGAACTGAGGACATGTTTCACCAAATACTTGTACCACGTCTGGCACTGTAGCACTCTCCTGGTGTCAATATAACAAATCAAGGTTTAAAGTAAGGAAAAAGGGGAGCAGAACCAGACCTGCAGTCTTTCTGAGTAGAGATGAATTTTGTGTAAATCTTTAAAAATACTTATTTCAATACAGGAATTGCTCAGCTTTCACATATGAGCCATTAAAGCGAATCCCTTTCTTAAACTGTTTCTTTAATTGCATATCCCCTTTCCTTTAACCTGTGTCCCAGACTCCATTATTCCTTTTATCCCACGTATATTTACTTTCCTGCCTCAGGAATTACAGATAAAATAGATACATTATGTTACACTCAAGGATGCACTTATATGCCTTCATATATTGCATATGCTCTTGCCCATGTGACTGACTCTACATGAGATGGCCTAGGTTTCTACCTAGTATAACAGCTGAGATTTGAAAAGCAAAAGGAGATTTAATAGTAAAATAATACTTTTTTTTTTTTTCTTTTAGGAATCACAGTATCATTGGCAAAATCTGAAGTTCACTGTTATTTAACTGAAGCATCACATTCCAGTGCTAGACTGTTCAAGTAATGAAAGAAGTCAATCCACACTGAACATTACTTAATTACAGTTGCTGAAAAGTAGTATTGTAAATGTCTAGAGGCTTTCGAGGTTAATTGTGTAAAAGATTAATAAACTGTAAACTTTTTTGGTGTAATTTTATTCTTTATATTTCAAACTAGGATCCATCAATATTCAGTCAGATGATAGAACAGGATTTAGAAGGTTACTGCAGTAGGAGGGATTGTTATAAATGCATGAAACCTCCAGAAGACTGAGTTAAATACGCACAGTGAAGGAAGAACATAAAGGAACAAGGAAGACTACTGAACTCAAAGCAAAATCAAACTTTCCCTCAACATGAGACCTCGGCTCTGCTTTCTTCCTCTGTGAGAACAACATGCATAAAATAAATGAACTGTACTTACAAAGGATCCCATGTACGGAAGATTCCCGTAAGTACTGCGTGCACTAAGCCCTCAGCTACTTTGTGATTTAACCGTAAGCAATGTTTCATATGCTACTGAGTGAGATAATTGAACAAAGCTTGATGCATTTAACCTAACGTCAGACACCTAAATCTGGTGTTGAATCCAGCAGCACACTTGCTTTGTCTTCACTTGATCCTTAGAGAGAATTTTGATCCATGTATTTTCCAATCATGCATTTGTAACAACCCTGATAGAGATTGTCCCAGTTGGACACTTCAAGCAGCTACTTCAAGTCCCAATTTATTGATCATAAGAACATGAGAATGACTGTACAGTTTCATACCAACTTACCCCAGCTTTCATCTCTGATTGCAACCACAGGAAGAAGTAAAAGCAGGGTATGCATGCATTACACTTCCTCCAACACTCTCCCTGACCTGGCTCATTTTCAGCTCCATTTCCTTTATCCTGCAGATATGTATCATATTCTCCCATTTCCTCCCAAAAGCTGAATCTTCTGCAATTTGAAAAATCCTATTTTTGACAATCCTATGAATTGTTAGCTTCCTTTGGCCTTCCTAGGAAGGAAGCTCCTAGGGGAATTTCCTTCCCAACTTTTTCTTACAGTCTTTGCCCGCCATACACTTGGCATTGCTCTGTGGAATTGGAGCTTGAACTTTTGCTGCCCTCAGGAGCACAATTGACTTCACAGACCCAGAAAACATTATCGAGCTCTTCAAAGATAAGCACATATTCATTTTGTTGTTTAAGTCTCTGTTGGGAACTTAGTATTTTGACGTTGCTTGGAATACTCAAATTCATTACTTCTTACCAGAGATGAAGAAGTGGAAGGGTGAGAAGGATAGCCAAAATGGAAATGAATTTAGCTACTTCTGCCTCCTCTTACTGTTTCTACCACCTAAAGAAAAACAAAAAAGCTGCAAAGCCACAACAGTAAAGTCAATGGGAAGTGACAGCAGCTGATCTGGGTGGGTGAGGGAGGTGCAGCAAACGGTGAGTGAACGCTAAGCAAGAGGAAGTTTACCGCTATGGATCCTTTGGGTAGGGTTAGTTTTTGGGTTCTTTGAAGTGTTTAGGTTGCTTTCCAGTAGTTGCTGACGTGTCTCCTGAATCATGAATGCCCCCTCTCATGAGGGCACATCAGCTTCCTTTAGCAATTATATATGGCCCTAGTTGCATAAGCTAAATGAAAAACAGTCAAGTCAGAAGAGTTTATCAGCCGGAAGAACCAGAAAGAATTGAATAATCTTTAGCCAGAGATTGGCTCACAATGCTACTCCAACATTTAGGAATACATATTATTAAAATGCAAATCAGACATGAACTGATGTCAAGAAAATGGTATATAACTGAAGTAAACTGTACTCATGATGCTTATTTATTTGCCTTATTTTAATGTTTAACTGCAAAATGGCATGATTTGAGATTTCATTGCTGCTATTTCTATTGGCATGTTATTAAACAGACTGGGGAGATTACATTTAAGTTTATAAAATATTTACTGAGGCCACAACTCAGAGTTTCTATTCAAAATAGCTTTCAAGAATGTGATTACGTCCCCGTGAAATTTGAACAAATGTTTAAAGCTAAGTTTTCCTGAATCCAGATTTAAATAAGCCGTTATTTTCTGTTTGAAAAAGCTCCTAGTAACAGGTAGCAATAACTTTGGGAGATAAAAAGGAGCTAACAGTCTCAAACAATGTTGGGCTGAAAAGACTTTAAGCTTGTTAAGTCCTAGATCTGCAGAGAGCTTGTAAAGATTTTGACAGAGCTGAAAAGCCATCCAGATAAACTGAAACTGCTGTTTAACAGAGTCTCAGAATTATCCCCAAATTTTCTAACGATTCCATACAAAAACATTACCCAGGAAATAATGTTTATTTTTTCTCTTGGGGAGGAATTATGCATATTTGCACAATGAAATCACACAGTAAGATACAAGGCTATCCAAAACAGACCCTTTCATAAAGGAAGAATAGAAAATAGAATTGTTTTTTTGATGCAATTAAAACATAGAACACCTCTGTAAGAAGGATAAATTTGAAATGTTATCCAGATTGTGTGGTGAAGTCTGCAGGTATTATAATTTGTCCAGTTAGGTCTTTTATCCTCATCGTTTTCCCCCGCAGCAGTTCCACTGGGGAACGTTACAGACATCGGTAGCTGCCAGTGCTGCAATCTTGGTGTCAGGTTTTTTTTCCAGAAAGGTGTCACTGCAGCTAAAATGTCACCTGGAATTATTTGTTTCACGTGGCATTTCTCTCCTGGAAAGGCTTGGAGGCAAAGCAAAGAGGGTAGTCATGCCAGACGGTCCCTGATGCCGCTCCGACTCTCAGTGTCCTCTCTCTTCAGATGTCCACAGTGGGGAACATCTAGTAGTCAGCTCAGTTGAGAAATGGAAATGGGGGAACTCAGGTTTCTCAAGGTTCAACACTTCTAAAAGATGAAAGATGGACAGAGCAGGTGGAACATATGCAAAACAGGTAGTTTAGCAGTTGAGAAAAAAAAGGAGTGAACGGGTCAGAATTTTTAAAAAAAAATTAAAAAATAATCAAAGAAACCAAACCATTTCAGTTACTTTTTTTGTTTTGTTTAATTTTTCTTTTTCTTTCGAAGCCTTCTGGATTGGCAATTTGTGGACCTGGGATTGGGTACTGAGATTAGAAGGGAAACTAAACAAACACAACATGACTGCCAGGATTCTTAATGCCAGGACTCTTAATCCAAACAGTTCTGCAGCATTTGGCAACAATCAATTCCATTTGTGAAACAGGAGAGAGAGAAAAATGAAAATAAGAGGACAGAGCCTTTCAGTAACTACCAGCTGCGATTCAATTTGTGGAACAGCTGAAAGAAGTGAGACAAGGTCACCCCAATCCAGAGGCCAAAACTCTGATCTTCTGGGCACCTATAATTTGCTCTGTTGGAATCACTTTCCAAATTCTCCTTCCCCTCACTGAGAACAGAATCAGACCCATTCATTTCCTTGCTACTTAGGATTTTTTTCTTGGAATACTAATTCCTAGTGTTGGTGACAAGAACCACAGGTAACGATGACAGCATTTGAGTACAATTTAGAAAACACTTATACCATTTCCAAGGAGAACAGAAAGCTTCAGATCTGAATCATCTAAATTAATAGGCAATATGGAATGAAGTTGAAATAGAGGTTAGCCAAGACCTTTACTGTTAGAAAACATGGAGTTTATGGTTGTATATAGCCAGCCGTGTACATCTTTAAGTCTTTATGAGATAGTGTGAAGCCAAGGGTTGATTTGCTGCAAATTTAAATACTAAGAAAGCAGATTTAGGATGAATATAATATTTTGAAGCATCTCTGCTTACACCAGCCAAAATCAAAAACCCAGACAAGAAAAGGAGAAATCTGCTTTAGCTTGCTAAAGAAGTAACAGAACATTTATTCCTGGTATGGCGAGGGGTTAGGAATGAGGGGGAAGAACAGAAATGAGAGCTGAGAGGGAACATTTGTTGTATGTAAAATTGACTGCAGTATAGAAAGTACTAAAGTATGCGACTATAGAGTATCACACACAAGAGAAAGACATTACACGCCACCTCTACTAAATCAGTATTCCTCTGTGCTTAGTAAGGATAATAACTAACCTCAATGTTTAGATATTTTATCACTTAGACGTGTTAAAGTAAACCTCCTTAGTCTGTTCAAGGAAAGTCTATTTGGAGGTCCCTGCCACAGCTAAATCCTGGGTCAGACCTACATTTCTGGTTACAACTGAATTAGTCTTTTTAATTCTCTTCTCTGCCCCCCATCAGTTCAGTCTGGTGCCCTGTAGTTTAAATTGGAATCTGGCAAATTTCCAAAGACTAATAGAAAGTTTGCTGAGACAACATTGCGAGCATTTGGCTGTTTATCTAAATGATGTCCTAGTTTCCCGTGAATAGAGGAGCTCTTGTTACAAGGAAGGAATTCAAGAGCAGAACCTGTTTAGATTAGTGAAAAGACAGTTAAGAGGGTATTAAATCACGGTTTACAAGTACTTATGAGGGATACAAGGCACTAGATATTGAATTTTTATATGGCAGAATACATGGGGAACTTCTTTTGTCAGCTTACCTTCAGTCTGACTGCTAATAGATACAGGCGTAATGTCTATGCAAGCAGTCAAGAAAAGTGGGCCAGGGAAAGCAGAAAAATGTAGTGCCATCATTTTTATGTTTTTTCAGACGTACATGAAATATGAATTATAGGTAGATATTTGGATAGGTAAATTAGGTGGAAGCAGATAATGAAATCAGAGCGCACGTTTTGCCAGGAGAGTTTTCCATTGTTTAGCACATTGTTTAGCATTCTGTTTCTGGTGGAAACAGAAAAGAAATCACTTTCTGCAAAACGGTTTACTTGTAGTTCCAGGCCATTGGCGCCATGTCGAGAAGCAGAATTTGGTGCATACATTTTAGCGGGTTTGAAAAGCATCTGTTGTGTCCCTGTGGTGATTAAAAGCTATATTTACACACCTTAAATAAGTAAAGGAACAAACAAACACACAAAAGGTTCAGAGGGCAGTTACCTTAAAGATAGTACTTTATAGATTTGGGGATATCAGTGTATCAGTCAGGTTCACAAGTGGTGAAAGAGCCAAAGGGTTTATAAAGGGCTATACCATTACGCTCATAATCCTATGTTGAAGTATAATATGCCTGCTAAAAAAAATAAATTTGTCTTCAGAGTGGTCCTTCCCCCACACCTTCCCGCCTTCTCCTTTTCTGTGGAAATCTGTGCTGCAGGTTATATGTTTATGGCATTGTGTTTAATAGCTGCTGAGGGAGCTTTCCTCCACCAATGTGTCTGCTTTCGAGCCCATTTATGCAGTTGACCTTCTAAAAATCCTCTAGCACTGAATGCCATAGTTTAATCATAAACCAAACGGAAAAGTGCTTCCTTTTGTTAGTTTTGGACCTGCTCATTTTTGTGCCTTAGAGTGGATAATGCAAGAACTTTCTCCTAAGCATTCCTTACTCTCCTTCTCCATGCAGCTCCTGATTTTGCATGCCTCTGCCATACTCCCTCCCCTCCTCTTCTCATCTGAAAAGTCCTAAACTACTTTGTGTCCCTTTATACACAGGCTTCTCCATGTCATTGCTCTTAACTGTCTCTTTTTTATTATTCTAACATCTCCTTTTTCAGATGGAGAAAAGGCTTTTTTATACAGTCACCAAGATTCAGGCACAGTACCAATTTTTTTACATTGTCTTAATGTTCTTTGTGATTTATTCTCTACTGCTTTTTAATAATTCTTTATGGTCTATTTGCCTTTATGACAGCTGCTGAGGGGTGAGCTGAAATTCTGAAAAAACTATGAACAGTGACTCTTGGATCACTTTCCTGAGCAGCAAAAGCTAATTTAGAGGGTGTTTCTATTTATTTATAATTAGAATTTTCCCCCCTTGTGTACTGCTTTGCATTTAACAAGAATTGCATCCCATCTGCTATTGTATCTCCTTGTCACTCAGTATCATGAAAACCCTCTGCAACTTTTCACAATTTACTTCAGACTGGAATGTCCTGAATCTTTCCCTGTCATTTGCAAATTTTGTCACTCTGCTACATGTTCCCTTTTGTGGGTCACTTATGAATATCTCAAATAGCACAAGTCTTGCACAAATCCCTTTGGTAACACTTCTTTTTTCTTAATTATTTTGATCAGTTATTACTATTTCTCTCTTATCTCTGCCATCTTTGGTTTTTTAATAGTCTTAAATAAGCAGAGGATTTTTTTACATTTTTATTTTTAACTACCAGGTGTAGACCACAGCTGGTTCACACTCCGGTATTACATCTGTAAAGAGAGCCAGGAGGCCAAGCAGGAGGTGCTACTTCTACAACAGCTACACCCTGCCTGTTCAGCAGCCGCCCTCATCACTTCTACAGAAGGCTTTAAAACCACTTTTTTTATAAAATAAAACCAATTGAATACAGCATGCTTTTAGTTAGTAGTTTTATATGTACAACGAATTAAGCTTCTTTCAATAGCATAAAAAATTGGAAGTGATATAGCTTTGATTTTGCTTTTTTCTAATTTCCACACTTATTTCTCATTATATAGCTAATTCATCTCCCAGCTGATTGCCATTTTCTACCTCTGATGTCCAAAGATCTTTGAAATATTTCATTTAGAATCTAGTGAGAGTGTAGACTTTCATTGACCTACTTCTTTACCGATAACCTTTTTTTATTCCAGTACATTTTCTTCTGATGTTGATGAATAGAGTTCCCTTCCAACAAGGAAAGGAAAATCTCTCTTTCTTACTTCTTCTCTTATATGTATGCTTACACATCTCCTTGTGGGGGCAAGCAGAGAAATTTAATTCCCTCCTAGTTGAATATTGTCTCCAGCCGTTGGAAGAAAGTCCAAGAAAATTCAGTAAAAAAAAAAATAACTAGAAATATATCAGAATTACTTGGACTCATAACGAGATTTGAACCAGGGTTTCCAGAGTAGAAAAAAATATGATTTTCTCTAGCAGTAAGCTAAGAGAACCATTCTATTCACCTCTTTTCTCTTTCTTCTTTTCACAGAAGAGTCAGTCTAAGAAGCATCATTTTGGTATTGATATATCTGATTTGATTGCATAGACTGAATTTTTTTTCAAAATGTAGTTAACAGTTCTTTTATTTATTTGAAGTGCATTAACCTCTCTCACTTGATGTCTACTAATACATTTTGGACTATTAAGACAATATCCTCATGCTGAATAATACATTATTCCATTAAGAGAGGCTGTGGATCCACATATTGACCTGAATACTCAGGTGAGCATGAGGAAGCGATCATGGTCCATCCTGAATTGTATATAATATTAAAGCGTCTGGTTTATCTAGAAAGTAAATTGTCCTTTAACAGCTGGAAATTCTGGAATATGTTATGTAAAAATGCCTTGTCTTGGCTCGATATAAAATTACTTTCTGATGCCTTCAAGGCTTTTTATTTCATTTTCTGTTTAATTCTCTGAGTCTAGACAGCATGGATGACATCATCTGCAGAGATTAGAGCTCATTTTGGACTTTATTACGATGGAAATGGAAGAGACAAAGGTCATGACAAATGTCAGGAACTTTTCTTTAGATTCAAAATGAAGACTTCAGCTGAGACGAAATATTTTCATAATGGGGTATTATTTACTACCCAGACAAAGCCACTGCATTATAGTAAATCTGAATCCTATATTTGATAAAAATCAATAAATACAAGGGAGAGAGTAACTTGTTCATCAAGGAGAATTCTGGTCTTCCTCAGCTGTATTTGTTCTTTGTTTCAGTAAAAGACTATCTCAAACAGCTTTTTATATTCATTAAAAGTTATTTATGAGTTGAAACAATGCAGTGGTTTGCTTTCACAGTCTAGGTTATCACAGTTTAAACTAGATCAATTATACTACATACCTACTGGAGACAGTGCATTCAAATATAGCAACACATCACATTATATAAATACTAATGGAGAGTTAGACCAGGGTTTTTCCATCTTTCCAAGCGACTGAACCAAACAGTTATAAATAAACTCACATTTTAAATGATTGATTTGTCCTCTCACTCCAAATTTGATTAATGATCAAATTAAACTATTTTTGGAGCAGGGTGCAGATGTATTTAGAATAATTCAAACATCAGAAAGGCAAGATAGCTATGGAAAATGATAAATGAATCTGAGTAAAATTCACCAAATAGCATAGCTAGAGGAGTACAGGATATTAAACTAACTGAAATGAAGAATCTGATGGGATGGCCACTGGTAAGGGAGAAAATGGGATATTAAATCCGAGCTCCTTAGGGGAGATACAAACAAAAAGAGGAGAAAACAAAATCATTGTATATTTCAAGAAATTTGGGAAAGGATTACCAAAATCTGGATGGAGATAATCGACCCTCCCTCCCAAGATAAGGTGTCAGAGCACTTTTTTCTGTCCTAAAAAATCGTCCTAGGATGCTGAGTGCTGACCACAAATGACAATACTGCCAAGAAAAAAAATCTGAGTGAGATACCTCAACATGGGTCAAGTGAAGAAAGTTTAATATTCACCTAATATAAAATTGCATTTCAATTTTCCCAACAGAATATTTGAAAAGAAAAGGTAAAATGATCATAAGGACACTATTCATCTCTACAGATGAGTTCCTATCAGCTCAAACTTTTCCTGTCAGTGAAATACCAGAGAAGCTTGCAATGAGATGGGAACCTCACTGGCTTAGGTGTCATACAAAGATAAAAGGAGAAAAAGAACCTATCAGAAAGACCAGGCTAAGCAAACATTTCAGATAAAGAGAAGGAGAATAAGTTGACGCACAAAACAGTGTCTCAGAGCCTAAAGTAACGTGAAGGAACATTTTCACTTTACCATAATGTCTATTGGTTTCATAGATGTGTTTATCAAGAATTTTTATTCCTACCAGAAAGTTGACCAAGCAATGAAGTTTTCTTTCAGAAAAGTCTCATTAATTGCATCACAACGTTATCTCTGATGGGTAACTAATTTCTTTGCTCATTAAGAAAATTGGTGCAGAACTGACATTCTTTCAGAGTAATGTTTATTATTTTCCTTCCTTCCTTTTTCACTTCCTTTCCCTCCTTTTATTCTTCCTTTCTTCCTTCCTGCCCCCCTACCTGCCCATCCATGCTCCCACTCTGTTCAAATATTAAGGCTTAGGTGGAGGGCCAAGCTTCTCAGTAGGAATTATGATCAAAGAACCAAACCAAAGATCTGTTTTCTGAATATCTCCATAAGTTAGCTCTAGATGGTGACACTTAGCAGGGTGCGCGGGAGAAGTCTCTTACATGGGCAGAGATCATCAGGAGAGGAGGTGAAGGGTTCCCACAAATGAAAAATCAAATGATTTCCAAGCTGAAGATTTCTATGATTTCTCTAATTTCTGTCACTTCATTTTGTCAGGCCAGACCTAGAAAGTTATATTAAAATTAACTTGGAAGGGAAATTCTAATCCAGTTTGTAACAACAGTGATTTGTAATTTTAGATTTGTTCTGATTCTTGAAATGGCCCATAGATGTTTATTTCCCCTAAAGAAAACAAGGACAAACAAAAATAAAGCAAAAGAATATGATGTGGGAAACTCTAGCATGCCTGAAATCACTGTGTGTGTTAACATAAGGAGGAAAACAGAGATGTGTATGCAGTTTAGAAACAGATCTATATTCTTTTTGTTTTAAATGCAATTCATTTATGATATAGGAATATCAAGTTAGCTCTGTGAAATTTTATATTTTTACATATATATTCTTAATGATTCCACATGAAGCCTGAAAATTACCACTTTTGGACATTTTATCCTTTTATCTACTTTTTAACATTTTATTATAGATGAACTTTCTATATCAACATTAGTAAACATCACTCATAAAGAGTGTTAGTTAATTATTCAGATAACCTTTTGCATGAGAATATCCTTTTGTCCTTAAGTATCTTTTTCATATTCATGTTCAAAGTGATGATGATCTAAAATACAGTCACCATCACACTGTTATCCAATTTTTAATTATTTTTCAGTTTAAATGATTTTATTTATTCTTCAGTGGCGGAACTGTCCCTCCATAAAATGACAGGTTATGTTTACAAAAGTGATAAGATACTGTTTCATACACTGGTTCTTTGCAAAGTTGTCAAGATTTTTTGAAGTGTAATTTAATAAAACTACGGGGGATCATGCGTGAACCTTGAATATTTTATTATTTTATTCAAAATACAGCTTAGGAAAATTCCTACCACACATGCGTAATAGTTTCAGTTCCATAATAGTTCCATAATAGTTCCAGTTCCTCCACATTCTTTCTTCTACTTCTCATATCTTTTCCAAGGAGTAGGAAAGCACTGCTAAGTGCCGTTCTGAGAATCAAGGTAAGTTGTTCCTTTCCTCTTAACAGGTCTCAATGAAACTAACAGCTATTGAGGCACGGTTGTCTCAATGATAATAATAGCTATTCAGTCACGGATGTGATCAATGGAGTTAAAACATTAACTTGGCATGACTTTATAAACACTGTAAGATAAGGACATAAGTAGCAGACAAATAAGAACCAAAAGCATTTCGTTTAATTTCCTGTGGTATGTAGCTCTGAAGAAAAAAGAAAGTTTCAGAGAAGAAGAAGCCTCTTTTCTGGAACTGAAATTCTGAAATTCACAGCCTCCATCCCCTTCTTTCCACCGAAGCTCACATCACTGCACAAGCGATAGTGGATGGATAGCTCAAGGCTAGTTGTAATGTGAGGCCATCCCACTCCTGCTAAGCAGAAATGTCAAGCACTTGAGTTCTGCCTCCTCCTCCTCAGACCAAAGCAATTAATCCGCTTCTCTCTATCCACCTGCCCATCTTCATAATCCTTGTCCGGACTCAGTTATCTCCAGGACTTCTATCGTCCTTCCATACTTAGTGAAATTGGTGAACAGAGTCAGAAGTTATTAGCCAAGGGCAGATCGGTGCGTGAACAGGCAACACAATCATGTCAGCAGAACTTCTTTAAGGAAGCAGGCTAAAGGCAGTAAAAAGCTACTAGTAATAAATTAATGGCAATAAATTTAGACACCAAAGTGGAAAGCTGTGACAAGTATCCTTGATGAAGCTGATCCAGCTTTTATTAAAGAATTAAAGATTAATCAGGCTACAGAGAAAGAGCAAGAAGAATCATGACTCTGTCTAGCGGTTAGGGCACAAGCCTGGGCCAGCAGAGATGTGAGGAGGCCTGCGTGATGAGAGGCGTGAGTTGTAATTGCACAAAAAGCATCAGTCCTCAAGAGATAAGTGACTGGAATTGCTCTCATCATATATTTTTTCATATCCAATTGGTTACAGCCCTCATCTGGAATGTCTACTGTGTCCCTGCAGATGACGAAGGAACCTGATCTGAATCTGTTGAGCCTTCAGTCTGGAGAAGAGAAGATTGAGAGGCGATCTGATCAACGTGTACAAGTATCTGAAGGGGGAGCGTCAAGAGGATGAGGCCAATCTCTTCTCCGTGGTGGCCAGTGACAGGACAAGAGGCAACGGGCACAAACTGAACCACAGGAAGTTCCACCTCAACCTGAGAAAAAACTTCTTGACTGTGAGGGTGACAGAACATTGGACCAGGTTGCCCAGAGAGGCTGTGGAGTCTCCTTCCCTGGAGATATTCAAAAGCCGTCTGGATGTGATCCTGGGAAATACACTCTAGATGACCCTGCTTGAGGAGGGAGGTTGGACTAGATGATCTCCAGAGGTCCCTTCCAACCTCAGCCATTCTGTGATTCTGTGATTCTGTGATTCAGCAACTTGAAACTATATGTAAACTATTAATGATTCTTGGTCATCACTGATCTGGCTTGGTTTTGCACCAGGAGCAAACTGGGAAATGAGAGTTTATTACTTATTCTCAGCGAAAAAAAAATTTACCCAGTGTGGGTTTTGCTGCCATTTCCGTGTTAATTATACATTATGCCTATTTGATATTTTGAAGTAACATTTGTGGTTATAGATGAAAAATATGGGTGTATGTTTGAGTAAAAGAGAGCGAAAATTAAAGTCTAAATGATATCTAATTTAGGAATTTATCTTAATGCTGTAACTCAGAAATCACTATAACCTGCTACTACAGAATTAATTACATACTGTTTGCAGGACAGTCGGAGCATCAGCCAACCAGCTGAGATAAATTTACCCTGTTAGCTACACAATGATTTAGTATTACATGGGTTTTTACCTTCACATATTATAAATTCACAATTTGTAATTGATTGATACTGTTAGCACTTCCAAATATTCCTCACTTTCCTCATGGCAGCACACAGGGCCAAAACTGGATTACAGGAGGTCAGGGAGGAGTGCAAAGAATGGCTCAGTAAATTCAATACATCACGCTGGCCTTGCTTGCCACCGCCTTCTTACATATTAAGATACAGTTTAACCAAATTCACATAGATAATTTCATTGAAATTTAGGTAGCCAGTGCTGCAACTTCTCTGGTGCTTTTTAGTCCATGTAGGATTGAAGTGGGAATAAAGTACTTTATGCACACTATTTAAGCGGGCTCCATACTAGCATTTTGACAAGCGCAGGGCATTACCCTTTCATGTGCTTTCACATCTCTGCATGTTATACAAGCTCTGAGTGTCAGGATACTAGCAAGGAGTGGGCTAGCAGAAGTCAACAGAGTCAGTGTAGTTTAAAATAAGCAGTTAAAAGAGAGCTCACTGAGTAGTCAAAAGAGTGCAGTGCAGTATTTCTCAAAAAAAAAAGAAATCTGAAAAGCAGTACTGTCCTCATCACATGTCAACTCCGGTGGCACATCAAAAAGGACATTAGGCAGGAGATGGATGCTAGAGGAAGTTATCCCTAATAAGTTTTGCTTGGGCATCTGCCTGTGTAATAAACTTTCAGCAAGGAAAAGAGTATGACCCTCTGATCCTTTTTTATCAAGGGCAACAGCTTTGCAGCAGGATGGAGATTCACAGGGAAAGTGATGTCAGCTTGAGAGGCTGTTTCATTACCAACGTGCCTGTTAGCTGCTGGCACCGAGCAGCCCATCTTTGATCTGCAAGAAGCTGGCTAGGAACATTGTCTCCTCATCTCATTTTAATTTTGCAAAATTACAGCAGGTAACTCCAATTTCACACCCTGCTTCCCTCACAACTTTTCTTCTTGGTGAAGGTCACAGCCTGCTTTGGATGTGCAGAATGGATTTCTCCTCCAATCTTGCCATTAGTAGCAAAGGTAAGGCAGAACAGGTGGTTTCTACAAGCAGGCTGTGTGTCTTGTGTTCACGTGTGTGGCTGGGGTTTGCAGGATGCCCAGGCTAGCCTTACATTAGCTGGCTGAAATCCCCAAAAATACTTCAGATAGAGAACTGTGCAGCTGAGTTTATAAAACCCCTTTGCCATCCTTTGATTATATTTAGGTTGCTGACTTGTGCTGAGCTCCCTGTTGCTCCAACCCGCTATCCCCCGCTATCCCCCGCTATCGATACCAACATTTGTTATTGAAGACCAGCTGAGGTATGCGCCCACCAGCTAGGTTCACGTAGGTGTACCCAGAACCAGAGGTTCATTATTTGTGCGACACTCAGATCTGTATGGGGTTGCTTGCTACAAACTGCCTGAAACTGTCTTGCCTCTTTTTTTTCTTTTTCCTTCCTAATCCACAGTGTAATGCTTTATCACCACTAGGAGCAAGCAGAATCAATCTTTAGGTATCTAACCTTAGGAGGAGAAGAATAACTTAATGGACTTTATTGATCAGGCGCATGAGTCAATCACCGAAACATAGTCACCCACTGTCATTTTAGGGTCCCATGGAGCATCCCACCTGACTGCTGCTTCAGCTGCTGCTCTGGATTGGCAATAGGCCAAGGCATTCTCTCAACTATAATTATATTAATTATTAAAACATAACCAAGGCTGCTTACTCCAAGAGTTTTGTTAAAGGCACTGGCTGACAGAATTCCCTACCTAACTCTCAAGGTCCCTAACAGGAGACAAGCCAATAAATTCTGAGGCAATGACTGCAAACGGCTAACCATAGCAGCAGATTCAATTATACTGGCTCTGATGGAAGATTCGGTCTGCTGGATCAGTGGGTGAGCTCTTCATGTAGTTCTTGTACTTTCAAGGTGCACATGGAGAGCAATGTTTGTTGCTAATATTTTACAGAAACAAGAGTAGGCAGGTGAGCAATCAATCAGAGCTATTCCTAACATTTCTTTAAGCGTTCCTACCATGTTTCTTCAATTTTGGTGGAAGTTAAGATCACCTCATCTTTTCACACTTCTCAGATATACAAGGCAGAAATTAATTTGTTTTAGAGAAGCAGTATAAAGTAGGGGATGTGGGATGGGACAGAGGAGGAGAGTTGAGTAAGGTTAATACTGGCTATGAGACATAATGGATTTTGCAGCATCAGGTCTTAATGCTATTTATTTGTTTATGAATAAGGGATATTTTGATACAAAATACTAGGAAATTCATACTATAATCCTAGAAGTAAAATGATCCTGGTTAAGACAGATGATTTTATGAAGGAGCACATTGCAGTATTTAGTTCTTTAGGAATACACAGTCCTTTTAAAAAATCAGTTTGTGTAAAGGGGGTGCATTGTACTGCCAAATCGTGTTCCTAATTGTGGTTGGCTTTGCTATGGGCATCACAATCCTCTATGTAGCAAAGCACATAAGGATCTGTTCAAATTAGACTTGCTCTTGTTTTCCCTTGGGATGTAGACATATACTCAAAACTATCCTTGATTTGGGAGGGACTAGTCAGTCTGGAGGAAAGCAGGGTCATGAAATATAAGTGAGGGTTATTTAATGTCACTGAGGCTAAGCTGAGTGTAATTACTGTCATTATTGTGAACAAGAGAACGCTTTCTTTTCTATGTAGGACCGACATTTCTAACATTTACAGTCTGTGCTGTAAGTTGTGCTGCTGTTGTACAAGAGTGCATGGTGGGAGGACAAGGGACGCCAGGCATCGATTGACACAAGAGAAATTCAAGCTGGATATAAAGAAAATGTTTTTCACCACGTGGTTAGTCACGCAGGAGGGCAGTTTGCCCACAGAAGTTGTCCCAGGCTCTTAAAAATGGCTAGTAGAGCCTATCTAAAAATGAAAAGCAGCTGGAACCTGAGACATGGGAGAAAAAGGACAGCCTTGGAAAGAGTAATTGCAGTAGGCAGGGAAACCTTGATATAAATACAAAGTTGTTTTATCGCAAGAAGCAAGAGATATTTTGATTTGCTAAAGTTTGGACTCAACTGAATAACAGTGTCCCTTCAGTGGTGAAAAAATAAATATTACCATAACAGTATAGACTTTTTGTAGTGCAGCACAACAATGGAGAGTTTCTTTAATTCTTTATAATACAAAATCAAAAAAAAAAAGTAAGAAACATGAATTAGGATCCAAACTACATCATTTCTAAGTAATATCTTAAACTATATTTTTTCAGATTTTTCATTTTTGCTGTAAATTTTATATATGATAATGTATACACTTGAAAAACTTGTGTTGCTTCCTCTCTCTGGTTTACATCTTTATGTTTTTCTGTCCATATTTCTTTTTCTTGAAAAAACATTAATTATTTTTATTTCTGTATTTTACTATTTCATCAAGAATAGTTCTGGATATCTCCCTGACTTTAACTGATTCCTCAGTACACGTGTATTGCAATCTATGATGCCGCAATAATTTACAGCTGCTGAAAATGTGTTACTTTACTTTAATTGTAAAATCACACACCTTTTCCTTTTCTATTGGGTTTGGTAGCTCCAGCATTCTGTACCAAGTGAAGAAGAAAAGACAATCATGCCTTGACATCTCCAATACAGCTGACATTTCACAATAATTAATGCGTATTACCTCTACATGGCAAAGTGTAATCATCTTCTGAACAACCAGACTGAGGCTTTTTGCTGTTAACAACAAAAGAGAAGAGCATATACCACCAGAGCCCTTATACCACTCCTTTCTTGCAAAAATGTAAATCAGGTGGGCGCAAGAGAGAAATGGCATAAGTATCTATTTGCCTCTGATCACAGATAAAATAGAATATACTTAGATATAGTGATGAAGATGTATCTACCTGCATCCTAAGCAGTGAAGGCTCGTGCTTGCAGCAGTATTGTGCTCTTAAGCAAAAAAAAAAAAAAAACAAAAAAAAACCACATACACAAGTTCAGAAAAAAACCCAAGAATGTTAGCCACTTTCGTACCACGGGATTCAGTCCATCGAGTTCCAGTTTTCCGTTCAGCTTTGTCATTTATTACTTTCAAAATAAATGCTCAATTTTTTCTCATCAAAGTACATACACTTAAATTAGGTGCTTGCATCAGGAGCATAGTTGCTCTAGATTTCTTCCTTTGCGAAAGGGAAGTACAAGCAAGTCAGTATGAGACAGTTTACTACTTTTTCACTGAAGATTGTATCACTCAAGTTGTGCTGCATTTCATCGGGGGTCTATAAATTAAAACATGTCACTTCTCTGCATCTCTAGAGATACTAATAATAACTGCTTGACCTGAGCAGGGATTCTCTGTTCTCCAGAGTGCCAGGGACCTTCAAGAAGCCTCAGTTTTTGAAAGTTCTCTCAGTGGATATCACCTAAACGCTAAGTTTTTCCGAACAAATTCAGGCTTAGGAACTCCAAACAGTAATTTTTAAATAAAATTAATTCACCTTTATCTCTCTTGGGTACATAGCCCTGGCTCTCATGAAATTATGTGTTTGCACGTGATATGAAGTTGGACATTCAGGTCAAGGCTGCTCACTGCTTGGTATTAACGAATGGAAATACAAAACATTGGAGTATCTACAAGTCAGAAGTTTCGCCTTTAATTAGACCCACCTCAGCACATATTTCTTCTCCAGATCTTATCAGTTTCAGATTCAAAATAATTAGGGCTCGTCATTTTCTTTCCCATGTACTATTTTAATGAAAACTAGCCTGCTGATTGAATATATTTTATCCATTTAAAGTTACAAAGCAGCCAGTCAAAGAGTTCTCTGAGAATAGCACAGCCAACATATTTCAGGCTTAATAATGCTGAAAAACAGGTACACTAAGCAATACGTATTTTTTTTGTTTAAAATGATTGATTTTAAGTAGATTACATATTGTTGGAAATGAGTTTTAATCACCCATGTAATTGTTGACTGGAAACCTGTTTCGGTGCTCTGCTACTGTAATTACACCACAGTAATTACAGCAGTCACTTTAATTGATCAGTGGTCATTTCTCTCCAGTCGCTGCTGGCTCCCTGTTCCTTGCTTATGAATATTTTCTTGCCCTACTCCTCGCCTTGATCTTTGTCTTTGTGTTTTCATTCCCCGACATTTTAATCTTTCATTGTAATCTTCTCTTCTACTGGGATGTGCTGGAGCCTATAGACGGGCTAACCTCTTAAACCACAGTATAGCTGCTATTTGTTGCACTGCCAAATTTATTGAAACGGCATTATCTTTGACTTATCCCTACCCCAAGAGTCTGCTTTGTCTTCCTATCATTGCTCTGGGCTGACCCTAACTGCTGTGTGTGACTGATCATAGCCTGCATGGGATTAACTGATATACATTGTGCCTATCTGACAAACCTTCTACAATCTTCACTTTGCAGCAAGTGATATCACATATTTCTATGGAAGATCCCCAAGAAGGATCATGGATGGTCTTGTGATGTCTTCACTCTGCAATTTTAGTGATGTCCCTTGGGTTCTTAATGTCAAAATGGACTAAATGGAATCCATGCACTCATAAAACCTCTTTATTAAACAATTAGAGGTCATCATTCCCAAGCACTGGGCCAGCTGACAGGGAATGGCCCCTCTGTATACTTTACCCTTCAAAACAGGGTGGCAGCACTCAAACTGATGGCTAGGAATGAACCTTGGAAATTTCTAAGAGCCGAACTTGAGTTGGGAATTACTCCTGAAAAAGGGCCAGTTTGAATAGGTTAAATTAATTCCAGACCACACATTAGCAATGCCAGAGAAGGCTGTGGCCAGGCACATTTGAATTTGCTCTAATGGATTTGGTCACCAGACTGTGACTGTAAACCTGGTCTGATGGAGATTTGTGCAGTCCTGTTTGCCTTGTTTCTCTAGGAGACAAATTCCCTGAGCTAGGGATGGGTGAAAAGATTTCTCTTGCTAAACATGTATTTGGTGGTTATTGTTGCAGATCTCTAATCTCAGCTGAGGAATCTAAATACAGTATCAGTCACATAACGCTACACTCATGGTCACTTAGTAAAATGTAGGTGCCGTAACACATTCAACTCTGTACAGAGCCAGCATGCTTTCTATGTATTTGAGAGCAACATCTAGAAATGTCCTTTTTAATTTGGTTTAGACTTTGAAGGATGTAACTGCCTTAAGAAATTTCCTGCTTTGTTACTAAAACACAAGTCTCTTGCTAGATGACAATCGTGACTAATTGTAACATGTTTTTTAACAATGTCTGAAACAAGTTTAAGGCTTAAACATGGCTTTTTTTTTTTAATGCACACAGATGTAAATGTCTACCGTCAGGTCTTAGGGAGTCAACATTTTGAACTTCAGCATACTGTAAAGCTGTCTTTCACACAAAAACAACGAGTTAACTCTGCTGTCAGCGGGGCTGATGGAAGCCTGCTGGCATCACTGGGGAGGCACCAGAAGAATCTGGCACTACTTCTAATGTCCTCTGGCTTGCACAGCCCCTAGGAGTATGCAGCTCTTTTTAAGATGGGGATGGTTTTCTCTGTCATGTTCAATAATTCAGATGATTCGAACTTAAGTGAACAACATGTAGGGAATTTCCTGAGGCTGCTTAGCGTACCGGAAAGAACCCTGCAGCACAAAAGTTCAGTTTGCTGGCCATCAGTAGTTTGGAGGAGAATTTTTGTTGGTGTTTTATTTTGTCAGCTTCTCATGGACCCAAATGTTTATTTCTTTATTCAGTAGCGTAGTAAATGTTTTTTTGCTGGCTTTATATTCCTGTTTCACAACAGTGGAAACTTCCAGCCAGGATAGAGAACTAAACAAGTCTCAATTTTTGGACCGAAGATCTCCAAGACAGTATTTTCCCCATGTTTACAACATCAATACAAATAAAAATCATTATAGTGACGTTGTAAACACATTTGCCAAAGTCTATGCAAATTGATGAGTCCCACCAGTGTATGTGCTTAGTTTTTGTGCATATTAAACTCAAATCACACACAAAAGAAAGCTTGTATGCACACTTAGCCACGTATAATAACTGAATAAGACTTATTTTCACTACACCAGGTCATCTACTTTCAGTGGGCCTTGGATAAAAATCCTGCAAGGGTCTGGAAAATCTCAAAGGATGGGAACGTATTATGAGAACGCTGTGTCATTATTATTACAAAGACAAAGTGATACTTTCACTTCTTTGCGGTGGGATACGTGCCCCACTTATCTATCCAGAACCAACTTTATATAGAACGAAGATAAAGTTCAGTCCTCTGCCCTGGCTGGCCTCCTGACTTTGTTGAAAGTTTCTCCACTTTTTTCATAAAACATGGATTATTTATTCATTCATTTATTTATTTTTATGTTTCAGTATTGACAAAAATAGCTTTTTACCTCTTGACTTGCTGACTCGTTTTATACATGCTGAGCTAAACTTTGAGGTGGTATCTTCCCTAAAATACATGTTTTGTGACATGCCATTGTCCCCACACAGGCAAATCAAATTTGGTATTGAATATTGGGGGGGCATATATTCAACTGACCTCGTGTGCTGCCATTTCTCTGACCGTGGCAGATTGTTCCTGACATGTAGCAGCTGCTCGCTCAGCCCATCGGTCCTAAAGAGCTTTAGGGCAATTTTGGGGAGGGCATTATGCTTAGTATTCTGCTATTGCATCTTTCCCTTTTCTGAATACTGCAGTGCTGTCCCTTCATTTCTTGACTATAACCATCCTAACAGCTTTTCACAATATCTTGGTAGTGCGGAAGAGGCTTAATCTGAATGCAACTGTAATTTATGCCACTTGACATTGTCAGATTGTTGCTGGATCCTTATAAAAGAAAGCAGCAAACTTTTACTTAATTTTTGTGTGCAGAAAGCTAACTAAAAACTGTAAGCATCTGATCTTTTTATTTCTTTACAAAGAAATTCTCATTTCACGTAGTTCACCTATCTCAAGTTTATCTGAATTCCATGTATGCAGAGAAAACCACAGACCTTTTTTAACCTTTCACTTTCTATTTCTACACTCTGCAAAAGTGATGCGACACAGGCTGAGATTTATCCAATAGAACCTTGTTTCCCTAGTTACAAGATAGAAAGAAAAATCATTATATTCACAAAACACACAAAACACAACACAAATGCATCTTGAGCAAAATTATTTCAGATGGATGATATGAAAGAACTCAAATACAAGGCATGCAGAAGGAAAATAGTTGAGTAAAGACTGGAAAGATTACTACAATTGACTGCTTTTCTAGACTTCTTAGCTTTCATTGTGACATGGTACACCGTGGTCCACTAGAAAATTTAGAATTTAGGGTACTCTGTGGGTATATAACAGCAGAGAAACCCACTGCCCATGAGAACATGTTTCAAATATATCTTCTTCCCACTGCTTCTATAAATCCAAGCCCCCCTGGGAATGTCTGGGCTATCACTTCATGCAACACAATTTCCAGTATGAAAAGGACATACCAGGAGCTTCAGCTTATTTACTCAGTTTGTGACAGTATGCAAGAGATCCCCACGTGTAAACTGGACTTCTGTTGTGCTAGGTAACATTTCCTTACAACTAACATAAACTGAAGGCCAAGGGCAGATTGGAGCAGAAGTACTAAGCGAGTTGCATGTCCAACAGCTGTTCCCAGAATTAATACCAGATAGTCAACCTACCAAGCTAGGACATTTTAAGAGCATGAAATTGTTACCGTAAGAAGTTGTCTGTATGACTGAAGCCTAGGACCTAGCCTGCCTGTGCTTCAAGCTGATAACCTGCATTCCTGACAGTGTTAGCTTACTGCTGTGAATAACTTGTTAAAATATAGATAAGCTGAGAAATTCCTTGCATAATGTATTGTGGAGGCTGGATGGTTATATAAATTCAAAAAGGCATAGGAAAAGTTCACAGAAGAAAAATCCATCAAAGGCTGTTGTATACAAAGGCAACCAGTCTGTCTCTGGTAGTCTTTGAATCACAAATTGCTGGAAGGTGGAGTGTTTTGGGAAAGCATCTCCACACTCTTGCTTATACTCGTCTTCAGGTATCTGCTCCTGGCCAGTAAATGATACTGTGTTAAAGGCACTGAGGCAGTGTAGAAGGTTTTATAGTCTTATCCAAGAGCTAGTTCTGAACTGGACCTACTATACAAATATCTAAGGCCTGAAAACAGCATTGCTTCTTCCACTAGTATTTGTTCCAAGAAGTCACGTATCTCTGGTGTCATGCACTAGGGGATATAGGAGCTTCCAGGGGTGCTCTGGTGGCAAAAGGAAAGCTGCAGTCTCTCTGCTCCGAGTCCCTCGGCACGTCTCGCTGCCCAGCTCGTGCAGGGCAGGCTCCCCAGCCACTTCCCGACCTGAGCTGACTTTCACGTAACGAAGTAAAGCCAGGGCAGAAGAGCACAGGTATTTCTATAAGCATGCCTTTAAAACCAGGCTTGAGCAACAGGAAGAAAACCCTACAAATTTTGTCAGGACTCTGTTTTTATTCCTTATTTCTTTTTCTGTTTACCAATAGTCTAGTCTGTGCCAGGCTCAGGAATATATCTGTTCTGGGTACTTTCTGTGGTTATTTTATCTCAAAGTATAGTGAAACCAATTGCTTAGAAATGAAATAACCACAACAAACCTGTATGTGCTAAGCCTGCACTTTTCTAACCTTCTCTTTATCTTACATCTCCAAAACAGGCGATTTTTTTTCTTGTAAAGAAGCTGCCACCATATCTGTTACTGTTATGGATGACTTATCCTTAAAAACAAATTGAGTCCAAGAGTTCAAGCTAGAAAACTGCATTTTGGCTGAATGAGAGTCTCCTCGTTGAAACACAGAACATTAGGCCAACAGTGTCTAGGGGATGTTTCTATAAATGACACATTGATTTTTAATAAATGTAATGTACCAATCACTTTGTAATAGCAAAGACGTGCAACACGTTGCAGGACTTCTAATCCTTCTATATACATGCATATATTCATACATACATATATGTATTTTTATAATCCAATAAGAGTGCTTTGCACAAGGCAAAAATAGCCTATGAAATGTGTACATATACATACATACGTGTGTGTATGTATATGTGTATATGAAAAAATCCTTGTGGTCTTTCTTGTTTTTCCTTTTTCTTTAAGACTAGTTTCAAATACCAATTTCTTTCTTTCTGAATGGGTTTTCAGGATTATTTATACACTTGATGTTTCAGCAGGATGTACAACAAAAGGAGAGGAAGGACAGCATCGCAAAAATTTAATGTACACGCTTTATGCACTTTTCTATGCCAGGACTTTAACTAGGAGAATCCAGTATCACCAAAAAAGAAACCAAAACCAAAAACAAACCAAACTACACCAAATCAAAAAGTCACACGGAGCAAATCAATTGTAAACCTCCAAAACACCAACTGCCAGGTTACAGGTTTACTTCATGGGCAAGTGTATGCCCATGATTCCCTGAAAAGGTGTTCTGGGATCAAAGTGACCACATGTGGAGTCCTTACCCCAGAAAACACTCATATTTTCTCATCAGATAAGAGATTTCAATCTCTGTGATAAAGAGCAGAGAGAATTTTAGGCATAGATATCTTGCAAAGATGTCTCTTCCTTTGCAACTGTCACATGCGAAATCTTACAGCTCTGAACTCCATTCCCCATCGAAGCTACCTCATCTCACCACTGCTACTATATATCCGTCTAGCTGCTCAGAACCAGGTATACCTACATAGACAATCTCTCTGCCTTTCCCAGACATTCGGGCAACTTCAGGATAAATACTCTTCTTGTTGTGAGCTTTTGAGAGTTTTAAATCTAGTTTCTGGTATGTAGCATCCATAACGCTTGCTTTCATAGGTTGGCCGGCCCACTTTTGAATGCAAAGCTCTGCATTATCACAGATCAGCTAATCATGGATACCCATAGTCTTCAAATATTATCATTTCCTTTTACAGATTAGAAAACTGGCATGATAACCAGTTCTCACAGAATGACTTAATGACACAAGGTAATTGTTTAGTAAAGTCATGATTACAAAAAAAAAAATATTTTATGGCTTTTATATCTTTCCCTAAAATATCAGTCTGCATGGAACCTGTTGTTTGAAAAAAATTACTGTTTTTCTCTTTTGTCTCCTTACTCTCCTTCTAATTTCTGCCACATGCAGTGACTAGAGGGCTTCTATGTCCATAGCTTTCAACTGTCCATATCATTTCTACTTCTTTCTCATCTCTTCAACCACAGTTGACCCAAGAACACCACACCAAATTCGTCCAGTGATATAGAAGGTTATTGATCTCACTTTTTTCCTGATCTGACAAAAAAGTCTCATTGTCAAAAGTAAACTTCAATGCAATTGTAACACAGGGCATAAAAATGTGTACATCATTGAAAGTAGTCCTTAGAAGTGGTTATTTCCTTTAATAGCATCTACTGACAAATTGAAAGAGCCACTTTCTTGATTCTGTCTCAATCAGCTGAATAACATGAAAAAGTCCTTCTCAATCACTGCTCAGAATCTGTTTAAAATTCTCTGTTTTAAGTAAACATCTTGAAAGTACACTTCTCATCCACAAGTTAATGACTAAATAAATAAATGTAATCCTGCTAAATATATAAAAATTCTACTTTAAGGACTGAACATGGACCTGTATGACAGCAAAGGTTAGATGCTTGGAAGTGCTGGAGACAGCAGTAAGGCGTTACTAATGTATAAATGCTTCTGTAAATATTGTGGGTTGAATGCACTGGATCTTCCTAGATCTTGCAAGCTAAAGGGTGTTGCTCTTTTCCAGTAATTGGCTACCATAACACCTGGGAATTTCAGGTACAGAAGATATCATAAGATAATCTTTACTCACTCAAAATATGCCACAGATGAACTAAGAATAGCTAAAAGCTCTTAATTGGACCTAAGGTTATTGTTAAGCTTTTAGAAACAGTAAACACCGGGGAAAATACGTCATGCTTAGCTATCATCTGACACAACGATCCTCAGCCTTTTTTGAGCTCAGGCAAGTGAAATGGAGAGGGAAAGGAAGAGGGAAGGTTTGTCTTTGAGTGTACCTAATGCTATTCAGTTTTGCTATACAGCAGAAGGAATGGTGCTAAAATTAGTGGAACTGCACTGTTCAAAGAAAGGAGTTAGGCCTGATAAAAATGCACTAATAAAAAAGCTGAATGCAACAGGGATTAGGTCTGAGCCTCAACATATTTGCTGTAAATGCTCCTATTCCCACGGCAGCCAAGTATTAGTTGCAACTTAATGTCCCCCAACCTACAAGGAGGACAAGATAGTCTGGTAAGAGACACACAGTACCTTAACCCTTTGTATAAATATTTGTTGAAGACTAGAAAGAAGCAGGGGCTCTGATCCAGGTGATAGACAGGGGACTGGAAGGAACACGGATTGCAAGGCAGGCAAATGGAGGTTCAGAATTTTAGTTCTGAATGATACGATCCTGGGAAACATGCCCTAGAGGACCCTGCTTGAGCAGGGGGGTTGGACTAGATGATCTCCAGAGGTCTCTTACAACCTCAACCATTCTGTGATTCTGTAATTCTGTAATGACTACATAAGTGAGATGACTAAATGAGATGGTACTAAATAGAGATTCCCTGAATAATGGGAAAACAAACCAGACATAAATTAGTGTTACTTACAAATTAACCATATCCCCCTACAGTCAGATAAGATGTTCTTCCATCATGATCTGCAGATTGTTTTTAATATAAGAACGCAAAGTCAGATCTATTGATGCTAAGCATAAGCTAGCAAGGCCTGCTGGACCTTCACTACCTCCATGTGGAGTAAGTTTACGCATCTTTATATTTATCGTAGTGTTTCTTCACAACACATATAATCTTCCAATAAATAGCCGAGAGCACTCTGTGTTTTCAGAGCAAAGTACTCTACAGTGTACTGGATGGAATTAAAATAAAAAAAAAATCATTCTGCATACATGTCTCTACTCAAATGTACAAATAATTAAAAGACCATTAATGATTTTCTGCATCCACCAATCCACCAGTAGATAAAGATTACTTTTTTAGCTGTTATTTACTTAAACATGTTGTAATAATCTAAAGGAGTATGTTTTGGTTACTTCACACAACAACCAAGCTCCCACGTAGCTGATGAGATCAATGCCAATGTGTCTGCAATAAATAAGGTAAAAGTTGCATATTCTTTACTAAGAGATTAGTATTTATTCATTTTGCAGACTGCATTCTAAATGAAAAGTACTGTGTCATTTCAGATTAAGTACCTGTTTTGGCATCGTAACAGATGTTTTGAAAAACCTATTAAATAGAATCATAGTGCTGTTTTTATCTAATAGCAAAAAAAAAAAAAAAAAGTCACCTTATCACTACAAATTAACAAATCATCCCTAGAAAAGTTTCATTAAAATCCCTTAACTCAACTTTCATACTCCTCCAACTACTCTTGACTTGGAAGCTTTCATTTTGCAGCATACATCCATGCATTATTTTGATTAATGTACTAATGCCATCAGTGCCAGGCTTCTTTGCCTGCTCTTTACTGGTAAAAGCATTTGGCATGTGGCTTCTTGTCCTTAAAGAACTGTTCCCCTCATAATACCTATTTGAGGTTTGTATCTATCACTGTTCTCCTTACCGAGCTGTAGAGAAACCACAAAAAGGCAATATCAATGGTTTTAAAAGTAAGTGTCAAATTTAAGAATTTCAGGTTAGTTTTAATCGAGCTGGTAGCTGCCACACAAGTCACTTATTTCCAAGTGTGTATTCTGAACCCAGATCTGTAAAGCCCCTGGATGTCTGCACATCTCTTTGAATGCCTTAATCGATTATTTAGACCTTGCTGATATCTTCAATATCCTTGTGCAAGCCCACAGTCACCTGAATTCCCACCGGTCTCCATGCACCAAGCTGCGATACAGATGCCAACACAGATACAGATGCTGTCAACCTAAGTCAACAGAAGTGATGGTGGAAAGGCGAAGATCTGGAGATTCTCCACTGTGAATTTCCGTGCTTTCTTTGCAGCGTAATCTGGACTCACTTCTGCACTGTATAGCATACTATATTGTATAGCTTACAGAATGGAGCTAGCTTCTGATCAGCTTCCTCTAAGGATGTGAGGAGAATGAATGTAGGGCATTTTACACCTGACACGAACACTGAGAATTACCTTCCGTCTTGGACGTAGGTGCTTGCTCTTCTCACTCACAGTTGTGTTCCTCTAACTTCACGCAAGTGCAATTATTAGTTCAGGAAAGCACGGATTTACTTTCCCTTCATCAATATTTTTACAATCTTTTTCAATCCTCAGTGAGTCTTCTTGTTAACTCCTCTTGAGAGCTATGATATTTTTTTTTGACAAATATAATGATGAGAAAAATGTGGTCTCAAGGTTCTAGGATCATGATTTGGAGGAATGATTCATCAAAAAACAATGTTTCTGATTTGATGGAATTTAAAGCATTTGAGACTGTGGCTTGTGAAAGGAAGAAAGGCTGAATTGTTTGATGTCAAAATACAGATAAGTGGTTTGGGAAACTCAGATGAATAAAAAGCAATGAGATCCCACATGCTATTTTTTGTGAATTATAAGATAAACCTTTTCAGATGCATCAGTAAGAACAGAAATTTGGCTAAAAATCACTCCATTTTCTGCATCATCCTCCCAGAACATTATTATTCAAAGAAAAAAGGAAAGAAAAGAAAATAGTGATGAAATTATTCAGTAAAGAGAAATCTGGCTAAATGAATAAGGCCTAATCCTTCAAATTGCTGAGCGCTCTGGCTATATTCCACCTAAAGTTCCTTTAAATCCTTGTTCTCTGTGAAATGAAAGATTTAGCAGAGGCGAGCTGAAGTGCATCGCTGACAGGATTATCAGAAAGAATCAGCTAATAAGAAACAGCAGGAGCAGACAAGTGCCTGGAACTGGATTCAAGCTCTGAATGTGTTCTTCTGACCTCCGCCCAGAAAAGAACTGATGCTCATTTAAAGTCTCATTAAAGCTTACTCCACCACTCAACGCCTTACTGGATCATGTTCTGCAGTCTAAAAATCTAGTAGAAGCACGGATGTACAGTATTTGTCATCTGGAAAAACTAACTAGTTTCACTATGGCTGAAAACTCTCCTGAGAACATCCCTGATTTAGAAATACTCTTCTTTGGATTCCAAAATGTAACTCTGTATGTGTGTGTGCATTTTTTATGTTTTATAAAACTAAGTTAAAACAATCCATTCATTAAAAATGACTTATGCCTCTCTTGAGAGGGAAAAAAGTCTCTGATTTTACTTACCTGGTGGAAATCAAACTTTCCTCTTGAACCCCAAGTGGAGACTCTGCCAGACTCTTTCAAACTTTCAAATGCCAAACAACAAAATTAAAAACCATGCGATCTTTGGGGCTGTGGAAATTCTTTCCAAGTCTATTTCCTACCAGCTGTCTCTCACCTGAACAGTTCACAGGCTGCCTGCTGGTTAGATTGATGCCAAATGATCCGCAATTACGGTATGTTTAACCTGTATAAGCTGACAGGTCTGAGCTTTGAATAAGGCAGATTTAAGTCCAGCAAATTCTTTCCCTTCAAGAAGACTTTCGCATTAGAGAAGAAATATTGAAATGGAGGTAAATGAAATGCATGGCCATTTTCACGGGCTTTGTGGTCCCAGTTTTTGCTTATTCTATTTGGACTGCACTGCTGTAACTACATAAACAGAGTGCCCGGTTGCATTGTCCCAAGAGAGGAGCAGGATCATCTCCTCCTTGTTGACTTGCGGGTATCACTCTCAGACCTCCTACCCAATGTGCAGCACAAAAATGGGATGTGAAGTGAAAGAATCTCCAGAAAAAAGTGCGTCGAAAAGCTAAATAAAAAAGCCAGGAGTAAAATGCAGAGGATAGCTAAGAAGATGAGATGCCTAATGAATGACCTAAACAAGAATAAATTATCCAAGGAATACACTGAAATTTTATATGCAGGAAGAAACTGTCACAGAATCATTTTCTCTCCTAACGTTTCCCCTTTGTGAAAGTTATTTGGCTTCATTAGAATGCAAAAATAGAAATTCTTGATGAACTTCTGTGCTGACGTTACAGATGTAGCTGGAATTACCTAAGTGACACAGGCTTCCAGCAATAACCAATTAGCGAAAGACTAGGAAAAACGTGGGCCTGCTGCTGAATGGGGTGGGTGCCCTGGTAACAAAGGATACAGAGAAGGCAGAGTTATTGAATGCCTTCTTTGTTTCCGTCTTCACTGCTAAGGCCAGTCCTCAGAAATTCCAGACCTTGGGGACAAGAGAGGAAGGCTGGAGAAAGGAAGACTCTCCCTCGGTGGAGGAGGATCAGGTTAGAGATCATTTGTCCAAACTTGACATCCACAAATCCATGGGCCCCGATGGGATGCACCCACGAGTGCTGAGGGAGCTGGCGGACGTTATCGCTAGGCCACTCTCCATCATCTTGGAAAGGTCCTGGAGATCAGGAGAGGTGCCTGAGGACTGGAAGAAAGCCAATGCCACTCCAAAAGGGTAAGAAGGAGGAGCCAGGGAACTCCAGGCCTGTCAGCCTCACCTCCATCCCTGGAAAGGTGATGGAACAGCTCCTCCTGGAGGTCATCTCTAAGCATGTGGAGGACAAGGTAGTGATCAGGAGTAGTCAGCATGGATTCACCAAAGGGAAATCATGCTTGACCAATCTGATAGCCTTCTCTGATGGAATGACTGGCTGGGTAGATGAGGGCAGAGCAGTGGATGTTGTCTCCCTGGACTTCAGCAAGGCTTTGGACACTGTCTCCCATCACATCCTCCCAGGTAAGCTCAGGAAGTGTGGGCTAGACGAGTGGACAGTGAGGTGGACTGAGAACTGGCTGGATGGCAGAGCTCAGAGGATTGTGGTCAGTGGTGCAGAGTCTAGTTGGAGGCCTGTGGCTAGTGGTGTCCCCCAGGGGTCAGTCCTGGGCCCAGTCTTGTTCAATATATTCGTCAAACACCTGGAGGAAGGGACAGAGCGCACCCTCAGCAAGTGTGCTGATGATACTAAACTGGGGGGAGAGGCTAACACACCAGAAGACTGTGCTGCCATTCAGAGGGACCTGGACAGGCTGGAGAGGTGGGCGGAGAGGAACCTCCTGAAGTTCAACAAAGGCAAGAGCAGGGACCTGCACCTGGGGAGGAATAACCACATGGCTGAGTGCTGACTGCCTGGAAAGCAGCTCTGCCGAGAAGGACCTGGGAGTGCTGGTGGACAACAAGTTAACCATGAGGCAGCAATGTGGCCTTGTGGCCAAGAAGGCCAATGGTCTCCTGGGGTGCATTAGGCAGAGTGTTGCCAGCAGGTCGAGGGAGGTGATCCTGCCCCTCTCCTCAGCCCTGGTGAGGCCTCCCCTGGAGTACTGTGTCCAGTTCTGGGCTCCCCAGTACAAGAGAAACATGGCCCTACTGGAGAGAGTCCAGCGGAGGGCTACAAAGATGATGAGGGGACTGGATCACCTCTCCTATGAAGAAAGACTGCAAGAGCTGGGCCTGTTCAGCCTGGAGAAGAGAAGATTGAGAGGGGATCTCATCAACGTGTACAAGTATCTGAAGGGGGAGTGTCAAGAGGATGAGGCCAGCCTCTTCTCCGTGGTGCCCAGCAACAGGACAAGAGGCAACGGGCAGAAACTGAACCACAGGAAGTTCCATCTGAACCTGAGGAAAAACTTCTTGACTGTGAGGGTGACAGAGCATTGGAGCAGGTTGCCCAGAGAGGTAGTGGAGTCTCCTTCACTGGAGATATTCAAAAGCCGTCTGGATGTGATCCTGGGCAATATGCTCTAGGTGACCCTGCTTCAGCATGGAGGTTGGACTGGATCTCCAGAGGTCCTCAACCTCAACCGTTCTGTGATTCTGTGATTCTGTGGTCTGCAGAGCTGTGGGTGCCCACAATTTGCAAAGTTTCCCCAGAGGGCTCAGTCTTTGCAACTGACAATGAAATTAATCTAATTGTCTTTCTTAGGTGGTTCATTGCTTTTCTTTAGTTTTAATTTGTTTGCTTTTGTTTTCAAAGGAATGAGTAACATTTAAAAAAAAACAGTTACAAGTTGTCAGACTTAATTCTAAATCTACTTAGGATAAATATGCAAATCTCAAGGAAAACTGAAAGATGTTATCTTTATTGTTGTTGTTTTAAGGATTAAGGGAATAAAAGTCATCAGAGAGCTGTGAAGTGGGCCTTTACAGTCATTTGCTCAGGGGACAGTAACATATACATATAGGGCATTGCTCCGATATTGCCTTCAGAAGGAAATATTAAGGGATGGAAAATAAATGTTATTTCAACTGTCAGATTGATCTTCTCAATAGCTGTAATTAATCACAGTTACTAACTCCTATAGAGTCAGTGAGAGCTCTCTCTGAAGGAGGTTATATGGTAATGAAACAAAGTTATTCTCCCTCATGTTTCTTTCATAAATCATCAGCAAATACACATGTATATGAGCTGTCTTCCAGCTGAGCTTTTCAGGAGTTAATAGGCCATTTAAAACTATTAAATGCTGGAGAAGTAAAAACATAAACGACCTTTGAACTCCGCAAGGACATTTTCTCTTTGAGCAATTTACTCTTTGCTTAAGAACAGTTCAGAGAAGTGTGCACAGAATAACTCTTCACTGCTGACTGTCATCTTAGACATTCATCCCTCATCCGAATTTGTATTAGGTTACATTGCACCAATAAATGCAACATGATAATATAAAAAGTGTAGGTAGAGGGCACTATGACACATTAATAAGGGAGGTTTTCACCGTTTGGTTGCTGGTACAAATCTGGTGGCATAACAAGGTTTTTATTAACTTGTTCTTATGTAAAATAGTTTGGACGTAGCAAAGTTTTCCCCAATATGTGACTTTAGGCACTTGTAGTCCTAAAATGCGTAGTGTCTCATGTCTCAGAAAATGTTTTTCTGTTGCTCTGTGTCTGCTGCATGAACAAGGATTAAAACTGTTAGAGCCACTCATTTCTTTTTTTGTGAGAACTGAAGCCCATATTCAACACATTTACCTGTAAAGCCCTTAACTGAGATTGCTAAATCAGTTGCTTAATGAACCTAGGCTTTCTCACTATTTAATCAAGAGAGAGAAATACTTCTAAAAGCTATAGACACTCAGGATGGAAGAAATGCAGGAAAATAAGGTTCTGCTTATTGTTCCACATATATGGCAAGCTTAGGAGCAGAAAGACTGGGAATCCGAATGGGATCTGCTTCACGAAGGAAAAAAAAAAAAGAAAAAAAAATTAAGTAGTCTGACTTAGCTAGTTAAGGTTATTCCCAAAATACTCATCTCTTAGTCTAAACACGCCTGCACGTCACTGATGAGTAACTACCAGAATGGCCCCAAATAACCTCTCAGAAGAGAGATGAGAGTAATCTTCACACTGCTTGGGATCAGGACAGCAGAGGCAAAGGTCTTATAGAAATACAGAAATGTACTGATGCTATCTTTGCTCTTCCTCCCTTTCCATCCCTGGCAGGGTACTGAATACAGGTTGGCTGGAATAACAAATATGACTTTGTATTTCTTTAAATAGCTTAGGGAAGATGCACACTTTTGAATCCGTTCTCATATGGACACACACCGTCTTGATGTTGCAAAGTACTTCATTTTTTTCAGCTCTATTAAACTTGTAAATACACTTTTTAGTTGATTTATCTCCATATATAGGAACTTAATAGCTGGGAAAAGGAATAGATGCAAAATTAAGTAATAAACTGGACAAAGCACCAAAAGATACAACCCTAAGCCCTGCAAATGTTGCACAACCATAGCTGGTCACTAGACTCAGCTATAGATTAGACTTAGCTATAGCTTAAACTTTTAAATTTGCCATTGTTCTGGAATATTATAATCTATTAATATTTCTGAACTGTTATTTAAAGATTAGACTAAGGACCATATTCTTTTCCCTTAAAGCAAATATGTAGTCAGCATTTATCTCTGAGCAACAATGCATTAAGTTTTAATCATTTATTGCTCAATCGCAAAAGTATTTACAATCTCTCAATTTTCCAGATAGTGCTTCTCTTTGAAATCTCTGCTTACATATTTCTTCTATACATCCATAAAAAGCATAGGTTGCCTCTTGCTGAAAGTGCAGTGCTCCCTTTTTATTTTGAAAGACAAAGGTCAATACCAACTGTTTGTTACATTCAGGTAAAATTTCTGTTCTGCTTTCTATTTTTCTAAATTCTTACTGCCAAGAGAAGAGGATGGGGTCCTCTTTTTGTGTTTTTGGCTGCTGAAAATTACCACTTTTTATATATAGAAAAATTCTTGCTGTGCAAGGAGACAAGACATAGAACTGTTAGGCGCTCCCACTAGTCCTCACAGCATGCAATGGACAACTCAGCAGACAGTTTTGCTTAAAGTACCTGAAAATAACTTCAGAAATTCCAAGTTTTGTTTTCCATTTTTCCCTAAAAAAATCTGAAAAGGGCAGCATTTCATAGACTTGCAAGTAGAGTTTAAACACCAAAAAAAAAGACTAGTGGAATAAAGGAAACAGTACTGCAAAACTAGAATTGCATCCAAAATGGCAGTAAAATACACTTTTGAGAAATTAAAAAAAAGGACTGTTGACAGATTGCAGAGTGATCTGGCATTAAAAAATTGAAGTTATGAAAGGGCAGGTAGGGAAAATACTAAAGTCTTCATTTTTATTGATTAATCTTTAACAAAATTAGTCTTACATTGTCAGAATGCAACACTCTGCTTTAACACTCCCAGGCATAAATGCATTGGCCAGGTAAGTTGACAGCTCTCCTCCCTCCTCCAATATTTGCACTTCTGGGGTAGCACATACTACATGTCATGAAACACAGAAAAGCCTGCACAGGCTATCCAGATTGCAGTTGTATCTACCACCGGACTGACCTCAAATTCAGCAGTTGCACACTGAGAGTCTCCACAAAGTTCCCCAAAGATTATTCAGTATGTGGCCATGGCGTTAGGACAGGGAGGATAAAGAGTGATCTCAGCTTTACTATACTGAGCGCATAGAGACAATCACATGCTTCGCTGCCTTCAAGATTCAGCCTGTGTTTCAGGAAAGAGGGAACAGCTGCAATCACCATGAGTCCACTTCTGAGCATGATGAGCAGCATGTTGGGCTAATAAGGGGAACTGCAGAAAGCAAGCAGCACTATTCTGAAAGAAAGAGACCATGGCTTATGCTACCTCCTCCCTTCATAGTTTCTTAAGTTAGAATCAGCTAATGAGGTTTTTCAGTTCTTTTTAGGATTTCTTTTTGAAAGTATAATTTTAGCTGAACTTTGAAAATGAAATTTTTTGCAAAATGGAAATTTTGAGCAGCTCCTGTTACAGAAAGCTGGCGAAGTAGGCTTTCCTTTCATTGCTACATGTTTAGATTGCTGGTTCAGTTCAGTTACTTGTTCAAGTTGTTGAAATTTTTATAAAAATATCAGTTGTTTCGTGGAGTAGCTGCCTTAAAACCCTGGGTTTAGCAGTCTGATTACAGACTCTGAAGCTGGGGGTCCCAGGCTTCCAGTACGATGGGAGGAAGCTGAAAAGTCCTGTTATGATTTGCTGCCTTGTCATTACAGATCCTGAAAGTCCCTGCTGTCTAGATTTTTGAGGATAGTTCACCTGGCAAGTCCAGCTAAGATTCACAAACTCAGACAACCTTCTACAGGATGATCTGCTCAAGGGTCTGTCTAGAAGCCCAAAATCCCATCCAGGAGGCAATCTATCAGTAATCGAGGTTGGATTGCACTGGAATTGAGTCTTTGATTCACTGGAAGAATCATCTGAACTGGAATAATTAACTGCTATTTCCTGAAAAATTTTTATTTCATCTGAACACTCTAAGCTTTCAAGCTTTTCAGAGTGTTTGCAAAGACATCAGTCTTACTGAGTGGTAGCTGGGTCTTACCTCCCAGATTAGCCTAGTACAAATATAAATCTCCACCTTCCTCTTTCACTTCCTATCACCCAGCCTCCAAGTGCTAGGTCCTCATTTACTTTCTATTCATCCTTGTATACATAGGGATATATTTTGGGGTTATAGTGACAATTACAAGAGAACTTGTTTGTCCACTGCAGATGACTGTGGGAAAGGTGCTGACTGCTGCCGCTCAGTCTTCCTTACATCCTCATACAAAGCCGAGGCCAGTGCCAGCCAGTGATAAAAGTGCCTCATGGTCTTTTACATACGACTTTCACCTGAATTTTGCTGCTTTTAGGGAATAAATTTTTTATTATTATTTTCTAGTATTTGACCCATCTATGCAAGTTTTAAAGGTTGCAAATTAAAGGCTTGATTCTCTGTTCTCCTGGATCTTGGGTAATCGTTTACTCCTAGGCAATGCAAGTATTACATTCTCCTCTGGAAAAATTTTGCGCTTACTTTGCATTGATGTGAATACAAATTGAAGGTCTGCAGATTTGATGTTTCCAAACAGTTGATTACAGTTTATATAAAGAAAGAAATCAGGCACCTAAAGAAAGAAGCTCAGAGCACAATCTCATGTAAAAACAAAAGGCAGAAAGCTTGCAAGACTAACAATTGATGCTTATCTTCCTCATGCAATTAGCTAAGAAAACATTATTTCCAGTCAGATAATATGAATAGATGAGGGGACAAGTCTACCATCTTATGTTTAATTGTCCGTGGTGTAATGTAATAAATCTATATTTCAAGAAAGCTTTGGAATGAGATCAGTGAATATATTTCAAAGAGATTTGAAACCACTGCTGATTCAAGGATGTTTTTACTGAATTGTACATATGCAAAGAACACTTCACATTGGAAAGCACCTGAGCGTAATATAATAATCTGTAGAAATGCTATCAGTAATAGCCTGTAAGGCTGTTCTTCCATAATTGAAAAGATATGTCACATTTATAGTTATTTATTGCCTTCTATTTCTCAGCCCTGCATCCAGAAATACATATTAGTTCCCTTCTTTCTCTCAGAGATTTGGTAGTAGATGCTGCTGTGATTTATCTCATTATTCTTGACATAACTGGAGTTACACTGTATTGTTTTGGTTTGGTTTTGCACAGAAGTAACGGCAGTATCTGGCCTTTAAATCCAGAAAAAAAGAATCAGGATGGATCGTTCCTAGATCAGGACACCAACTTGGGTTGTCTTGGTCTCCTCTAGAGTACCTTTCTCAACAACATACCTCTACCTGTGGCACTTAGCACAATTATATGTCCAAGAACCAGAGTAGTTACTGTGATGGCTTTGGAGCTGTTCAAAGTACCTGTTGCTTTTGCACCTCTCCCTGATAAGCTGCTTTGCCTCCAGGTCGCCCCCTACACATCCTTCATCTCCTTCAGCCCTCTCCCTCTGTCCCCTGAGGATATTTATCTCTTGTCTCAAGAAATCACGCCAAGCAATGGCAGTGTATTTTAGCAGTGCCCACCGCTAGTCCCATCGATCCCATCAACTCCGTTCACCCAGGCAATCAAACAGCTATCTGATGGCAATAACTTTTCATCACTGATGACCTGCACTACATTCAGTCTGGTTATTTTGTGATGCTTCAGGACTTATTACTGACATCCTGAAATATGCAGCCTTACTGAAGCCGTTGTGTGCGTGACTGTGAAGGTAATTTCTTTGCCACTGCCGTTACACATGCCACAATTTCCTTAACGAAAAGGTTACCTCTGGAACTGGTCAACAGTTATTATAGAATAAAGTCCGTTAAGAAAGAAATTTTCTACCAAAACACTCAAAAATAGCTAAGAGTTTTGTGAGAATATCATTTTAATAGAATATTTCTAAAATGTTTCATTCAGATGAGACTGTACTGTGCAGTTTCTATGATGGTGGCATGCTTTCTGGCAAAGAGATCAAAGCACTTTGGTTTGACTTAATAGCACAGGTTCTGTCACAAATTGATCTATCTGCTTTAATCAATGTTGGAAACATTTCACAGGACACATAGCACTTTCGCTTTTTCTGGTTCTAGTTTGGTAGGTAAGGAATTGTTGAAATTTCCCACAGAGCAGAATTTTCAAGCTGAAGTTAGCTGGAATTGCAACAGGACACTTCATTTTCCTCAAAAGGAATTGCACTCAGGGACCGTCGTGTTTAATCCCTCTTCAGATACGATTCTCACAGCATCTTATTTGGTCCATTCCCGTTCACATTCTCTTCTCTCCTATCCAAGGCTTCCGTATCATATCACAACCATTTCTTTTATACAATCATTGTGTTGACCCTTTTGTTGTGTCTCTTCTCTGTCAGATGAATAGCCTCCACTGCCTTCAGTGTCTGTTTTTTTTTTTTAATTCTGAATCCTTTTACATTTTTCTATGTTTAAATGGTGTTAATAACTTTACAACAGAGAGCCAAATGACACATCCAGTGCCATAATGCTGTTGCATAAATAACTATTTTGTGCTGAACATCAGAACACATGCCCTGACAAAAACGCGTAGCCCGTAATGTTGGATTTATTTGGCGTCTGATGAGGAAACCAGACTGCATATAAATCAGATAAAGTGATAACTAACCTGCAGTTAATATAAATACTGTAGTTTTATAACAAGCTGAATATAGGAAATGCACATGAAGATGTGTAGCAATTACTGTAAAATAATTTGGGCAGGACCAGGTTTCGGAAGTAAACCTCAGTGCAAATATACGTTGCAGAAGTGCCACCAGCTAACTACAAAAATCCCATTCATGCTTGATTAGTTGCATATATATTTGAAATGTCAGAAATTCATTGCCTCCTGGGTTAACTAGCAGAATAACAAATTACGTGCCATCACATTTTAGACAAGGAAAGGGCATCTTTACCTTAAAGAGGACGAAAACACTCCCAAGTAGAGTAGAGACAAGTGACTGCTTCATAAAAACAGAATGACTACTATTATAGCGTTAAACATTTCACACGCCATCCTGCTGTGGCAGTAGAGACCACTAGCGCCTGCCCTGGAGGAATTGGATAGGACAAATCCGGGTGCACAATCATTTACACAAACGCAAGTCAGTGTATGATGAATGCAATCATCATCTTCCTCACATTTGTTTTCCACATCAGCTGCTGCTTGCATTTTAATAATGAGGGAATAGAGGACAAGAGGCAATGCACAAGACAAGGACAAGACCAGGACAAGAGGCAACGGGCAGAAACTGAACCACAGGAAGTTCCACCTCAACCTGAAAAAAATCTTCTTCACTGTGAGGGTGACAGAGCATTGGAACAGGTTGCCCAGAGAGGTGGTGGAGTCTCCTTCCCTGGAGATATTCAAAACCCGTCTGGATGTGATCCTGGGAAATACGCTCTAGAGGTCCCTGCTTGAGCAGGGAGGTTGGACTAGATGATCTCCAGAGGTCCCTTCCAACCTATTCTGTGACTCTGTGAATATTTTACTGGACTTTTCTGCTTCTTGTAAGCTGATTTTAGATATATGTTGAGTTTGATGTAAGTCACTATAGCTTGCTGAACACTGCAAAAAGGTAGCACTTATAATGTAGAATAAACAATTTATGAAGACTTTTTCAGTGCATACGATCTAAGGAGCTGAGGGCTCTCTTTGATATGATAAAAACTACTAGGAATAGATCTTTTTGTGAGATAGATAGCTCATCTCTATGAGTTGGATTTCATATAAGAGACTGGCAGTTCTAGTTCTCTGTGTGTAATATCTATCAGACAAAAACTGAGACATGACCTCATGCTAAAGATATTCAGAAAACAGCCAGGAAAGTAGGAATAAATTCTCAGCTGTGTTGCAGATAGTTTGATCTTTCTTAAGTCTCATTTTTCCTAAGCCACTGTCTCCCATCAGTTAAGCAATTAGAATAATAATAGTATATTCTTTTCTTAAAGTATATATGTAATGAGACACAAAATATGTGTTTATGTTGCTGCAGAACTTTTAGCTTTTCATTCTTTAAATATTTATTTTCCATTTTGTAAAAGTATTTATGCTTTTTTTTTAATTGCCCATGTAGCTTTCTTGAAAGTAACTTTTTTCCTCTGTTCCCACTATTTTTCTTACAAAAACAAACCTATTGTATTAAAAATGAAGCATCCGGGAAAAAGGCTTTTTCTCAAAATATTTACATTAATATTATGACAAATAGGGGAGCAGGGAAGCCAGGAGACTTTCCATTTTTCATCATTTAAAAATGGAATAAAAATATTAGACAAGATTTAGGCAGTTATCTGGATGTGAAACATTACAAAGGTAGCTTTCCATGTTTTCTCATCTGACTTGCTTCATCTTTTCAGAAAATCTAGAGTTCATACATTCTTAAAGATTCATAAGGCAGGTTTCCAGCTCACGCTGAACTTCTAAACTCATGAGCTTCCTCAGCAGGACCTGGATTCATCAGGTTACTTAAAAACATGTCTGCCTCTAAAATGAAAAGCCCTGCTCTCATATATCTTCTCTGCAAGCCTTCAAGAAAGTTTATATTTAAGGAAATGCAGAGGGTTGGCGTTTTTTGGTCACAATTTCATCATGATCACAATTCTGGGAGTACTTGACTGTACAAAACAAGTGACAGTTATGTTCTTCATTCTAAAGAGAGGTTAATCAAATATGAGAAAATTGACTACAAATTGACACCAATAGGGATATAAGCTTATGTAAGACAGTGAAATGACATTGGCTTGCATGACAGGCAAAAGTCTTAGTGTCTCAGAGGCTTAAATACTAACAAAGGGTATGGATACCTTGATAAAGGAATGTTCTTCAAGAGAGGCTTGAAGGAGAACACAGACAGTCTTTTTTGGTTTCCAGGAATGAGTGACGGCATAGAGGACAACTTTTGACCTTTAAGGCAAAGGAAAGCATGACCTTTAAAGTTTAACAGATAGGTAGAGATAGTATCCTTCAGGGCTGACTAGTGATGGAAGCTGACCGCTTGCTCGATGCTCGCTCTGAGTGAACAAATAAATAAATCAGCCAGCCAAAAACCCTATCAGACACAGACAGTGCCTCTTTTGCATTAAGATCACTAAAGATATAGTCCTTGTAGTAGTTCATGTGACAAAGTGTCGCTTGCATCATCTATGGGACTCAGCACAAACACTGGTTTGGGCCAGAACCAGGCTAGGATCTCTTCTTTCTTCCTTTTCTTCCTCCTTTTCTGCCACAGTACTCATCAGATACCACAGGAGCTGAAAAATTTCTTCTAGTCTCATACTATAAGTTTTTTCCTATCCGTCCCTGTGCCTCCTGGTCTACAGGAAGACGGAAAAAGTAGAATTGCCTTTCCAAACAAACTAAACTCAGGAAATAAAATGAAGCCATGAAATTTCATAAAATGAAGCCATAAAAATTCCCTTTAGTTTATTACCATGACAATTTCTGACTATTTCAGAAGCCTCAATGACTCTTGTAACGGTTCTTTCAATAACTAATTCAGGTAAGTATATTTTAGATTATGTGCCTGCAGTTACGATGATCTTTACGGCAACTGCACATAGCAAAATTTGAACTTCTCCTCCTAACAATTTAATTTCATAAGATCTAGAACAATCTTAGAAAATTTTGAGGTTATCTTTCCATGCTTGCTCCTAGGTCGTCATTAATACGTTCTTTTTTTGTGATGTGAGCCCCTGTTAAAATAATCAGCTGCCCAAAATTTCAGAACAGAGGCGAAAAAGCAAAAGTGAACACGAGTAAAATCCTATTGGCTGATATTTTTATATACAAAGACCTAGTGAACAGCTTCTGTAGGAAAAGAAAAAAAAAATGCTAGCCCAAGCACGAATGTGTTTACTAATAGCTTTACTCTTACCATGCCTATGTGCTATCTAGAGATATCAAAGAATGATAGTTGTTAAACTCTCATCTAATCAGAGAAGAACAAACATTACCACATGATTAACACAACCACTGCTAAACATTGGTCTAATGCTAAACAGCCGAATTACTCTTACTCAAGGCTTCCTGCGAACAGCTTATCATCGGTTCATAGCCTGAGCTGTGTTTATGCAAAAGAGCCATTGATGAACAGGTCTCGAAGAGCATAGTAAATTGGTCACTGTCAATTAATTCCACGGAAAAACAGGGCTTGATCTACTACATCCATTTATCACTCCATTCTCCCCACAGATGGTGGCAAACCATCCCACTAGAGATTGCTAATACAAATGGCTAATATGAAACGCTCCATTCCAGGTATTGACAGAGTTATTTAGAACAGATGCTTCAGCCGTCCGGATACACTGGGGAAATTAAAAGTGTTCAATAGCCCTCAGCTTCATACTTTTACCTGTGATAGTGAAAATGTACCGGAGCGTAGTAAAATCATCTGGGGAAATTCAGTGCCAGAGGCAGAGCTGCTTTCTCTGGGGCTTACTGTTCCAATATGCAATCACGCTCCAGAAACATATACGTAATAGAAGATCATTTTGGGCCTAGGTCACCAAGGGGATGAATTCACTGAGCTTCCAGTCAGTCCCGTGAATCCCAGCCATGAAGCTTTCAAACTGGTAGTACCATTGAAGGAACCGGAATTAACCCTAGGCTGCAGATATGGACACGATGAATATAAATGCAGAAAGCATTATTAGAGGTGATGTAGCACCATGGTTTTAGCCTTTTAGAGTAGCAAGTCACTTCCCTGTTCATTTGTACTAAGCAGGCCAGGCAAGCTATAGGGTTTTGGAGTTATTTACCTAAATTGTTCTTTACAGAAAGTAAATATTTAAGAAGAAATATTTCAGAAATGCAGAATGAAAAATCACATCATCTAATTGGCTAAGAAATGATACTATGATATATGCACACGACATCCGATTCTGAAAGATGCCAAAGCATTTTACATTCTGTAAAAATAACAACAAAAATGTCAGTGTTGAGCTTCACCTTCCCTCCAGTGAAATACAAACAACTTTAGTGCTATATGCCATGGCTATTTCAGATCCCAGCTGCAATTGCAGTGGAAATATCAGTCAGCACAAAGTAATTGGGGGGGAACACCTGAAGCGCTCTCTAGCATGGATCTTAAATGTTTTCTGTGCTCATGAAGCTTAGCAAAGCAGATACTTATATCTTTCTACCCTTCCCCTTTGAAAATCAATTTTTCATGAGAGAGAAGTGGCAACATATGCAAACGACACAAAGCTACTTTTTGACACAAAGCTACTTTGCTTAATCTTTTCTGAGGGGGACTGAGACGAACTTCCGAAAGCTGGAACTACTATGTTTTGCTTCAGACATCTGCCCAAGATCTAGCTGCCTTTCAGTACTGGATGAAACGAATCACGTCTTTCTACTGCATACATTACCAATTTCAGAGAGGACCTAGTCTGCTTAATTAACTTATGCATAGATACAGTTCTCTGAGTTTTGTGTTAAGGTGTCATGGTTGTTCAAAACACCGCTGTTTATTTTTAATCTGCTGTTTTATCCCAGTGCTCATTATTAAAAAAAAAGGAAGTGAAATCAAAGCTCATCTTCCTCCTTCAGGAATAAAAAGCACTTTTGCCTGGTCCTTTTACGCTTTCCCAAACCTTCTCAGGGAATACTGTCAAATACACTTTTTTGCAGAATAATTTACTTTTTCTGAAAGTGTTCTTGGAAGCAAATGTAACAAGCCGAGAAGATACATCTTAAAGAGCTTGAGTTTGACAAAAATACTTTCAGTTAGCATAATTATATGCTACCAAACTACAATGTTCTTGTGAAAGACATCTTGCAATCTTCTCCTGATGATAACGCTTTGGAATATCCAATGTACCCTATCTAACATAATGTCTGGATAACAGAGAGGAAGAAGATGAGGAAAATACCCCTAACAGCAAGGAAAGCATGTAAAAGCATTAAAACCATAAATCAATTCTTTTAAAAGAGATTGATGTCAAATGTTTGTTTGAAATACCTTAGTAAAATGCTCATGTTTAAATACTCATTTGGATTAAGTAGCATTTTTTCCACTAACAGGAGCAATTTGGAATTATTTTGTAGAAAAAAAGATGAATGCTCCAGGCCTTCCGTATTCCAACTTGTATATTCAGACAGAAAAGTTTCTGAAGCAAAACCTCCCTGAATCAAGGTGTTGATTCAGCAAAATCAAAACACAGCAAATGATCTTCGAAGCTAAAACTTTCCTCTTTTTGCTCTATCTAATAGCTTGCTTCAAGTGGAAAGAGAAGTCTGCTGTGATATTGCATGGCTGGAACCACACATGTCATGGTCTGACAGGGATTTTTTTATTTTTTTTTTAATTTTTTTAATATCTGTCCCCTGTAGCACTCTGCACTGGAACAAAGAAAATCTGAAAGGGGAAACTGCAAAATAAAGTAGCAATTTATAAAATCGGTGCAGTATTACATCAGCTTGCACATCACCTTTTGAGCCAGACAAAGACTTTGCAATTCATCCTTCTGCCAGCTTTCCAGCTTTCTAAAGACTATTTGTTCATCGTGCTCTCCCTGTTGATCATTTACTATGTGACAATAAGCAGTATCTTTAGGTACATTCCCCCCACCCTCCACGCATGTTCTCTAAGCCCTTTCAAACTCAACAACGGCTCAAAGTTTCTCTGAACCATAGGCAAAAACCAGTCTTGACCCCTGTCCAAGCACACAGGGTTTCGGAGCTGGCACCGAGACTCCGTGGCTGGCTGTGCAGCCCCGACCAACAACAGCTTAGTTTCTGCCTACTCCGATTTCCTGCTCCTCCTCCGTAGCTGCTGCCAGCCTGGCTCTCTGCTCTGGCACAGACAAAACAGGCCATGGGAACATGACTCTTTTTTCCTCCCTTGCCCCAAGAAGTCCATTGCCCTCTGCAGCTGCCAGCTTTGCCCATGGGTACAGCCAGCTCCGATTAACCTAACTTTTGCCTATATTTAGCATCAGGGTTAAGGCCCCAAGTGAAACAGGAGGCTTTGTATCGACTGCAGTGGGCTTTGGATAAAGTCTATATATATCAAACTGGAATCCATAGGCCTCTGCAGCAGAAATCTAAGGTCATATGGGGCCGTTAGAAATTCTCGTCGATACAGGAAATAAAGACGTAACATATTCCAGCCTCCTACAGCTCTCTACTCCTTCCATTCTCCTGATTCCCAAAAGAAATAGCCTGGCGTCGGCGAAGAGGAAAAGGGGTAATCGGTATCAGCTATACAACCCTGCTGCTCTTGGCGGTCTCCGTTCGGAAAGGCACAGAGGCAACCACGCCGGAGCGCGTGTCCGTGTAATCCAGCGAGCTCGTTCCACGTGGGCGCATCCCAGCTGCAGGAGCCCTGCAGGACCACCACATGTCCGGGTCTGGTGGGACTGCAGTGATTTGAACGCCTTGCTGTGGCTGGGTCTGTTAGCAGGCAGCGTCACTATAGGGTGCGCGTCACAGGAGGACCGGATAATATTCTTTTATCTTTCCAGCCAACACGTTCTTCCCGAGGGCAAGAATCATCCTCTAGGCATTTCTGTCGTATCAGTAACGTCTGCGTAACATGTCTTAAGCAGAATGAGTAGCTTCCTAATTATACCAACGATGAGCTGACCTGTCCTTTGTTCCTGGTGCGTGGGAAGACAAATTGCCATTCGCGGCAAGGCCAGGGACTGCGCACAGCGCCTTTCGTGTACCCTAAATACTTCATAATCAGACTATAATGTTAGTGTGGTCTGCACAAGAGCATGAGACTGTAGTATTTCACTAACGTGTAGGGCGTTACAGAGCGACAGCAAGCCGATCCACCACCGCATTGGGCTAGCAGATCTAAACTCTGCACGGAAAAAATTGAGAGAATTCACATGCTAAGTTAGCCTAATTCACCCTGACTCTCCTGTTCACAGTTTACGTCCCTTAACCTTTCGTCAGTCGGTAGCAGTTTGTGTATGTGCTCGTACCCTTTACACAGCCTGAAAAGGTTTCTACTCAAATTACAATTGCGAATTCTTCTCCCCTCAGTTGCTTTAACACAAGTATCCAGCTGCTTGTAAAATGCAGAGTTGGCTTGAATCTAGGGTGAACGTTTCCCTGTGCACCTTGTGCAGCTCCAAAGTCAGATTGTCAAACAGTTATCAGCAATGACATGAAAATTTCACTCAGTTTGGTCATTTTAATATCAGTTTCACTCAGCGTTTATTTTTCCCTTTTACAAATGTTCCCCATTTCTTAACTTACTTGCTGAATAGTCATTCCCTAGGCTTTCTATCTTTTCATTTTTTTCCATTTTTAACAGCTCTCAGTTCTTCAGATCAGTGGCTTTGATAAAGCATGAGATATAGTTTAGAAGCGTTTAGGAAATATTAAAGTTACCATGGCACCCAGAGTACTACAACGACATTACAGCAGAGATAGTTTGGACCAAAACGTCCATCCTCCACTGCCAAGAGAAATCCAACTCGTTCCATGTCTCCAACACACTAGATGCTTTCTACAGTGTCTATATTTACTTTATGCTAATAAATGTTGTTGCTGAGGAAACCATCCTTTCTCCTGCTAATCAAGCTATGTTCACAAGGCAGTAACCTGCTGAGATTACGGTCTCATGGTTAAATACTTGGCCTTGTGGATAGGACACAACTGCTTCTCTAGCGCATCTGTCCTATTTGACTTTCAGGTGAGCCTCTTGATCCCTTAAATTATTCTCTATAATCTCTCTGTCTTTGGCCAAATTAATATTAATCCATTATTCCCATTGGAAAAGTTTATCTCTGCAATTTATCTCTTGCTAAAATAACCAGCTTAAGGCATTCCTTGGTAGACAAGTACAAGTACAAATTTTTACCACAAAATCTGGATGACTTGCATGCTGTTTCTGACATCCCAAGGGAATACCGTGACATAAGGAAGCATGTGGCAAGCCCACTATTTTTTTTTTCTAGTTTTCACATGAACAGGAAAAATAAAAAGATCTGTGTACCTGCCCTGAAAAGAAAATCTACTGATTGTAAAAGAGAGAAAGGTTGGTTCTTGGCTGCTGAGGTGGCCAGACTTTACTGTAGTCTGTATTTTTCTCCTGGCTAGTTTATATGATTCAGTTCTTAGTAACCTTTTGTTATTATTATTTAATAAGGCTTTCTTGCCTTGGGTAACCAACTCTGTGCTCCTGAAAGTGATCCTCAGGGACTAATTGTATGACGGGAATTCACTAGAAATTGGGGCAGTGACTGCTATGCTCAGCATTGAGCAAAGTGCTTGAATACTTTTAACCATCAAGCCCTAACTGGCGTTGACAGTGTTCATTTCTTAGAAAGAAAATTTAAAGGACAAGGGTGATTCCATTCACAATTTACCCGAACCTGATCTTCCTCCCAGAAAAGCGTTTACTTTGTGTGTTACAGATACTGTAATCTTTCCTTCCCTTCCCTTCAACTTGCAGACGGATCAATTGTTTCTAATAAGGATGTAATTCATGCATGTAATGTTGAGATTGTGCATGTTGGCCTCTGCTTTCTGTAGTTATTGCACACCTGTTTTCCATCGAGTTCCCACAAATACTCATGTATGTTTAAGAATACTCACATTATTGTTTATATATATATTCACATAGAATCATTTCTAGGCAGAGACGAATTCTTACTAAGTTTTGAACCCTCAAATTAGGAAAAATTATTTAAATAGTGTGGAAAGATAATAACTGGATCAGTTCTCAGTTTTTGAGAGCCCTAATACAGCCACAGCCTCTTCTTGCATTTTTCAAAGATTTATCAAACTACTTCGTGTTCATGTCTATGAATCAAGACGGAATGGAAGGAGTTAAAGACTTCAGTTCTACCGGCTTAGACATCTGCAGCGAGCGTAACTCTTTGGGGCACAGATGGATACATTTGCTAGGAATTTAGTGAATATTTGTTGAGCTCTGCAAAGATCTGATGGATCAAAAGATATTCATCTAAATGTACGTAATTTTAAAAAGGGAAAACAAGACAATGCTGAGCACCAGGATTTCTAACTTTTAATCTGAAGTGAGTATGATAGCCAAAAGACCCAGACCTGTGTTCTTACAGCCCAAAGAGGATGAGGCCAGCCTCTTCTCCGTGGTGCCCAGCAACAGGACAAGAGGCAACGGGCAGAAACTGAACCACAGGAAGTTCCACCTGAACCTGAGAAAAAACTTCTTCCCTGTGAGGGTGACAGAGCATTGGACCAGGTTGCCCAGAGAGGCGGTGGAGTCTCCTTCGCTGGAGATATTCAAAACCCGTCTGGATGTGATCCTGGGCAATATGCTCTAGGTGACCCTGCTTGAGCAGGGAGGTTGGACTAGATGATCTCCAGAGGTCCCTTCCAACCTCAACCATTCTGTGTGATTCTGTAAAACAGACTTTGCAGTGCTGCCACAGGTACTGTATCGGAAGCCCAGAGCCTGGATTTGACTTAGAAGTCCCCAAAAATATCACTTTGTGTGAAAAAGAGAAGATGAGCTAACAGCTGGAGCCTTCCATATGTGAAACCTTGTGCCGTTTCCGAGTCTCATCCAGCTCTCTGAGGGCCCTGCTGCAGCAGAGCTGCGGTATTAGTACAAGGCTGCGGCGCCTGTGCCCAAGTATAACTCCGTGTTCACCCCAGGAGGGAGTGGGGAGCTTAGTCCACTTATCTCTAATGCAGCCATTAAGCCCTTCTCTTTGCAGAATTAAGTGGCCTTTAGTAAGCAATTGAATAATTAAGAGTAAATCCTTTACATGTCACCACAGCAGGCCTATGTTAATCTACAGAAGCAGACTAAACATGCAAATTTCTAATGGGCTTCTCTGTGTTCAAGCTTCAGGGTACTAAATATGAATGATAACACTTGTGTAAAGTATAATAAAAGCATGATGTCTTTATTGCTAAGATATATGCCGTTCTGTATGTGCATAGCTTTGGCCCGTGTCCAGGCAGCTCTTGAGGAGAGTTTATTTAAGCCAAGCTAAAGCCTGCAGCCAAGGCCACAATCGAGGGGCTAACATTGCATCCACCTGCCCTTGTGCTTGATGACAAGGCAGCAATATATGTGTGCAATATTCTGTAACCTTGATTATATTCTATCATATTAATGCAGTCCCTATATACCATTATGAATTGGATAAAACGCATATTTATTTGTTTTAAAGCTAAAAAGCCCAAAGCAGCGTGTGCTTATGGAAATGACATCTTATATTTAAGTATGTTTTTGAAAATTTACCTGTGTAAATACATGTATATATAAAATTTGCATTTGTTCAAATGCACTGGCCTTTATAACACACTAATACATTTTCTCTTGTGGTCTAACAATACCACTAAGTTAACACAGTAGTCTATGTACTAGGGAAATTAGAACACTTTTTCAGTATGTTAGAAACTAAAGTGGCTTCATGCTGTTGGCCGAGCAAAATCCCTTGTGCTCCGTATTCAAATTTTTCCATAAGGTACCTCCAGGTTATTTAGTAGTTCTCTACAGTTCATTTCCTCAACTTACTCATGCAGCAGGAGATTTGCCTCTCAATTTCTATCAGTAGAAACAGAAAAAATAAAATACATACAAAAATATTCAGGGTAAATATTTATTTTAGATTTGCTTTTTGTTACCCATTAAAATGTTTACATCCTCAGTTTTAAATCGAATGCCAGATTTCCAATTTTCCCAAGAAGTATCGTCATCCTGTTACTTATGATTTACTTGGCAGCTAATTTATATTATGTTTGTCATAGCATGCAATTTTTTATTATATCCCTGGAAGTATTTTTCTTTCTTATTACTTTTTATCTCTGATCAATGAATTTTAGCTTACAAGTAAGGCAATCATGCTCACTAAAAGTCTGCCAAAACCAGCAAAGCGCTAATAAGTGTCACATGCTGTATCCTGGACATATCAAAAGCAAAGAAAGCCTATACAGACAAAAAAAGAGCAGCCTCTCAAAGCTATGTTTAGTCAAAATCCTAGGCAAAATAACAGCTCCTGTATCCTGCGCTATTGTTCTTTAGCTATAAGCAGGACATTTAGCTTTTGGGATACAAAGAAGAAACAGGCACAGTTTAGCCTGGGCCTTTAAACACGTTCCTATGGGATAATATTTCTTCTGTATCTATCGCTGTTAAGTCAGATCCTGAAAGCAGCGAGAAAAGTCTGCTCCTCAGGCCTCGCTAGAGTTAACCCTTTATTTAGGCAGGGTTTCACGGCAGTGCGATGTAGATGATGTAAACCCAGTAAATTCCATAGAGTGAGGAGAGCTGCATGCTTTGACTAGCTGAAACCATAGCTCATTTTTGACTTCTCATCAAATGGGATTACAGCGCTGTATGGTTTGTTTATGTCTTCGTGATTACCTTAAATGGTTAAAATAGGAGGGAAAACAGCTACCATCTTTAGAAATTGCCAGCTGATGTATCTGGGCCTTTTCAGCAGGACTCACCATCATGAATGGTTTTATTGACAGCAAACACCACAGTGTAAAATTTGGCCTCAGCTGAAATCCATTGAATTTGTAGAGTTAGGGCTGATACGTGGCTGTGGGAATTAGAACTAGAAAAGGCAATTCAAACGTTTTAAGTTATGAATGTAGTTCAGTTGCTGCGGAGGACCTTAAAATACCCTGGGACACTGATTCTCAGAATACAGCTTAGATCAAACACTGTGCGTGTGTGCGTGGGCATGCGTGTACACCCACACATATATGTGTATGTATATATATATATTTTTAGAAACAGTGTAACTGAAACTGTTTTGTTTCCTAAGACAAGAAAGATTGGGTAGATATTGCTCGTTTGTTTGTTTTCTGTGCAAGCGTGTTAATGAAACAATGCTCAGCACTTTCTAAACAATTTCTTATTACAGATTTGGAAGTACTCAAGTCCTTTGACAGATAATTGTGTTTTAAACTTTAAATACTTCTATGATGAATATTTTAGGCAGGTGGAGGTTTGATTAAATTTTTAAGAGCCCTGCTTATGCAAAGAATGTGAAAAGTACTGCACGTGTTTGTAAGCTATTTCTCGATAAAATTGAAACACTGTTTTCTTCATGAGGAAATGTGGTGGGGCTTGGAGAGTAACTGATGCTTTCTTCGCTGCTTTTACTATCTGAATGTATTTGGGGACTTAAAACTAATTCCATTTATGACTAATATCATAATAAATTCACTTTTCTCTGAATGAAAAGTTTTGGAAAACTTTAAGAAGTTTTTTGGTTGTCTTTTTGTTTTAGAACATGAATGATGTAGTTATGCAGATTCTCTGAATCTGAAGAGCGTTTAACATTTTCCAGACAATATGTTAGTATAGCAAGAATCTCATAGTCGTATATTAACAAATCTGATTAAACTGTGAATTATCATGCATTTAAATATCCTTGTGGAAAGATTCAGTCAAAGAAATGCTCTCGGCCAACTGTTTCATGTGGAGTATTGAGCAGCCAACATCTCCAGCTCTAATCCACACCCAGACACCATGCAAATTGTTTAAAAGGAGTAGCTGATCTATAGATAGTCCATGCTTAACAAACAGATCAGGCATTATAGTCCTAAATTTGTTCTCTCTGTTCTTTGGCTTGACCTAAACTAGTTATAGATTATTTTATATAAAGCGATCAAGAACGAAAGCTGAGAGCCCAATAGTAATATTCATGTATTGATTGGAGGCATCTAAGAGTTCAATGACCTGTTAGAACTTGGTTTTGTGCCTTCCCTTTACAGTAAATGATCAGAAAAAGATATCTTAAAAATACATTCATCCCGTCCCACTAGTGCTAAGATAGATATAGAGAATGAATAGTTGTCTAGATCTGTTAACTGTAAAGGGTACCTGCAGATTGTTGTAGAGCCATAAAAATCACTGTAAGTGGTTAGTTTGGGAAGCAGATTGCACAGTAATGTTTCCAGGAACCTAGCAACCTCTCCAGCTCTCCGTGATTTCCTCATGTCTCTGGGATACTATTTATGGGGCAAAGTGCTTAGGCCTTTCGCATGAATACAAAGCAAGTCATGAAGCAAGCACGCACTAATGGAGCTGTTTCAAAAATCAAACTCATCTGCTCTGCAAAGGTTGCTAAGAGATTGATTTCAGAGCTAAATAGTTAGAGTACTAATCTCAGAACTGGATGAATGAAAGTCAGGTTCTAGTGCAGTCTGATCTGAAATTATAAGAGATGATAAATTGCTCTCAGAACCGCCCACCTGGATTTCTAACACCCCTGGCAAATGCCCTGACAGTGCTGGATGGAAATAACTCCTATAAGAACTGCAATTCCCATCTGTATTAGTTACACATTTCTTGCTGCTCATCTTGACGTATCCACTCTGAACACACGGTTCAAGCTGCTAGAGACATTAAAACCGATCCAAGAAACAGTTACAAAGAGTTGCGTGTTCTTATCTGTGTGTGGGATGAGTTGCGTGTATCCTGCTAAGGATCATACATCAAGGTGGCAGATATCCCGGAGTATCCTAGCATGTCAGTGCCAAGAGAAGAGTTGGAGGAAAGTGCCAGATAATTGGTCTCTGGGGACCCATGAAAGGAAAGAATATAAAGCAAATACTACTGAACCAGCTGTTCTGACAACGGCTGCATTCCTATTCCAATACAAGTGGTAAAGCACTAAGATCGTAGAAAAATCATGGAAAACAACGACCGTAGAAGATCCAATGATGTCAAAGATCACGGAAGCATCCCAAAAGGTGGACAGAAATGAAGATATTTATCACAGCACTGTACTGAGCACATTTGAAACCAGAAGAAGTAGAAAGTGCTAAGCGGGAAGTGAAAGTATGACCGAAAAGAAATAGAAGCAGTTCCCCTGAGTGACAGAAATACTCCAGATATCTTAGTATAGCTTAAAGAATATTTAGAAAAAATAAAATCCTCCTTTTTTGCTTTTATCAATCAGCCTTGTACCACGGAAACTCGGGTTTGCCTCGCTTTGTTTTTCACTAGTCCAGTTAGAGATCACAAGCCAAGAGCTGAATTTCAGCAGAATGAGTTATAAGAGGAAGAAGCATTTCAAAGGCAGGTGAAATGAGGCAGTCATTGTAAATCTCTGAGAATTTTTCTTTGTGATTTGGAAATTTTCTCTCTGAAAAAAGGTCCAATTAAAAGACCTCTAGAAACATTTCCTATTGCTTTGATTGAACTGAACTACACTAAACTGAACATTTAAAGGTGTGGATGTAAAGCTGGGTATGTTGCAATAAACATTTGTTTCAGAAAGAACACGATAAATGTCTTCAGATATTATATTTTCAGGAGAATATGAAGTTTAAAACCTCTCAGTGAAAAATTTTCTACTGTAGTACGAAATACATTCCTATCTGTGAAATCTCATTAATATAGATTTATTATTCACACTCAGTGCTTAACATGCACACAGAAAGGTAGAAAGAAATGACTCTAGGTTGCAAAGCACTGCGCTCAAATACTATGAAATGTAAGATGTAATTTTGTCCTAGCAACCAGTGACTGGGACCCTGGTCTTTTCATGTTACAGGGCGGACCTTAGTTATAAAAATCTTAAACTGATTTTCACTAGCACATTTCTGACTCATGTAGGATTCAGGATGACCAGAACTGCATTCAGCTGATAATCAGCTATTCGATACTTTATTTTTTTCTAATTGGTTAACAAGTGGATCAATGCTTTATTTACTGCACTCTGTTCAAATCCTGCTTTACAGACAGAATTGTTCATTTCTAGAGCTATATGAAAGACTCATTAAAATATTTCCTTTTTCAGAAATGCTCTGTTAAAGAATTCTTTTCATTTTGTTGTTGATAGGATTGAATCAATATCAACCTGTTTTATTTTGGTTCAGTAGGGGAATTGTGAGCAGCACAGAAAAGACCGGTTTATTGGATTTCAAGATCAAACAACTGAATTTCTCAGTGTAGGGATCTGCCATACCTTAGAGAGAAGTCTCTTTAAGACGGTCACAATGAAAAGCAGAGGAAAAGGGTTATGTTTGAATTCCCAACCTTCTCTGGGACCTTGGAGCCTCTTTTTAAAAAAAGCACTAAGACAGTCTACAAGCCTTGGCATAATGCTCTAATGACTCGGAAGAATTAGTTTGAACTCCTTCCTCTACCCGAACCAAGTAAATACTGTATTATTTCTTACTATGGTGCTGAACCATCACTGCTGAGCATGCGTAGCAATAACAGCCTATGACTGAGAGCGAGCTGCAGGGTTATGGAAGAAAGAGGCTGTCTGGTCTTGCCAGACTCCATTGAAAATGAGCAAACTGAGGTTTTCCTAACCAAATACACGGCCCAGTTGGAGTCGATGCTATCAGGAACAATAATATCTCACTGATACCAAGTGTGTTACTGTTAAGTCTGATGTCATTTCATCAGATATTCAGTACACAAAGCTATTAAATATTTAGTCACACAGGTTGCCTCTGTGTTCAAAGATGAGACAGACACCTCCACCTCCTCTCTTCCTAAAACAAGTGTCTAAAATATTGGATGTTAGATGACTTACTTTCCAAAGGTGCCTATGTCTAAGTTGAGAAATTATACTTCACATTGTGAAAGAGTAAAGCATTTTCTCTTAATCCTTTCCTTTAAAGCAACAGAACCAAACATGCAGTTGAAACTCTATTTTAATAAGGAAAAAATCATACGATAAAAAAAAGAGGCAGAAACGTGGCATGGGAAAAAAATAAAATGAAAACACTCTTCTGTCCTAATGATAACTATTTGATGTTAGAAATAATAAAGAGACAGTCCTGTAAAGCGTCAGGCAAACTTAAAAACAGGCAGTGCTATCATCCTGGAATTCTGTGTTTGCAGTTCTAGGAGCAGATGATGGCGATATAGTTGTCGATTACACTGAAAAGAGACCAGAGCTTCTGAAGCAGAAATGTCAGCTATGAATTTACAAACTGCAGACTTTTAGTGCACATTTACGTGCTTTTTTCATCCATCAAAGAGTGAAGTTGCAATATTTTTGAAGTAGGCATTAAGAGATTTCAGTGGAAATCTGCTGAATATTTCATTTTCAATCATGTAAAGTCGTGAAGTTACAAAAGCATGCCTCTAAGTTGAAAAAAGTGGTTTTATAAGCGGAGCAGCCCATTTTGGGGAACAACCAATGCCTCTCTTCTATTTCTGTGTTTCCAAGAGAACACACATCTGTTTTTTCAGTTTTTGTATTTTTAGTGTTCTACAAGATCCTGCTTTTCCAATACCTGTGCTAGTTACTGGTCACATAATTTGAAGAACATACGTTTTATCTCTGAGTAGCAGAACAAATTTTCTTAAAAAACTGCTGGCTGCAAACATCTTTACTGTTACTTTGGAAGCAACTATAGAAGGCCAGGTACACAACAGACTAATTTCAGAGCTAGATAGGATTGGAAAAAGTTGCTTAATTGCAATATCTGGGAAGGGCTATTATTATGATGATCAGGCCTGAATATAACATCAGTAGCACTTTCATTTATCTAAGTTTCTGTATTACAGACGCTGCAGAAGGAAGAGGGTGGAAGAGTAGCTCTCCAGTAGATTTTCCATCACGTAAGTGGGGGGGCATGCTGATGACACACGGAAATGGAGAAGGCAGACTACCCTGCCCTTGCTTTCTCCTCTCCCTAACTCACCTCTGTCTCTGCCTCTGTCCATTACCATAGTTTTTAGTAAGACTCAGGTCAACTGGAAGCATCCCCAGGGTGCATTTCTTTTACTTAAGATACCTTAAGTTACTCAACTACTTAAGGAATTTAGCTTTGAAGGAGGAAGCTCTGGAGGAAGCTCTCGTCAGTGACCTTAGAGGGGATCTAGACAATAGGTTTTGGTTAGAAATTTCTAGAAAATACCAGAAAACTTCCAGAAAAGTGACACTAGCTGAGATGAATTCCACCCTATGCATACACATCTCATATGACTTTGTCGCTTTGACTTGAATCCAAAAAGACTTTGGTACTATAGCTCTGAGCTATGCAATGCTCAAGTATTGACCCATTTTTTCTTGGTGGACAACTGGTGACACTTAGCGCAAGCACAGACGTTGACAGAAGTAGCACACTTAGAAAGGCTGGGAACTACAGGGAAATAAGATGAACACGTCACAAAGAATGGTGAGATTTTCAGTCTGCTTTATGTCTTCTAGGGATGCTGCTGAGACTACTTAGCTTTTTGGAGCAAACAACTCTGATTTGCATCCATGATCTGTTGAGGCTCATTGATTCCCAACTATTTCAGAGAGTAACTCTGACAAAAGCAACGGTGCTCAGTCAAGATCCTGAGGTAAAATTTGACACCTATCACCACCAAAATCCAGACAAGCTTGATGCCCAGATATCTTTGTGAGGCTGAACGTTGGAAAAGTCAGTCCAACGATTGCATTGCCCTTTCTATGAGCACTTCTTTTGTAATTATAGACGTTACCGTTAGTCCCACAAAGAATCAGTCAATTTTTCTTTGTAAATACTGAATTCTCAGCTTTGATCCTCTATTAAGTTCTATAACAACGAGCTCAGCAGGTTAATCATGTCATCTGTAAGAACTTCTGTTCGTTTTATTGGTTTCATGATGATTTCTTTCATATTCTTTGCACTTACCTTTGTGCTTAATTAGAAGAAAGAGTATGCAAGGACACCTACCTTCTCCTCTGCCATTCGTTACCCTCTGCAGCTCTATAACATCTTATCTTAATCACCTCAGAACCAAGCAGTCTTTTCATGCCTTCAAGAATTTCATTACTCTTCCCTGGATTCCTTCTATTTCTGCTCTATATTTTTGAGGCAGAGTAACCGAGAATTAATACTACTACATAAGAATAAATCAATAAAGTATGCAATGACATTACTGTCCTTTCAAATTCATTTTTAAGACTTTCTTTAGATGCCTTCATGTTCTAATTGCAACTACTTGATGAATTATCTGCAAAGACAGGGCCTTTTTTGCTGTAATGATTTGAGCTACACTAAGTTCCAGTGTATAGTTGCTACTCTATATTAAAGTTTCTCACTTTCCTCTTCACTGTTGAATGTTCATCTGCTGTCGTACCATACTAGCTTTAAGCATATCTAAAAAATCTATTTGAGTTCACCCATAAGTTAGTAGAGTTAATAAAAGTATAGAAAAGCATATGATCTACAGAAACAAATCACGAATGAGAGGATTATTAGACCTATATGAGCTCATCTCTCTCACCCAAACACTACAAGCCTACCTAAATCTTCACTAATAGATTTTTCTCTAAGTGGTTCCTTAAAATCACAGTGAAGAATTCCATAACAACTTTGCACAGTTTCTCAGCTTTGAATTTTATTAATAACTAAAGTGAATCAAGTTGAAGCTCATTGTTTCTTTTTTTTAGGGAATACACAGTTATATCGCTCTTTATAATAAACACTGATTAAGTATTTCAAGGTTGCCTTCCTTCAGCCTTTTTTTTCCCTGGTACAAGAAAACTGAATTTTTTCAGCCTTCTCTTATAGAAAAACCTGTTAGTTGATCGTGATGGTCCTGGTGATCTTGAAATTGTTATTCTGTATGTTTATTAGATCTATCTGAAATATCTCAAAGTCTTATCCAGTCTTCGCTGACCTAGATAAATTTTGTGTTACTGAAAAACGTTATTTTCTAGCTTAACATTGACAACCGATAGTCATATTGCCTTTAAGCAAATATAACCATAAATGTCTATGCTATAAGCTAGTACAAGGTAAGGCTTTTAAATGCATGCCTTCCTTAGGATACGCTCCTGTATGAGATTTCCCTATCTTTAGCTTCTCTTATTCTGTGTTTTTCTCTATTATTACACAATATTCCCTAACACAGAATTTACAAGGGATAGTATTGCATTGCTTGAAAATCTAGGAATCTTAAAATCTTAAGGAATATCTACAAATTCCAAACTTCATCTGAAGACATGACAAACACAAGTGCATAAGGAAGCAATTGCTTTATTATTGCTTTTCTCAATTTTTATCTCCTCTCTGTCTCAGAGAGCTAATTTGCTCTTTATGTTATAACAACAGTGACATATAGCGAGTAGAACTCCAAAGGAAAAAAGATCTATAATGTCAAGAAAATCTCCTTATCTTTGGAAGAAGTGAACGCTCAGTCTCCTACTTCTGATCTCCCTGCTCTGAGAACCCAGTTCTGCTTGCAACTGAATGCTAAAACAAAAAACAAACACTGACAGAATGAGAAAATATACCTCATACTCCTAACATTTGCCTTCAGGATTTCCTTATAGGGAAAGAGAAAGGTGTCCTGAGTTTTTGAGAAAGTTAGAGAAAGTAAATTGACAAAAAAGGTACAAGCGTGGGAAGATTACAGTGATAACTTGAAAGATACAATAGTCTTGAAATACCTTTTACAGGTCAAGATTTGCAGTGCGCCTGCAGATTCAAGATGATAAATCCACGCTTATTTGAAGTTGCACAAGAAAATACAGTGATTTCCAAAAGCTCAGATATTGATCTAACCTTTGTCCTTTTTCATATCTTGTAATTACAGGAAATGGGAAATATTCACACATGACAGGATAGGAAATAAGACTCTTATTAATTTTTTTCAAGCTAAGGATATTAGCTGAAATGTTTTCTTATACATGAGAAAAATATTTTAGCTTTAGAAAGAATATATTCTACACTGGCTTTAATGTTTTTAATAGGCATATATCTCATGAATTCATCATCTCAGTGTTAAGAGTTAGCTCTCTTTGCCTATTCCTAGCCATTAAAAAAAGGCATCCCCCTCATTTTCATTAAAAGTTTAATATTCAGTAGGCCACAATAAAAACTAAAGTCTTTCTCTTTCATCTTAGACTATTCTTTAGCAGAGAAAGGACTTTTAACTAAAACCTGTGAATGACAGGAAACTAAATCTGCTTTCAGATGGCTGCACAAAAGAAATCATGCAAGCAACACCACGAGCAGAAGACGTACAAAATGATATATTACTGCATAAAATATCAGTGTATGTACCCGATGGAAAGAGCAAAAGAGAGACCTCGAAATGTCTCTCTACAGCCAGTGGCTCTGTAGCTGGAAATACAGTAAGGAGAGCAGAAAAATTGTCTGCTTCCCATTCGTTGTTATGTACCTTTCCGCTCCTGGCCAAAAGGTGACTGATAATGCACAGCAAGTTCACTGTACTGTGAAAGATAAGTACACAAACAGGGGCAAAGAGCAAATGGACCCGATATCTCCATTTATATTCAAGGAAAACCCCCAGAAGAAAGACCCATCTCCCAATTTCCTCTGATGCCTCAGAGTCCAGCACCAGGATTTACTACCTTTAACTCATTCCTAATTCAAACCATGCCAGGGAAAGTCTGTCGGCTCAGCATCTGTCCTTTTCGCTGAGATTAAAAGCAAGCCCTTCATGTCTTCTATGCTACTCATAAAACAGGTGAGCAGGTAGAAAAGTTTACCCAAAGCATGTGGAGCTCCCCCAACACCTCAGCTCCAGAGCGCAAGAACCACTGCGGCAAGCGATCACTTTTAATACATTTTTGAAGAAAACAACGAACAAATCCTACTATTTTCATCTACTGGGGGCAGGGTTTCCCCAACATGAACCTCCTGTCAATAATGTTTACTGATTCTTCCTCATACTAAAGCCTTATCTAAAGGGGGTGGGGAGCCCCTGTGTAAAGAGTACAAATAAGACGTGAATGAAGCTCTCCTGCTGGCAGAGACAGCGTCATGGAACGTGCCTTGTCCTGGGGTCATAATCGCAGGGGTAGCTGTCACCTTTTATATCCTCTGAAAATCCACACTTCTATGGCAAAAATCATAGCCCTGAGCACCTTATAGCTGAGATTTTCAAAAAAGTAGTAACATGGCAATGTTGATTTTAGAGGAAAAGGAAAAGAGAAAGGAAGCAGGAAAAGAGAAAGATTTATCAGTTTGCCTAAGGTGGTAGAATAAGCTTATGGTAAAGGAATAGAATTCTAGGAGTGAATTTATAGCAGAAAATAAAATAGGGCTAAGCTCGTCCTCCAGCCCTGTGGTAAGCTCAGCAAGACTCAAATGTGGATGAACTCTTTTTCCCCCAAAGAACCTTGTGGTTTCATGCTGGTTGTTGAGAACAGACCTTGCTGTTGATATCCCTTAAGCTGCGTCCAGGAGCTTTCTGTGGGTGTGCTTGCTAGCCCAGAGAAGGTGACACCAGGCAGGGACAGTCAAGAATCAATACTTTAGTGCGATGATCATTAGCATTAAACAGGTTCTTAGAGGTTAAAGCTGCAGTGGAAGATCATGGGTGAAGACAGCAGGCTGGTCACCAACTATTTTCAACTACCTAGCAGGGGGATGTAGAGAAGATGGGTTGAGACTCTTCACAGAAGTGCGCAAAGAACAAGAGCCAATAGACACAAGCTGCCATAAAATAAATTCCTATTAGATGTTACAACTAGAAAGGCGGTTAAAACATTGGATTGAGGTTCAAGGATGTGATAGACTCCCTCCACGGAGACTTTCAAAACTAGACTGAATGCGGCTATGAACCAAGGTCAAAAATAGAAAGGGACTGTTTGTGGGGGAAAGCGAAGAATTTAAGAATTTTACTTAGAGAGAAGATAAATCAGATACACTTGCTGTGTATCTCTTAAGTCCTAAATCTTTGAATTTCTCTGAAGTTTCACCCTAATTTGTGGCAGCAGTGCCTTGCTGCTTGTAAGACTGCATGAATTTTTATACAAGTACTATTTTAAATCTGCTGTGTACAGTGGAAGTGAATACACATGCAACTTTGCTACTGTGATTCCTTGCTTATACCAGAGACGGCCAACTGACAACTCAGAAAATAAGACAACACACAAGTCAATTTTGCCTGGAACCCCGAAATGCAGACCAGTTAGATGACCAACAAAGCTCAGATATGGTCACCACGAGGATGGGGGTGCGACAGGTCACATATGGCAGTTAGGTCAGCTGTGCACCATATAATACAATTGAGTTGGTGTGGCATCAAACATGATTAGGAAAAAAGGAGACGCTTCAAATCCAAAAAGCTGTCTTCTCCATTTTATACCCAGTAGCATATTGTACAGCTAGACTAGAAAAATTTAATTTGAGTCTTAACTCTCATTTAGTGAAATTTCTTGTCTGTCTTATAACGAAAGGTGGAAGGGATATTGGCACGCTATAGACCCTGCTGTAGTGCCATTAAAGTCTTAGCTGACAAAACATGAAGCTAATGAATTGATTAGTGGTGTTATCAGAGGGGGCTTACCCTTAGAAAATTCAACAGGTCAGGGCACTAATTTTATCTTCTCTGTTAAATGAGGTGTGCAAGCTTTTAAAAATTACCCCTTCACACACAGCTCCATATCAGGCAGAAACAGATGGGCTTGTAGAATACTTTAATCAAACACTTAAGCAGATACTAAGAAAATTCATCAGCAGTGAACCAAAACATTGGGATAAATTGTCACCTTTTGTTTGATTTGTCTATGGGGAGGGCTTTCACTCCTCTATTGGGTGCTCCCCACACTCTTCCAAAAATACTTGGGAGAGAGACACTCTGAAGTTACGTTGCTTGCAAATTACCAAACATTGACAGCATCAAATTTGCACGCAGATAACACCCTATTTAAGTTGTTCAGATATGCAAATGAAGGCCTTGATCCTGCAAGATAGACCCACACAGCTGGAAGGTTTTAGTATGTACTCTCAGAACTGGAAATAGGCAATCTTTATGAAATACTGGGGCCAGAGACTGATGTAGCTGAATTCTCCCAGTACAAAAGCAATGACATTGAGACAAAGATACCTGTTAGTCACTTTTATGTTCCTCTGAATGGATAACCCTTTCCCAGGGATAATTTAGAGTAGTATTAGGATAGAGACTAGATGGATTTGCAGATGCAGCAGTATCCTGGCACTTAAGAGATTCGAGTTCATCTCCCACATCTGGCATAATTTTTTTTAGCAGATCTTGGCTGGAAAACCTATTCATGGCTAGCTCAGAGAAGCGGGCTCTGTAATGTTCAAGGTTGCCACCACAGGACTAGACATAGTTGCCTGAATTGATCTTGTAGTGATATGTTGGGACTGCAAAGTAACCTGAAACAGTAACATCTCACAAAGCTATACTTTTAGTGAATTGGGTCCTTTCCAACCCAACTTGGACAGAGTTTGATATCTAGAATGTGGGTCCAAGAAAGTTAAGCAGAAAAGTTGGGCTTTTCCATGGCATTTGGACCAACAAAAGCCACAGGAAATACGATGAATTCTTCCTAATTCAGCTATTTCATTCTCAATAATACATCATATCTGACTGTACCCAGAAAAATACCCAGTCACTAAGAAAGTTTAGCTGATGATTCACACGACCACAGAAACACTGATGAAACGGTGCCATGCAGAACCAGTCTTTAGAATGCCCCAATTCTACTGAGAGTTTAGGGAATGTACGTAAGTGTAAAATTTGGCTCTGTGAATGCTTGAAGTACCTATAACTTAGATTAATTGGGTGTGTAGGTCAATTTATTCTTTGTGTACAAGAGCCTGTCTGTAAAGGTGTGTAAATTATTGGACAAAACCAAAATACTATTAGGAAGAAGAAACATATCATATTGATTTAAGACAAACATTCCAATTTTTACTCCTCCCCCAGATGGAAAATCTGACTTTTTTTTTTTTATTAGCACTTAGCACTTTTTAAAAAAAAACATTTAGCACTTTTAATAATTTGCATTCAGTTAAGTTTGGTTTCAAACAATCATCTAGAAATTAAAAAAAAAAAATCCTTTCTGATCTATCATAATAAAATGCTGTAAGAGGAAACGATTCTTCCATTATTGGAGGGTAAATGGAAGAAAGAAAAAGAGGATGCACTGGCTACTCAGCAAAAATTTATGAATGAATTCATGAATACTTCAGGTTAGTATGAAATTGTGGGAGTTTTTTTGACAATTATCCAAAAACAAATAGAGGCAAAACCAAAAACAACCTCATGTAAAGAAAGAGTCATCAGATTAATAAATCAAACCAAATTTTTAAAGACAATTCAGAAATTATGAAAAAAAGGAATAACTACATTTTATATATCTTTCAGAAAATTGAAAGCCCTCCTCCTTTACATTCAAATAGTTTCTTCCCTTCTTGTTTTCGTAATTCTGTGAAAGAATCACAGACTATCCATTTTCTCTTTTCTTTTTCTTCATATTTCCCTTCTTGAGATTTTTTTTCCCCTCATCATTTTAAAATGCAATGCTTATGAGAGTTCTGAAGTTAAATATTTGAACTCCCTTTATAAGATCTTAGGAGTCACTTCTTTTTGCCTCCTCTCCTTGGTTCATTCTACTATTCAATATTATCAAGCTGAATGGAAACACTTATTCAGAAATAGCTAAGAATAAAAAGAAGTGGATGGGGGAAAAAAATAGATAAAACTTAAAAGAATGTCAGTATAAAGATAGCGACCGCCTCCAGAAAGTGGCATAAGAGTGTGCCTGCTCATCTGTGATAAATATTATCTTCACTTTTTACTAAGAAATCAAGTCACTCTCAAAGGACTTGCAAGCAGCTCATTCCTGCTGTGAAGAGCTTAGTATGGCTTTTAGTAGTGCCTCAAAGAGTGAAGCTTTTTCCAACTCACAGTTGCTGTAAGCAAAGAAATGCTCCGTTCTGAGCAGTGGCTCCGCAGCCTAGTTCAATGCTCCCTCTCTCTCAGGCAGAGGAAAGCCAGGAGAGCCTGTAGCTTTCCATGCCACAGGAGGTAAAGTGAAAATGGATGTCACGCTCCGTCATGCAATGCCTAGACACTGGTCTCTTGTGCAGGTCTCAGTATCTAGGGGAGCTGTGGTGGCCATCTTCATCCTGTCCTGCCTACTGTGACTACGTAGATTGGAAAAAAATTAACAAGACATTAAAAAAAAAATCTTTCACATAGACAGATTTAGTCCTTTAAGATATGTGCAAATCACTTGTCAAGACGGGTCATTTTATATTGCTGTTGGAAGTTACTCACTGATTAGGAGTTCATGGAAAAGGATCTAATTATGAAGGCATCTCAGGAAATATTTGTGACCAAAGCATTAATATTATGCTAATCACTTCTAAAATACAGAGCAGGAAGCAATTCTTTGCCTACATCAGATGAACTAAAAGGTAACCATGCAGACAAACAGTGACCTCACTGTCCTTGCATGAAAGTATTGCAGTTTGTAGAGTTAACCAGAAGCTCTCTCTTACAGCCCTACAGTCCTACAATACTAACCTGGCAAAGGACTAACAGCACAGGAGACACCTGCTTTTGATAACAGCACTCAGCCCAGTGCAGGGAAGCAAAGGCAAGATCTAACTTGTGGCACAGCATGAAGTTTTCATGCACTCATCACCCAGCTGTTTCTACATGGCACAGTATGAGGCCACAGAGACATTCCCAGAGGGATGGTAGACAGGCACAGACTAACCCACCTCTGTCCTACCACGTTCTTGCATCTTAATGAGATTACGAGGGCAGCAGAGGCAGTTCTTCACACGTCTATATCCCACTCATGCTGGGGTTGTTGTCTGTGTTATACGACCAGGAAGAGATCAGGAACGTTCTCTGACTGTATGAGATTGGGAGTCAGAAACCACGTGCATTCAGAATAGAAATTATTTGTACTATAGTTTTGAGCAGAGTCATGGAATCACAGAATGCTTGAGGATGGAAAGAACCTTTAGAGATCACCTAATCCAACCCTCTGCTTAAGCAGGGTTTCCTAGAGCAGGTTGCCCAGCAGCCTGTCTAGACAGCTTTTGAATATCTCCAAGGTTGGAGTAGATAGCAATCAGCTCAGCCTACGTTAGGGTCGGGATAGCTGCTTTCCCACTGGTTACTGCCACTGAGATGATTTTCTAAATTAAATTCTAAATATTCTTGTTCACAGATAATTATTTTTTTTACATGAAATTCTCTGGCCTATGTTATGCAATAGGTCACGATGCAAAAAGGCAGGAGTCCCTTCTACAAACCCTTTCAGTTAGTCTAGGACAGAGCAGGCATAAGGCACGCTAAAAAGGGTAGAGGCAAGGAAAGCTGCACATTTCTTTAAGTTTTCATCTCATTTATCCTCTTTCCTCCTTTTATAGTCCAATGCTGCGTTCAGCACAGCTGGGTTTATTACTCCTTCCCCATGTTATACGCTTGTTTACCCAAGAAGCTATTACTTTCACGCTGAATTATCCAATTGGACTTCTCAAAGCAACTAACTTTCACAACAGCTAACTAAAAATTCACAACTCTCAGAGGAAAGGATAAAAACAGAAAGAAAACCCTGACTATCTGACTACTTATTTTAACTGCAAATCTCAAGCTTTTATTTTAAATGCCCAGAAAAGTTACCTTTATTATATAATTTAAGTGTTGCTCCTAGATTAATATATAAAAGCACTTATTTTCCCTTTACAGAAATTATTTTCCATAATAGCAATCTTCAAAGTACCTAAAAATATCCTTGCCATACAGCACAATACAGGTTTGGAGATAGAAATCCCATGATCATTTATAATGATTAAAACAAGAAATAGGACTTGGTATTTGGTCTCTGAAACTTTTGCAGTAATTTCAGACAGACAGATCTAGAAGCAAAAAATGATATTTATGTCCCATTCACCCTCAGGACTTCAGAGTATGACAGGAATCGTTAATATCTTTTTGCAAACAGACCAAGAAGATATCAGATATTAGTTTCCTGTTATCCTCTCTACCGCTAGTGTACGTTACATTAACTATTCTGGTCAAAACGTTACCAAAGAAGGGGTAGAGATAGTCAGCGGATGACGATGTTTTTAGGAGAAGAGAAAACACTAGGGAATCTGTCTTTCATAGGTTATTTGTTTTAGCTTATTTTTTTGCAGCAGATATGCAAAAGGATTAAATGTGGTATCTAAAGAAGATTCAGGTAGGCACTAGCCTCTTACTCTTCAGATTTCCTGGGGTTTTTTTTTTGGAGAAAATGTCCCACATGTATAGCACAAAGAAGAATCTGAGGGATCTGAGGTTCATAACCTCGGAGAGCCCTGTGGCATACCCACATGCTGGACACAAATGGACAGGAGTAAAATAAGCACATAGGAAAGGTACAATCTCAGCAGTAATGTACATTGAATGAAATTCATGCCTAGAAGAAATCAATCTGTATCTATGCCAGACAGTAACCAGCTCTAAAAAATGCTGTTAGGGAAGTCTTTTCTCACTACAAGCCCTTCTTAAACACTCTCACGCACAAAAAATTAACAAAACCCTAACACCTCCTTCTCGCGCAAATGTTCCAAGAGAGAAGATTACTTCATTACTCGTCTACGTCGCTTTTACCTTGTACTGAGATGGACTAGAAAAGCTTACACAAACAGATGCAATTAACAGATGATTGATTTAGAGTTCTTGATTAATGCCGTTCAGATTTGGCACTTGACCGCGATGGTGGGAATTTGCCTACAGGTAACATGTTCTATCTGGACTTCCGTTTGATATGCAACAAAACATACCATAACTAATTTCAGACATAAAGGTGCAGCCTAACAGATACATAGATGAATTCGAACACATTTGGTTATTCCAGGCTTTTATCTTTACTTTTGTATAGCGCTAGAGTTCAGTGGATATAGGGTACATGGAAAAAATAAACACACTGATGAAAAGTAAAGCTTTCATAGCTGCATAGACACCCAAAGTAGAAACTACTTACACCATAAGCTGAAGTCAGGAGTCAAATTCATTTGAAGTCAGTGGGAGTTTTTCAGTCACTGCCAGCCGGCTTTTGCAAGGACCCAAAAGCACATAGTGGTTGCGTTTAAAAATGTTTTGAACGAGTATTACGGCATGAGGTACTCTAGTTTCACACTGACTAACCTTGCGGGAATTATTTCTCCCATCCTGATATACATGCTCATGAAAACAAAAAAAAGAAAAAAAAAGACACTCGTATCACAGAAATGGAAAAGTGGGACAGCATTGGTCTCACTTGACAGTGTCTTCCAATGAAGAATAGCATTTACATGTGAATTATTTATTTCACCATCTAATCCCATATATCCAAACCTCGCTGACTACCTAGGACTTGACTTTATTATGTAAGCAGTTGGACTTAGCAGTACTTTTGTACAATCTAAAGCAGTTCCTTCACCTTGTGAAAACTATTTTCAGTAGATCTCCATAATAAAAATACATCCTTAAGTATCTAAACTGTAAACTTTTGGGAGAAGAGAATTAATCATGCTTTACTTCCTCAGCACAGCACAGTAGTATCCTGGCTTCAGTGTGTCATTTGGTTAACAACTTCAGTGGGGGAGTATTACAGAAATAAACATTTTACATTTTGCATCAAATGTGAACTGCAATCAGCTTCATCAGTAAGAGTTAATATACTTACTCTAAACAAGTAATCTTCCCCCATCCAGCACTTTCCTATTTCAGTTGTATATACCTATACAACGCTTTAAAATAACAATTACCTTTGGATAACTGCACCTGAATAATGGGCTGTCATACTCAACCTATGATGCTTTGAACGGCATTTTAATTACATTGCTGAAGGAGGACAAAAGCTCTGTTTTTTCAAATGAGTTTTCACTGTAAGCTGGAGATAAACATGCATCAAAAAAATGAAAGAAAGTTAAAAATCACTCAGTTAAAAAACTCAGCAATAAAGTTGAACCAATTTTATTTAAAGTAATGTTACCTGATCGATCTCTAACAGACACGAGGATAAATAAGTTTTGGCTTTCATCCTGAGAATGAACAAAATAATAATTTTTCTGTCATTAGGAATGGACTTAAAGGACCGAGGTCCTCAAGGACCTAATCCAGAGTCATGGTTACAAGGAGCTACGGCCCTTAATTGTACCACTGTGGCTGCGGAAAAATGACTCAAGTAGACTGTTCAAAGCTGTTCAATAGTGTTAAATGGCATAAACACTGGAAAAGTCAAAATCTTATTTTTAAATAATGTTAAAATACCAGTAGTTATTCACCATTTAAATATAAATAGGTTAAAAAAGGGACGACTTTAAACAAACGCTATTTTTCAGTGAAACTAACATAATTCTGAAATAATTTGCAATGTTATCGAGTTCCTTAAAAGTATGTCATCATGAAATATTTGAATGTCAGTGAAATCATTTTTTCCAAAAGATAATTGTGCATCTAAAGAACAGCAATCAAGAATCTAAAATCATTAAGATAATTGTATCTTAGGGCAGAGGAAAAATAGGAGTGTCTAGGGCATTACCATCCATTTATTTGAAATACTGTGTTCTTGGAGATTTGTTAATGTCTCCCTCATACTTCTTCCCCTACTCTTCCTGTGAAAGTGTTTTCAAAAGCTGTAAAAATCACATTGATAGTAAATATTTCCCATAAGCAACGAATTCTCACACAGGAGAGAAGTAATCTGAATTTTCCAGGTATAGCTTACCATTACACTCAGACTTAGAGGTAATGACCTTTATACGCCAAAGAAGTAATTTCCACTCATGTAAGCCTCTCTGCTCAGCATGACAGCAAGACTAATAGCTATAGCACCAGCTTTGGCAATGAAGACACTACAAATAGGTGCATTTTCTGATAGATTGATTTATTTTAGGAAAATCAGCCAACTTTTCAAAACATCACAAAATCAGGTTGATTTTTTATTTGCCAATTTTGACTCAACAAAATAAGCACTTGGAAAGACTTGTGAATTTTATTTTTCCTCAAGAGTAGCTATCACAGCTAAACTGAAATCGAGTTTAAGAAAAAATTTGACCTATTTTGAAAATAGAGTGGCTTTCTTGTTTGTTTATTTTTGAGTTCAAATCAATTGCAGCAGACAGTGAGTGATAGACACAATCAGTATTAGAGCCTCAGTTGTTGCTACCAGATCATATCCTGCCCTGCATAATAACCCACAAAATTTCAGTGGGACTATGTCAATTTCTTGGTAAGTAGATTCACTCCATCCCCAGAGAAACAATTCAGTTCTATTATATAAAATTATTGCAAGTCTGAGATGGAATTAAGTGATTTTATTTATTCATTCTTCTTTCCATCAGGTTCATTGTGAAGAAGGCTGTGTGTAGGCAGCGAATTCTAGGAAAAGGTACAATTTTTGTTATAAATCTCATAAGGATTAAAGATCAAGAAAATACTTGCCATTTACCACTTCCATTGACATGCTGAAGAGAAAATCTGTAGAAAAAATTGAGCTTAATGTTTCAATAAACGTTTGCCACCTTTTTTATACCTCGACCTCCACGTTTGATATGGTAGTGGTGGAAGTTCAAGAAGCTAGAAGCAAGTAATTACACTGTGTTCAATCTATACACTTTTGTTTGTTGGTACACACACAGAAGTCTATTAAACTCAAAACTAGTGTCGGTGCCAAAAGTGGAAGTGGAAAAAATCTGTGACTGAGAAGACAAAGAATTCTGAAAGTTAGTTTCTATGGTAACATTGACTTGGACAACCTGCTGCAATAATGAATAACTTCTCTTTTCTTTCACAGTGGAAGAAACAGGTAGAGAGAGCACTGGCAGAATACAAATGTGGACAAACAGAGTTTGTCTGAAGTCCTCACCCTGTCTCATCAAGTTTGATATTTTAAGCTAGCCAGTCAAGCCCAGGTTTTTGAAGGTGTTTATAAAAGCTTAGTAAGAGGTATGCAGTTAAGTACATTTTAGGATGAATGTACTACTCTATAGTGAGTGTAAACCAGTAGATACACACATATGTCATCCAGCATAGTACATTGTTTTATTACCGTGGAAAACCTATACTGTTTTTAGGTTGCCATTTTAAAGGGTGCTCTTGCAGGCAGCTACTGAATTTATTCTACTATTCTGATCCCATTCACTCCAGTCTCCTGGGGGATGCTTCCTGGAAACCGGCACTGTGCACTGGGAAATTCCTCTCAGATATTTTAACAGCGTGGAATGAGTTACTTCCCATATCCAGAGTCTGTTGTAGGGTAAACTAAGAATAATAAAATTCATTACCAGGTGCTCTAATCAAGATCTTGCATGACTGATTTATCTCCAGCAGGAAAACTGTCTCCATGGTCCCAAAGTTCTGCTAAGGTTCCCCATAGATAATTTAATATGCATTGCATAAGAGGAAAATTTGTGAAGTGTGTTAGAAGGCATCTGAACACCAAAAAAAGCTTAGAACTGAAATTTTGAGGCACAATATGTAGGAGTAGTATCCCCCTAATACACTTTTGGTAAAATCTTCCTAATGAAGTTTCAGTATGTTTGGCATCCGGATAGCTTGAGTTACACGTTTAAAAACAGCTTCCATTCAACCTGCCCATCCCTTTCCACCAGATATTCCCCCTTTAGGCACAACTCCTTGGCTAGCACCTATGGCATCCCAGTACACTCTCAGTCTGGGCAAGTTTGGTATTACTTTGACCTTGAAACATGAATATAAAGAAACATCACAGCTCATATTAGAAGATATTGGTTGAGTCACAGGTGTGATACTACTTTAACCCAAGCTTTGCCCATTTTAACCGAAACATTCGGATGTCAATGACAGCAGATTATGATTTACTTCCAACCCTTCATATCATGACCTCTCTTTTCCCAAAGCACCTTTGTCCCCAGAGATAAGGCATCTGCACTTAAATAGTTCAAACAGCAGAATCTTACCTTTCAGTAGGATCTCAGCTGCTCAATATTTTATCAGCATAGAACTCTTTAACGACACTACTAAATAGTTTTGTAATTCAACAGTAAGAGGAGATGACCTTCAGGTCAAGAAGAATCATACGTTACACCTTTTCCAAAATATTCCTACAGCGAGCCTAAACTAAGGCTATTACCACACTGAAGCCTGACCTTCAGCTAAGGTATCAGCTAAGGACTTGCCTCTTTTTCCTGAAGTTTGTCCTCTCCTTCCCAGAAAAGTCATCTGAAATAGGATGACCATTCCAAGGCTGCTGTTGACTTGTTAACAAACGAGCAGTAGCCCAGCATTATGACTGCCTGTTCTCAGCAGTTACCATCAGCACTTTAATCTAGGAATGACATATGTTTTCTTGTATTTTAGTAAATCCCAAGATCTACAGTCAGCTGATATTCAGAATCTATGGAAACTGTCCCTGCATAGATGGAAGAACTGCATTTCCCTTCCTGATGGTGGTGATGGGCTGTGAGAGAGGGAGGAGTATACCAGTTTAAGGCCAAATTAGCCGCCTAAGCTGCATGACTTGCCTGTAAAGATCCTTGCAGGCTGCTCTTGAGCAGAGCTCATGACATTTTCCAGGGAAAAACTTAGATGTGCCATGTATTGGGGAGTGTCCTCAGTACCACACACACTACTTCTGCACATAATCCATCTGAGCATACAGACAAGGTAAGCAATGACCCTTCCTAGAAAGGACACAAAGTGTCTAGCCACAAAAGCATAAGGGAGTTGCGGATAACTTGAACCCAGGCAGATTTTGAGCTGTCTGTAAAGACAGCCCTGGAGAGGCCATGCTTCAAAACCGTTCTCAGAGCCAGGCCACACTAGGAGCACTGTGAATCCAGCTTGCTTCCAGAGCACCTCTTAAGGTGAGATAAGTAAACCATATACCTGCGTTTAAAGCATTTCCTGCCTAAAAGATTGTAGCCACCTTTCTCTAAAAGATAACAGTCTGCAAGACAAAGTTTACAAAGATAGTGATTAAAAAAACACCACCCAATTTATGATTCAGCTTGAAAGAATTTACATACTGCATAAAAGACAAGCAAGCAGAAAAGCATGTCGTTCTTGATGTAGCAAGTTGTTTTATGAATTGCAAATAAATAACTTCAAAGCATTTTATTATCTGAGGTGTTTTTCATACATATAAAATGGTAAACACTCCTACTTTGTCTTGAAACGTTAAAGACATGGGGAAGCTGCCTTACTCTTCTCAGCACCACAGAGGCTGAGTTAAATTATGCCCTTTTTAGCGTTTTCTTCAATAATTTGAGCATGCAAATTATCCCACTCTTTTACAGCCCTCCTCTCTTCTTGTGCCTGAATGGTTTCATTTATTTTAGGAAGACAATGCAATACCAGTAATAATCTCCAAGTTGCTGTGGTTACTTCCAGCTGGTGGAGATACAGGTTTGGCTAAGTATGATGTTTATTTTCAAAGGTAATTTTGCACTGTGAAGCAACACCTTTGAGAGGCTCTTAGGCTCACTCAGGTCTGGGGTTGCCCTACAATCTCATTTAACAATTCAGTACCTCGTTCAGATCTTCTAGAAGTGCACAGATGATCAAAAACAGACGATTGCATCAGCATAATAAGAATAAGATAGACTAGTATTTTTCAGCCTGGAAAAAAAGATGGGTGAAGAGGTACATGACAGACAATATGAGCAGCACACAAAAGATAAAAAGGTAACAAGTCATTCATTGTCTCTTTCAATAAAATGAGATGCAAAGCAGATGGATCCAAAATAAACATGTAGTTTTAGTGTATAGTTAAACCACAGTGCTCCTTGCCACAGGCGGTTGTAGATCTAAACTTTTAGATTTACCAAAAGGCAATTGAAGACATCTATAAAAGAAATTCCCCAGGGATTATTAAACAAGGGCACTTGCTTTGGTTCAGTAGGACTCTGATCAGCAGTTCCCTCAGGTGGGGGTAGCCTAGGAAAGAATCACAGTTCACTTGCCCTGTTCTTCTAATTTTACTCAGTCAAATACTGGTCACGGTGAGTGACAACCTACACAGCTAGATGCACGCTTCATCTGATGCACGTGACAGCCTTTCCTATGGTCTTAAACTGTGTGGAAAATACCATGTCTTCCTGGAAAACATAAGAAAAAAATAGTCTTTTCCCATATTTTCGCATCAAAAATACACTTTTCTGAAGGCCTCACAACTGGACTTGCTGAGAGTCGAGAACAGTACTAAAGCACACATGTTGATAAACAGGAACAAATTCATTTTCCGACACCTATGTTTCTCTAAACATCTAAAGTGTGCACGGAGGAATCTGTAAATGTTAGCACTGTGTGTGTTGGAGGCACTACGCACAGAAAACCCACACAGGGATCTGTGGGCTGTTACCATAGCATTCAGCAAGTCTTTTAATGGGGTTGTCATACACTAGTTGAGGGCTGCTACCTCTCAGCGACCAGATCAAGGGAATACTTTTGTTCCTGTCACCCATACTTGAAGGAAACTGGCAAGGAAATCTTAATAAGATTAAATAGCTTGTCTGGTTTGTCATGAACCTTGAAAGCACAGAATGATATCACATGACGAGCTGTTATTATCACAAGTGACTATTATGCTACTATTATCAAAAGTGACCGAATACGCTAAATTTACTTAGATTAATGATAAGCAAAGTTACAGTTAACTAAGATTAAGCAGCTCTTTATACCTTACTGAAAAGATCCTATGTTCCCCCTTTATAGAGCTCTGGTTGCTACATAAGGCCAAATTTCTCTTTAATCAATCAGGACAGGTCAGATCCACCTCCACGTTGGCCCTTCTCACTTCCTGTGATTTTGGCAAATGCATCACCTGCTCCTATTCCCTGCCATTTTGGGTTTGTTTTTTTTATCTCCCCTACAGGTTTAAGGGCCAAATTCTAGTTTATGTTAATATTGCATTAGACTGCACACAAGTCATAAGCCACATTTTTTTTTTTATTAGAGTCAGCTTTTCTGCATGTCCCTGGCACAGCAGATATCTAGTCATGTTATTTTACTGCCTATAAAGCAGGTAGAATTTGAATAATGGCTAAATTGGTGACATAGTCTCTGCATGGCATTACATTTCTTTCTATAAGTGTATGTTAAATAATGATCACCTGAAGCATATACCACACATACACTTTATGTTGGAATATCCGTTGCTCAGTGTCATAACTGGGTGTCTTTCATGTAGATAGACTTCAGCCAAGCTAGGTGCTTTCAGATTCAGAAGAGAGTTGTACAACACTTCTAACCTTCTAGCAAAGATAGTCAGCTTAGAAGTAACAGTAGTTCTTTACGTCTGAAAAAAACCCCTATTTATAACATAACTCTATGCAAAACAGACTGATCGTGCTGTAAAGGAGGGTACTGGGAACTGGAAACAGGCAAAACTGAAACAGTCTAGTATTATCCAGGGAATTCATCAGTGCAGACTCCATCCTTTTTGTTATGTGACAATATCGGAGGAAAATTTCCCCAGCGAACTAAGAAATAAGTTTACATATATCCATCTGTCTGTGGAATAAATTCTTCAAATAAGTGTCCATTTCCAACAGGCGATAGGAAATTATGTTGCAACTTGCTGTGGATGTATATTGGAGGTAATCTCAATGTCACATATTCAGAATGTGCACCAGTAAGCAATAAAATTATTAGATCTAATAAAGAAGGATTAGATGAAGTTCCATGAGTCAAACCGCACAGAAATATAATTCATCATGAGATACCCTTTGGATCAAAGAACCTCTGAATTTATGAACTGTCCAGCTGTCACCTCAAATCTTAGCTCTTCAGTCCTAAATAAAGTGGAGATATTGGAAATGATGGAATTACTCTTTAAAAATGACTAGTGTTTGCACATATCTGACTTCAAGCATGTTACAGAATCCTGATTAGAAGAAGGGAGTTTATACTTTTAAATGGCATGCATTATGGAGATACAGAGCCCAAGCCCAGAGGGCTATTGGCACCATTTTTCAACATTGCATTAGCAAAAAAATTAGTGCAAAATACCTGTATTCTTCTCTGTTATTACTAGCAAGGCCAGTGCTTCTGCAGCCTTGGAACAGTGCCTCACTTCTCCCTCCTCCCTCCATTCCACTCTTCCCTTTCACATTAAGGATTGCCACAATTTTTGGATTCCTGACAATTTGTCTTCTTGCTCATTTAATGAATCTTTACCTGCAAGTTGTGGAGTGAGAACAGCTCCATTGAGTTTGCAATTTTGCATATAAATTCACAAAAAAGTCATATCGTTAGCTCCATGATCCCTGACAAAAAAGTTCAAAGTTTAGTGTGTTTTAATTGCAAGTGTAACCTTTTGGGACAGACACTGTCCCTGGATAAGAACTTGATCTTATTCGTATGACATGCAAGAATCAATCTCAGATCATGTCTCAGTGGACAAATACATCACAGAGCAGAAGTGACAAATAACCTCCTTGGCATTCATAGCAGATGCTTATGAGTTAATGTGAGGTCCTCTGAGAATACAATCGATGTTTATACAATGGCATGACTGCATGGAAGGTGTTTACATTTATAATTATTTCAGAAGCTAGAATATAGTTAACATGAAAAATATGCTTTGGTTAATACTGTATAAATACTAGGTAGGTAGAATAAAAAGGAATTTGGTTTTTGAAATGTAGTTTCTAAAGGTAGCTTAAAATTTCTGGTTAAAACTACATTAATTTGATGTGCTTTTATAATAGAAGTAATTTGATAAAATATTATGAAACTTTGAATATGATAGTAAAGAACCTGTTCCCCATTGTTGGCTTTAATTGCCTGTAGAAATAACCTTACTAACCTAAGAAGGTATAGTATCTTTGCTATGTATAAACAAGGACATTCATGCTACTAAACCCAACACCAGGCTTTAAAAGGTTTTAAAAGGCTTTTCAGGAGGAAAGAAATGTTTCTCTGCATATGGAACTTAAGAATTAAATATAGTACTGCCCCACAAGAAGCTGCACCAGAAGATAGATCTTACTGGGTGTTGACTTGCCTCTTATCAGTCCCCTAAAAGAATTTTGAGACTGGCACAGATCTGATTAGATTCCTCTGACCCTTGACTTCTACCTTCAGTGCATTAGGCAGCAAAGTCCTCATTTGACTGTCTTCTCTTCTAGAAACTTTTGCATTCATGTTGCAGCTTCACTTGTGTCAAATAAACTCTTCCTTTTTCTTAATAAACCTAAAATAGGCCCTTTTACTGTAGCTGATTTTTCTTTCACAAATATCTTACAACATGCATCCTAAAGGTCTGTTTGAACATTATTTTAGGCACAGCCGTTTCATTTCCTTTGCAGGCCTATTTCCATGAATAACAGTAACTACAACAAAAGCATATTATCCATGTACTTCTGCACAGATACTCATCTGAATCATGGATGCACAACAGATTTCATAAGCAGCTACCAAACCCAAGAATAAGCCTTCTTGACTCATTTGATTGTACTTGTAGAGCTGACAGTGTTTGTCCACATAAAAACTCTTTAAACCCCATCCTCCAAAAAATCCTGTAAATAAATTCACATAGACAATTTTCTTTCAAGCTCAACAGGGAAATGTTGTCATTGTTCATTTGGTATGTGCCGGTGTGTGTTAAAAGCTCCAGGAGCACAAAGATCAGGTGTATCTTGATTGCCAGTCATTGCACATCTCAGACTGTTCCAGGTATTGCATTGGGATTCCCAGGCATCTAGCTGTCCAGGCAGACGGGCATCCAAAAACCACTATTTTTTAAAGTGAGAAACACTGCCAAGAACAGCAGGACTGGTAATTATGAATATGTACTTGGCTGAGTTAAAGGCCTGCACCACCTGAAAGGGTCTCAGTTAAGAAATATTACTGTCCCACTAAGCAGTAGTTATTGCCCTTAAGTATGATTGTGGCTATACTGGTACCCAGGGACACTCTAGATCAACTCCTTAATTAACTGTTATGTTTTGAGTCAGTGGAAGTTAAAGACAAGGCACCCACTGATCTTTTGTGAGACTAAAATCTGGTCTTAAATGCAAACTTACATAGAACATATCACTAAGACACAGAAAGAGAGCTAAATTAATATATATTTGTCTATCTTCAATGCTAGTTACTTAAAAATGCTCATTAAATACACTGAAAATCTTTTGTTTCTGTCATGACAAATTAAATCAAATATCAGTACATGATGTTTCTTTTCAACAGTAGTCCACTTCTGTCTGACAATAATTGAGTGTGGAGGGAGGAGACTGATTAATTTCTTTTTAAGGTACCAAAATACTTGCATATAGCTGCTAGGAGTTAAAATGAACTGCATCTTGTTGCTAGAGAAAGCAAGCATTTACAGACAGAAAATAAAAAAAGATTAGGAACACGAGAAGGTTTGAAAAATATGACCCCCTCGTCAGAGGGCAATGGATAAGCAGAAGACAAGCACACTAGGGAACCTGACTACAGCTTGGGCTAGATTATCTTAATTTTTCCACTCTTGAAAGCAAAGACTGGACCACAGGAAAGTCATCAGAAACCTGGGACCATCTAGGGTTCTCTGGAGCTCCGGAAAAGGAGTTGTCTACTTCAGTTCTCTAATTGACGCAGTTATTAATTCAGATTCTTTGTTAGGACTATAGAATTATTAGCCCTGAGGATAAATGGGTTGGGTCCATATGAATCAATTTCTCTTTAACTCTCCTAAAACAGGATGGCACCATCCGTATGGCTAGTTGAGAACAATCTCTGAGATTGCTGCTGTTCTAATTTGCAGATCCAGCCATTCCCAGCTTTTCATCCATTTCTTTTATGCCAAGAAGCCTGAATCTTTGTTGAATTAATAACTGAAAATATTGCAACATCCATGCTTTGAATCATCTGATAAATGATCTGTTATACCTAAATAGGAAGATAAGATGTTAATTCCGCAAACATTAGCCATGTTGTTTGATTATTACTTTGTGCTGAACACTGGGAAAATTCAGGCCTGCATGTACATGACTTTGAGGTCAAGATTTTAACTCTAACGTTGAGTCAGCTCCTAATAAAAGGGCATGGAATGAAAAAAGTTTTTTTTTTTTTTTTTTAATTAGATTATTGGTTTAGGTAGAGTTCAGCTCAGTGTTAAACCACAGTACCAGATAATACCAGTGACTTTACCAGTCCCATGATCCGGGAGTTCATTTCTGAGAACAGCCTACTCTGCCAGCTCAGATAATATGTTGTGAAAGTAGCTAGTTAACTACTAGTCCATGGTTATAAACCAAATAAGGAGCAATATAATTATACAAAAAATTATATCCCATTATGTGGAATCTAGACTCTTAACTTTAAAAGCACAATTCATATTCAGCCGCCACTTCAGCTCTGTGCTCTTAGGAACCTCTAGATCATCTTCATTTAAAATATAGCAAGCACCAGGATCTGCATCCCAAACTGTTGCAATTTACATACCACGCTACCTAGATGACTGATCCCGTAGCAAACATTAAGCTTATATCTAAGTAATGAGAGAGAATAGGAATTGCTTTACAGATTTAGAGTATAAGGATTCATCTGTGTCAACATCCTGTTTGACTGGCCAGAAGCGCATACTTTAGAGCAAGTAGCAGAGCAAGCATGCAGTTAGGTTTGACTGATGTACATAGCAATACCTTGGATCTTCTGAAATGACCAAGTTTAAAACTCAAAAAAATAACTATCATTGACTTTTCCTATTTGTTTTTTTGAGCTTATATATATTTTCACTTCCACAATATCTGCCAATGGAACCCAAATTCATTTTTGTGATGCTGGAAATATCACCTTTTTTGGTTTCAAACCTAATGCTTAATCACTTTATTACTTAACTTCCAGTTTTCACGTTAAGAATAAATAGCCATTCCCAAAGCTTTTCATCTAACAGTTCTCTTCCATTCAGTAGTCTCTTTTTCAAGCTGAGGAATCCTTGCCCGTTTGATGTGTTTTTATATGGAAGCATTCTATATCCCTGCTCTTTCTCGTTAGCTTTAACCTGAGGTTTCTTTCTAATTATCTTCTTCAGATCAGATGGGCAGAACTGTCCAGAAGATGGAAGTACTATGAACATATTCAGTTGCATTACATCTTTTACTATATTGCTTTCAATAATGACTTTTAATATTCTACCCACCATTTTGGCAGGTAACTGGCCAGTCTGCCAGTTTGGCACATAACTCCAGTTTATCTTTTCAGAAAATGTTCCTGTAAGGATTATTCCTTTCCTATCTTTTATCCTCTTACCTACCAACAGGAGCAAAAGAGTGTTTAGGCTATTCAGAAAGAGGAAAATCACGGTGGTAAATGCTCTCAGGGCTAGAGTGCTCAGCTGGAGGGGAAAGTGCTGGGAACCAGTTCCCATATCAGTGAGTATGATTTATTGACTAGTTCACATCACACAGATATTCATGAAAAGCCCTTGGAACTAACACTAAAGAGAGTCTGAGTTAGTGTCCCTGCCACTAATTCACAGGAACTGGAGGTCAAACTATAATGACGAAAATTTTGCTAAGTTATCCCTTGGAGTTGACACAACATGAATATATTTTATTTCCATATTATATAATCCCGCAGCTTTATTGTAATTTGGTGAACAGTGACTCTCCAACTCTTTTATACTGATGTTAGTGCATGAGTGCTCAAGAGCAAAACAAGTTCCTATATAATTTATTTTCCCTTCAGATAATAAATGTGATTGAATACCTATATAAAGGGGATAACTTCAACTCTTGACAAAAATATCCCTTGCGTTGCAAAACATTTTACCTTGAAATTACGACCCTTGGCTATTATATGGAAACATGTGATAGAGAAACCTTGCTCTGAGTTAACCATAGTCATATTTCATTTATTGTTGGACTTTGTCATCATATTTTCCGCTCCATTATTAATTTGCAATTAAGCAGCAATGAGTAAAAATTATTACAAGGTTTAATTTCTGCCCCGGTTAACGTTCTGGATTTGGCTTTTAGGTCTTCATTACAAATAAGTTGTCAAGCTAGATGATATGGCAAGTTAGCTATATTTAGCAACCTATAATTTTAGCTTGTGTTTTACTGGTTGAAAACATGAACATTTGACATCACAGTAGATAGTAGCAAAGAATAAATATAAATATCTCCAATAGCATGCATTAATTTTCCCTGACAAACCTCCTGCCCAGGCTTTCTTTGGGAAAGTAAAGATTTTCAAGTTGATTAAACCTAGAGGCAAACCTTTTTGCATATGTTTTGAACTAAACTCAGTATAGCTCTTAACTTAAGCTTTGTGGTCAGATTCTTCTCAGATACAGTCATGCACCAGTACAGAATTATTCTGGACTTACACTCTATTACTCAAAATCTGTTTCTGTCTTGTAGTCCAATTTTTACTAATCACAGAGTGTGCCAGCAGTTACTTGATTTCATCAGACGCTCTGAAGTTGTGCTCGAGAACATTATTCCGGCCAGAGTATTAAATCTGGTAGGACTTTTGCTGTTAGAGGTATGCAATGCTATGTGTGTAGATCAATATATCTCAGTAGATTGTAGATGGAGAGAGCAGGACAGTTCCCAGAGTAGGCTGACAACATATATTTTTTTTCTTTTTTCTAATCACTGCAGCTCTGCTCCCACATATTGTTTACATGAATTTTAAAGAATTGTTAAAGTATAAAGGAACTGAAAATGAACAACGCTTGAAAGAAGTTATGCAGAAAAAAGGTATGATGGGTAGGTAAGATGGCAGAAACAGAGCCAAAGAAATCTTGAAGACCAAGAAACTCAAAATCAGCGTAGAGGTTAGAAGTCACTGTGAAAATCTAGAAGAGAGTAAGAGAACTGGACAAGTCAGCTCCAGCCTGATTCCTCTCACAAGTTGCTGCATGCTCTGTTCCTGTCCTGAATATCACAGGTAGTGAATTAATAAGAAATTTTCATTGGCTTTGGAAATACTACTCAATTTATCTATTAGTATTTTTTTTTAAACAGCTATATAAATTGTATTCAAAACTTCCTTGTGTTGATAGCTTTTTTGACAGCACCAAGTTTAGGATATTAACTGTTTGTAGAATGAAGTCTACTAGCACCTTAGAACAGGCAAGGTATTTGTTTCCTGGATATATCGTGCTTTTCCTGGACCTCAGTGCTTTTCACAGTGGTATACTGTCCCTGCAGACAAAACACTGAGGCCAGTCTCAGTTATATGAATCTGAAGAGCTCAGGATATTCTTTTAGAGGAAAGATAAGAGGAAACAAACTGTTTTGGTAGCAAGATATAGCACTCTCCAGTCTGTGTGGCTTACTGGAAGATCATATAGGAAAACAAAAATATGAACTGCCTAGATCAGCATAACAATGAGTTAAAATTAGTGCTGATTGGAATCTTTACAAGTTGGAATTCAATCTATTTGCTGTCCCTCTGACCAGCTGGAGACCAAGAAGATACCCACTTTGACATTCAAGAACACTATAAAAAGACCAATAGACTTGGGCTGAACATTGCAACCCAGTTACAGACATTTTAAACTCCAGCTAGTATTATTTGACAGGCACCTGGGAGCCCTGCAATATTTTTCAAATATTAATTTTAATACTTTACAATGAAATTGTTTAAATGATATGTTTGTATAATTGCTTGCAGAGACAAATCAAAAAGTTATTTCCTGAGCAATAAAGAACTGAAATCCTATAATAGTATAAAAGTGGGAGTAAATAAATGTAGGCAATATATTGCCTACAGCAATTTAATGTATCATATCATACATATCAGAAGAAATCTATTACTTCCTTTGCTTTAAGGGATTCACCCTCAGGGAAGATAGGGATACCTTCTGCAAACCAAGCCTGAAATCCAGTGTCTTGAAATTCATCCTTTCTTTTTACCTCTATAGGTCTCAGGAAGTGTATGGAGTAAAGCACTGAATGCTATTGGTGGCACAACGGTAAAAAAGTGGCTTTATAGTTAGCATTGGATCACACTAAGGCAATGTGACCAGACTTGGGGCCAGACTCTTCTCCGTGGTGCCAAGTGACAGGATGAGAGGCAACAGGCACAAACTGAAACACAGAAAATTCCATCTGAACATGAGGAAACTTCTTGACTGTGAGGGTGACTGAGCCCTGGACCAAGTTGCCCAGAGAGGTAGTGGAGTCTCCTTCGCTGGAGATATTCAAAAGCCGTCTGGATGTGATCCTGGGCAATATGCTCTAGGTGACCCTGCTTGAGCAGGGAGGTTGGACTAGATGATCTCCAGAGGTCCCTTCCAACCTCAACCATTCTGTGATTCTGTGATGAGCACTGTAACATCTGTCTGAAGCTTAAGTGCTTTGATCAATCAATCCTTCCTTGCAAAATGTCAGCTTATCATCAAGAGATTCAAAGCAAGTGGAGTCTAAACACAAAATATCCCCTGTCCACACCCAGACTTTTTTAGAAAGAAGATTGCTTTCTGGTTACCCAGAAAAAGTTTAGCTCAAAGTGTCATAGTAGAGCTTATGTCTGCACACCTAAACTCTTTCACTCTCTGAATAATGTGACTACACCCAAATTGCCTATGGAAAGAGCAGGTGTCACATGCCATGCCTTGAACCGTGCCCACACATTGCCCGTTAGCTGGCACAGGCCAGGACTGCAGCAGGATGAACTAATAATTGAACAACCCGGACCATTGCAGGCCACTGCACGAGCTAAAGCTTGGGCCCACTACTGCAGATGTAGCTCAAGAGACCCAAGAAATTCTGCCATAGGAAATAATATTCTCTGGATATCTAGAGTAGTGCACAGATCACAAAGGGACAAAACAGCAACTTCCTTAGAAGTGAACAGGGGTTATGCTACTAGGGGAAAAAAAAGAAAAGAAAAAGAAAAAACCCTAGGTAGCACTCAGAGTTGCAAAAATGCCTAACTAGCTGCCAGGCAGGCTTATTCTCAACACACTTTTTTTGAGGTAAGACCTCTGTTATACCTGCTGAGGGGAAGAGTTGCCTTCTTCTCAGAAAAGGGGCTTGGAAGAAACTCCAGGTTGCTATTCTTCACTTAGAAATAAGTATCTCTAGGAAGCCTTTTTTGAGCTAAAGAATTAGTTGTTTATTTTAATCCTCTTCTAATAAGGATGTTTTCAAGTCCTTTATATGTAATTTCTTGTATAGTAGATACAATAAGCAAAAGGATGCCACTAACAATCTCATCACAGCTTGAAAAATATGGGTCAGGTTCTAGTTCAGGCTAGTGAGCAATGTCTAATATATATTAAATGGCAGGGGTGACCTCCACAGAGCTTCGTATTTCTACCTTTTTGGCAGCTAATGTGAATTTGGCTAGTCATGGACCTGAAGATAAACTGCATATAAAATATCTATACATGTATAGCAAAGTTACCTGCTTCAGGAATGGCATGTATATGTAAGTTCCCCATAAAACTCCATGAAGTTTCATTTCTCAAACAGCAAAGTCCTATTGAACTTCATTACATGAATGCCATTTCAGTGGCAGCAACAAATCACGAGGAAACTTATTTCCAAGGCTTGCTGCCAATTTCCAAATATCCAAAATACTGAAATGCCCATCATTGCCCTACTTGTCATCTGGAACTTACTGCAACAGTAGTGCAGCCACAAGCAAGGACAGGTCACCGACCCCTCTTGGAGCCACATGCTAGACAAGCAAGGAGGTAAAAGGCCTCGGGTCTCCTCCACTCAATGCAACGGCAATCAAGCTGGCAGGAAAGCTGTATCTTATTGTTGTGGCATTTTGCTCTGGTCCAAACCAGACTAAAGTGAGCAAAAGAATTTCTATGAAAAGGAAACAAAGAGCATTTGTCTTTTGGAAATATTAATGTATCTCTGTTCAGTGTTTGAACTCCCTTCACTCTCTCTGGATTCCAGATTGGGATGTGAAACAGGTCCAGAACTTCTCTGCATCTTTACTATAGAAGCCATCAGCCGGCAATTTGAAGTTGATGAATACTGACCAGATGATGCAAATTTGTATGCAAAATTTTAGAGATGTTAGAAGTACCTTAACATTAACTTTATCATGTTCTTATCCTTCAAAGATGCTTCCAGAGCATATTGTCACTCTAAGCCTGCTTGATCCTTGAAGACACACCTGCTTGATCCTTGAAGACACAGAATCATGAGAGATATCTCCAGACATCTACTAGAGCATTCGATGTATTCTGCAATGCTACACGCAATTTTTTTTTATTTTTTCATTCTCGCCTAAACTAACAATTCAATGTAGAAGTTATTTACAGTAATAAGCTCTATCTAAATTGTTTTCTGCAGTTATTTCATGTTTTTATAGCAAATGTATTAAACCTGGACAAAAATTATCAATCAAATATATTATCTCATACAGGCTATTTTACTTAGATCATAAAAATTTGAACAAATTACCATGAATTAAACATTAATTTCACTTTTTTAAAATTCTGTATCTGCTATTGTACTTGATAAGGCAAGAATCATGAGATTCAAAGGTGTTAGGAGGAAAATAATTATAATCAAGTTTGACATAGCTAGAAGCTAACACCTCATTACAGTGCAGCAGAAAGTCTATGTTAATGAGATTGCACATCTTGTGAAACTGACAGTCTCACAGCTTCAGAAATAAGGAGTCTTTTCCCTTCTAGGCAAACAAACAACAAAAAAAAGATACTTCCCAATTTCTGAGATTCTGCCAGGACCTAGATACAACTACTGCGCATGATTTCCTCTGCTTTCAAAGCCAGACTGTTAGATCACCTCCGTGGCACTAGGCTAAAAATTCAGATTTATTTTGCTTGTAGATACCACTAAGAATGATGCTATTCCAAATGGTAATTCTCACATCATTTTGCAGCTTTATTTCTTTGTTATTTTTCCATATAGCTTGAAGCAGTTTACACACTATTGGGGTAAATGTGTCACGCTTTGGAATGCTACTACATACCTTATATTCACAGCCATCAACCTGTACCCTCAGTCTACTTTTCATTTTCCAGTTATGAAATGAATGCTTGCTGTCTTGGTATTTCCACATCCAGCTATGGTATATAGTTACCCTTACTGCATATGGAGGGGTTTTTTTTGTTGCTTTTTTTGTTTTTTTTTTTTTTTGAGATAAGAATTTGTATATCTTTTAGATTTCAGAAATGGATTCTTCTTACAGCTTTCTTTCCTAGATGAAAGAGCTTTCAGCATAGCTCACATAATATTTTCATCTCTGCTGCTTTGCTTGGCTTCATTTAGTGTACTCTGCTCCCAAATATCACTGCTGATGATAAAACATGATGTGAATTACAATGAAGTCCAGAGACTGTCACTGTGAAATCAAACAGATATAGCCTTCAACACTGAACAGGTATTTTTTGTTACTTTGCTGGGTGTTTTTTTTTTTTTTTAAATAAAGAAAATAAGGTGAGGAGTTCCATGACTGGAGAGACTTATGACTTGGAACTTAAACAGTTCCATGACTGTTTAAGTCAAGTGAATAGCCAAAGAAATATATCTTTTACCCGTGTTAGGCCCTAACTTACTTTGTGCTCCCATCTCTCCAACAGTTATTGACTAAGGTGAAAGGGGTTGCTTCCTTCTCTTCTCTCAACCGTCCCCAAAGCATATACAGCTGAAAACAAAAAGGATCCAGGATAAACTAGCCTCGTTCACTTGGGCAGCACTTATCACACTTTTAGCAACGTCAATGACTCTTGGACCAATTCAGAGCTAAAGGGTATCATATATTTTGTGTCAACCTGTTTGAACATGCCTCTAGACCATGCGGATGACCAAGCCACTAGAAGGTACGCACCGTATTATCAGCAAGCCAGAAGCAAATGAAACCTGAATGGACACTGCCAGTTCAAGAATTTATTATTGCTCAGCATGTCCCTGAGCCAAGGAAACAGCACTGACAGTTGCATTTAGCCTGAAAGTTGCACGTTGTGCCAACATGACTTACACACTTTTCTAGTGGTGAAACACTAGAAAACTTTAGTTTCATACAGGCTTTCTATGTCTTGTGACTAGGGTGGTATTACTTAGCAGAAATTGGGTTTTAAGTGGAACTTGAAGGAAATAAACAGGAGGGGAAAAAAAAAAGCCCAAGCAAATAGTTTCTAAACGATATCCTGTTCAAAGCACAGCAATGGAAGAGAAGTGCCACAAACCTCATTCACCAGTTATTTAGAAACCAAGAGACAATAAGAAATTTCTACTGGCCAAGGAATCTCCTGGAGAGTGGAGTGGGAGGAGGATAGACCTATGTCTGATTTTCTACTTAAATGAAACTGTAGGAACACCAGGAATCAGAAGGATTCCGGGATGCCATGCAAACAGTGACCAGGCAGTTAATAGAGTAGCTGGCATGGAAGAGAATAGCCAACTCACAGAAACTGCTGGAGACTGACTTCTAGAGTTGGCAAAACAGTAGTGACATACCGCAGGGCATGACCCCTGCAAGGCCTGGAGCAACCAAACCTAGCTCTTCAGGAGTCTCATCCATATGGAGCTCACTCCTGAGGGAGGATCAGATGGGAAAGCTAGTACAGGTACAAACCACTCAAGCAAGAACAGAAAACACATGCAACTGTATGACTGCAAGCCCAGAGCCATCATCAGCTAAACCACACACACTGAGGGGCACAAGCAATCCATCAACCAGGTCATTGCTGAAGACATTAAACAATTGCATCCCCAGTATGCTCCTTGACCCTCAAGGAGCACCAGTCATCACCAGCCCCTGGTTAAAATTCAAATTGCTAAGTGCTACCCTTTCAGGGTACCCTGCCAGACCAGATAACTTTTCACCCACCTTGTATTCCATGTGTCAATCCGCGCACCTCCAACTTGACCAAAACAAAGATGTGGAAGACCACACTGAAAACTTGCTGAGGGTAAAAGATATCCACCATTTTCCAATTGCCAGACACAGTCGTTTCATCCTAGAAAGCGAATAGAGTGGTCAGCCGCAATTTCTCCTTGATAAATCCATGCTGACTGCACCCAATCACCTTCCTGTCCCTCAAGTACCTGAAAATGGCTTCCAAAAACACTTGATAAGTAATTTTCCTGGGAACTGAAGTTAAAGACTTATTTCCCTTCGCCCTTTCTCTGCCTCCCACTCTCCTCTTCCTCCTGCCTAGGGCAGGCCCAACATCTTCCTTCTTCCAGCTGTTACAAAACTTCCCCAACTCATTACCACATATCATTTCCTACTAGGATGTAACACCTAATGCTGGGAAATGCATTCACAGACCATCCTTGAAGGGTTGGAGATTTTTGGGAAAATATCTTCCCCTTTGAGAGCTTCCCTACCAGGTGATGCCTCTAGACCCAGCTGGTCTGCAGATAGGCTAGATAACATAGTCAAGGTTGAATTTTCTGATTCACCTTCTTATGCTGTTTGATAATGTAGCCCTTTCTCATATACACCATCTTCAGATTAAGAGAGTTTAAGGGGTGATAAAGAATAGCAAGACTCAAGTGAGTACATTCTTTCCAAGTGTATATGCAGAACTCAGCATAGGAGTACTATTTGAATAGTTTCCACAGAGGAAATACCTTCACTATTATTTTCCAACAAGGTAACTAATGCTTCTCTGGTGAGCCTCAAAAGACTAATCATGTAGTCTTTTTTAAGTTTTTTTTTTATACCTTTCTATGCCTCTAATAAGTAGAATTTAGAGCAGCAGGAAATATTACCTATACTCCTATTAAGATCCCACACATAAGCAATTGGATTTAGGTAAGCCAAGAGTAAGACAGATTAAACATAGGGCTACTCTACATTCTGTTAGGAGATGCAGATCATAGATACCCAAACAATTCAGAAATATCTCAGTACTAAAAGAAAATTGCTATCATTTTTATAGCTATTGCACAAAAAGAGGTGTTGTATTGTATTTCAAAACGTATGAAAGCTACTTAAATAACTGAAATGGGAGATTAAGAGAAAAGAAGAGGGGGGAAAAACATATAGGTTTCAAGAAATAAGAGATTTAGAAGCCTATATTTCCATATCCAGTACCTATAACCCTTCACCTTCAACTTCTTTCTCCTGTAAGAGCTTTATTCCTAAGAAAACTCCATACAAACACACAAGGTGGAAAAAAAAATACCTGTAGAAGTACTCAAGCACATCTGAGTTTAATCCCTCTTTTTCTTTCCTGTGCCAATACCCCTAAGCTCACAAAAGCTGCTTCACTGAGCTGCTCCATATTATATGGGGACATAGACTCCTACCACTTGCTAGCAGGCTTTACTTGCTAATTAGCCCTTAATTAAAACCAGCTGCAGCTGGTTTGGGACACTCCCCTCTCCCCAACCCCAATGCCCTGATTCTAATTTCAGAGCTAATAACGATTCCCCCAAACCAGCCTTAACTGCGTTCTTTTCTTAAGAGAGCGTGTTCAGCATTTTTTTCGCTCTCTTCTTTTTATTTTCTGTGTGTTTTTAAAGCATATAATTTTAAGACTAGTTTTTTCCTCTTGCTTTTTTTCCCCAGTCTTTTTATGCTGCTTAGGAAGTATTATTGAAGATAATGTTTTCTTCCCAACTTGGAAACTTATTTCAATTGTTGAATTGATGAGGTTTGCTAAAGGACAGTGCAGATGTCTTACATGATTCCCAGATATCGGTGCCAATGCATTCTGGCGATGGCTGGCGATGTCTGTTATTCCCTGAGCATTCAGCCGAGGGCCTGCCTTTCCACTCGATTGCACCCAATTCCACTTTGTTTTTGTGATGAGGACGAACACGTACAAAGGCTGAAGCTAAAATTCTCAAATTCAGTTTGACCTCTCCTGGATTTGCGTATGTCTGCAGGGATGAGAAGGCTGGCTAGCCCGTTAACTGTCTACGTGACTGTGTCTTCCCATATTTCTGAATAGATGCCACTGATCAAACCTCATCTCAGCTTCCTTGTGCTCACTTCCTTGTTATGTTCCTGACTCACCCTCCCAAAAGTTAATCTGATACAAGCCAAGAAATACACTAAACTCTTCAGGCCATGCTTTGATTTGTGTCACTGTACTAGACGAATATGTCTTTGAACATGATTTGAAAGCAGGAACAAATTTTTATACAAGGGAAAACAGAGGAAAAGAGATTTATACGGATGCTTTCACTTAGTTTTGAGGCAGCCACTCGAAGTACATGGCCCTCTGTTGAATAAAAGAGAATTATTTTCCACTTAAATATAACCAGTAATAATAGCATTCAGTTCACAAAGTATGAGAGGCAAAAGATGAAAATACAAATAGAGAGTGGCCTTTCTCATTCTCCCTGAAGGAGTAGATCTTAAGTGGCATGTAATATCTAAGGGCCCTCTCTGCTTATATATTGGCAACAAGGCTGACTTAGCTGCTGTTAGGTCTGAAAGGATGATTCTCATCTGTGGAGCACGCAAAGGCGCTACAGACTTACCTTTGTTAGCACCATTTTACTCTCTGGACAGACTCCCAGACTTCATGTGAGGACGATAAACCTCTCCATTTGAATCTGGCGGCCTCAAGTAGCCATAGCTTATATAAAAGCAACAAAGTAATGATCATTCTGTATTGGTTTCAAGCCATTACTGTCAATAGTATTGCGCAAAGTGGATAACCACCAATGAAGCATCTGACTTACTGTTCGTTCTCCTAATATTGAGTAAGAAAGACATAACATTCCCTTAACTTCACTTTTTGGCTTAAGAAAACATGTGGTTGGTTGACTTCTGGCCAGCCAGGACTTTATGTTGTGAATGCACACTGTAATCACTCTACCTTTGGCAAACTATACATCCAGCATACGCTGACTGCAGTTCAACTTTGTAGACTTGCTGCCACTTGAAGAAGTTCCAGAAGGGTTTCATGCAGACCCTTGGAGTAGCCGGATTTTGATTTTAATTCTAGAGGTCATGAGATTTTCTGTCATGCAACAATACACGTTTTTCTCTCCCAGTCAAAATAAAGTCAGAAATTTTGGTTGACTCTCTCTGTCTCCCCATCTCTCCATCTCCCCACCCTGCACATATGGATTAAAAGTAAAAATAAATGATTCTTTGAAATCGTTCTGATAAATGTTAAAATACTTGGCATCAGTTTCATGCATTTGTTCAAATCCGATTTTAGGATGAAAAGGTATTCTAAGACAAAAAAGAAGGAAATTTCATTCTGAAAATATATTAGAAAATCTAGCTTTTAATTCAATATAGCTTAGTGAAAATAATAGGATTTCATGAAAATGTGCCCAGTCAGCAGAAATGCTGAAACCTGTAGGACTTTTTTAATCCACTTTTGAATTACTTTCTTTTACTCTTTCAAAATGTATCCATCATTTTGTCTACTGTCTGTATCCTCTATTCATGTTATTTTACTCCAGCCTCCTTCCTTAGCTCCATCCCTTGCTCTTCTGGAAAGAAATTCTGAGACTGCTTAGAATATTTAATAGTTAATCTCCTTACGAGATTAACACTTCACGAATGGGTTGGCCCTTCTTCAAAAAATGTTTGGGGGAGGTTAGATTAATGTAAAATGCAATAAGTGTATGAAGCCAAAAAGTTGGAAGGTAAAAAGAGAGACAAAGTAATTAAGAAAACAAAACTACTAGCACACACATCGTGAGATCAGGGGGAGCTTCTGATTTTCCATCTATTGCACTGAGAGAAATAAAGTCCAATATGTGTATGTTTCCTGTATATATACCCAGGTTTCTAAGAAACATGTAGAAAAGTCACCCTTTAAGTATTGCTGTCTTTATTGACAGTGGTGAAAGCTTAGAGACATTTAACCTTTTGATATTTAAATTAAGAGAATAAGAACCCCAGAGAGAACTTTTTTCTTGAAAGCATATGATGGAGTAGATTGTTCACAGCATTTTGGTGTCCGAGACTGTCAGCCTGGCCACTGGACAATGACCAGTGATTTTTTTTAACATATCTTTTTTTCAGTGCCTGAACAGTTCTTTGGTCACTGGGAACCTCTTGATGAGGAATGAAATGCTAGTGATTTAATCCTAAGCAAAAAAAACCCATCAAGCCTTAATAAATACTCGTTTCTCCGTTTTGTTTTTCCACCTCTGATTCTCCTATGAGCCCATAGGGTCAGAATAAAAAAAAGTGTTTGTCAAAGAACCTAACTTTGAAAAATTGAAAGATAAGGATGGTACTCAGACTAGTTTAAATTTGTAGGGAATGTTTCATGAGGCAGTACCAACTGCCTCTTTTTTCAATTAGTTTTGTAAGTAAATGTGATGCATTTTAGCATTTGTCTTGCAGATGACACTTTTCATCTTCTTTTTAACCTTCAAGAGCCCATTTTTCAATCTTGCTGATGATTATCGGCTGCGGTGACTTATTGCTATACTTTCTGTATCTCTGTATCTGTACAGATACTTTCTGTATCTTCTGTATCTCTCATCAGGTTTTTCTTTGAGTCTGAAGTGAAAAAGGTCCTTAAATTTGTGTCTACAAGTAGTTTACTTTTGCAAATAATAGTCTTAACACATTTTTTCCCCCCATTAGGATATATTCTGGGCTCTTCTTCAATTTAAAAGGTCTCACAGAAAGGAAATCTTAGATCTTTCTGTTCATGGACACACTGCAGTTGTGTCAAACCATCCATGTGAAAATGGTATGCTGTTGTCTGCTGCTGTCCTTCCCATAACCTCCCTTCCACCTTTTCTTTAGTAGTGACAGACTCGCAACAAGTTGATCTGAGACACTTTAATAGCATCCTCCAAAGCCAGTTATGTCAGATGATATTAAACGCTCTGCGTGTAGTCAATGAAACATGCACTCAGTTGGTTGCTGCACTCCCTTTGTCACACATCTCGATATTGATCACATCGAGGAGTGTGATCCGTTCATTTTTATTCACAGAGGCTTTTCTTTCACTGCAAACAAATGCAATGCACTGAATGGCAGACCCTGTCAAGGCAGCACCTTCCCTTCCTTCCAAAAGGACGTTCTAAAATTTCATCTTGAACTTTTTCGATGTTAAAAGAAAAATCTTTCTTTGGAATAGACAGGTTTTTCAAGTTCTCTCTGTCGGAAGGGAATGATAGGAGGAAAAATGTTACACATGAGTTGAGCTACATGCTGGAAACAGAAGACTATCTTGAGAAGATGCTTTTGAGAAAAGCATAGAAGCACAAATGTTTCACCCCACTAGATGAGTAAACTTCCGATTGTAAGGGAATGACATAAGATCTTACAATAAAATGACAGGATTTGCACAGTTAATATAAAATTCAAATCAGAACTTGGTAGCATAAAAGGATGAACTTTATTTTCCAGCATTCTGCACTTTAGGTAGTGACCTAAACCAATAAAAAGGTGTAAGAGAGCCCTATAGATGTTGCAGCAGTTTGAACATATTTTGCCCCACTGTAAATGACGCTGAAAGTAAGTCCTGAAGGATCGGTTCAAACTCTGACCAAGTTCATTTTGAGTTGCCAGAGCTGAATGATTTTTTAAAAAGACAAAGAAAAACAGAGCAATGTGAAAATCAGAAGATGCTGTGCTAGTTTTTTTTTAGCCATAGGATGGTAAAATATGAGTATACCGGAAAGGAAATGTTGAAAAATATCACTGTAGGTATCAACTGCAGTAGGTACCTTGGGTGTGTAGTCCTATGCCCAAGGGCAGTCATTCTAAAATCCACGGAAGTAGAAGTCCGAGGATAATATTGGTTTCTCTAGGTACAGGCAGTGCATAGCTATTAATTTTTGTCTTGATTGTACCTGGTGAAATTGTTGTAGCAGCACAACTTTACTGGTTAAACAGGGATATTTCATTATTTTCACGTATTTTACAAGAAGTGAGATTTAGACATGAACAAAAAGAATAATTTTCTGTCTATATGGAACTGATGTGTTTCAATATTTCAAACAATCCCTGAGTTGTGACTAAAAGCTTTATTTATTTACTTATCTGTTTAATGGAATTGAAAGTTCTGTTCTGGTATTGTTTGTAGAGGGAAATTTGATAATAAAAAGTAAAGAAAATAAAATATCAGAAAGAACAACATCGTAGTCTGTTGGACCTATAAAATCATTCCTTTCGGAAGAGCACTGGCCTTGTGCAGGTATTGTGGTGTTGAGCAGGTATGGTATCAGAGGAAAGGTAATACGAGAAGATTTAAGGTTCAAGTGCTTTTGATTTTGGTTCTCATAACAGAAATTTAGGGATGAATTATATTTCACATACTTACTCTGAGGACACGAGGCATCACAGAATTTCTTTGAGGGCGAGTGCACTGCATTGTGCACAATGTGGTCTGTCCACAACCTCTGTCCACCACATCTGCAGTTTGAACAGGGTCAAACCTATCTCACTACATCTATTTCCATGTGGTGCCCCACGGAAATGAGCTATACTGTTTAGTTGATTCAGAATAAAGTTTCAAGTGAGTTAAGAAACAATACCATTTTAACATGGGTTCCCACTAATGTGAAGTGAAATGTGCATTCTTTTCTTTTGCAAAGACCGCAGAACATCATTTTAAAGGAGTGGTATTGACAAGGCTGAGCAAACTGTTCTTCCTTTATCCAAGCTTTCCCACTTCCCTGTACTTTAATTCCAAAGCTATTATGCCTTACGTATTTTTTTAAAATGTGTGTTTCCTAACTCAAACCTCTAGAACTAGCATGTCATATATCATTTTAATACTTCTTATAAAATTTTGTCATCCTACTGGAAGGTCAAGACTGGATTCACTCCCTATGTGTTTTTGAATGATTAGTCGCTCTCTGCAACAGCTTTCCGCTTTAAAAAACAAGAATTGGAATATTTCCCTTTCTCAATAGTGTGTTACAAGGCAAAGTCCTTTAGTATTTAGCAGGCATTCAGATGCACTCAGCCATTCAGTTGGAGTGTGATGTATTTCTAGTGACATGATTTGTGCAGTTAGCTGCAGAGTTTAGATGGAAATCACCTTCCACTTGTGGCAGAAAATATATTCAATGGGAGCAATCTTTGACAATTACTGATTTGGGTCATACTAAACCCACACATATTACGATATTAGGAAAAACATCGATGCTCCCACTTAAATGTATCAGAAGCAGTATTACTAAGGTCAGGTTAATACACTTAAAACAGTTCTCCCTGTAATAGGCGTAGAGAGAGGACACAGGGAAAGAGGGGAGGGACAGATAAAGATCGTTTAAGTGGAGCACTTAAAGAACAGGCATGTCAGCTGAAACAGGAATCCCTTTTCAGGCGGATGGTTATATTTTTAGATGAATTTGGAAAAGAGAATTGAAAGAAGAGTTAGTTTAATATGTTCCCGTTTCCCAACTCTTAACAGCACGATCAGGCAAGAAAGCAACCGACCCTTCAGCAGATAGCAAATCTGGAATGACCCTGACGTTATCAGAAGACACAATAATCCTATTTAAACTGAAAAAACAAGAACAGCGAAGAAAAATGGGAGACGCGCACACAGTCAAAAGTCAAATCTGGCTAGACTCGATGTCCAATATCATAATTTTCATGAGAAATTCCAGAAATCCTTTCACTTCCCATCTTTGCAAATGTTAAGGCATTGATCACTTTGGCAAATGTTTTAGTTTCTGAAATATTGTGAAAACCTTTATCTTATAGGCTGTTTGAACAGCTGGCAGCTAAAGCGGTAGCTTGGGGAGCAAATGTAGACCTGACTTTAGACTTATTCAAAAATCCTTCCTAGGTTTTAACTCTGCATCCGTTGCCATTTTGTTCTGGAATACATAAGGACAAAGAAAAAAAATGATCTAATATAATAAACAGTGTTGTGGGATTCCACTAGAAAGACAATTGAATCTCATAAGAACATGTATTTAAAGAGGAAAGACTCCTCCTTTCATTAAGGAATTGTGTAAATGTCACTCCTGTGAACGAAAAAGTTTCTCAATTTCGCTTATTTGTTTTCTCATGATGTTTTATTTCCCTTCCAATAAATATTTGAAAACTCAGATTGCAAAAGATTTTTCCCATCTTCTTTAATTATTAAACCAAGTAAGGTGAAGGAGTTCTGAAAAGATACACTTCAGATAGAATAATCTTCACAGAAAATGCTTGCGGACATTTTCTATGGCTAAAACTTTGTGCTTCTAATAAATATCTATATATTTATATTTATTTTCTTTTCCCTTAAATTATGCATCAGATGTTGTGGCCTATAAACATAAGGAAGATCTTACTTTCTAAAATATTTATAGCACGAATAAAATATTAATAGAAAGAGTAACTTAATGCAAATAAAGAAGGGAATATATTTATACTATACACATTTTTTGTGATTCTGAACTGATTTAATGGAGACATTGGTATTAATGAGGAATTGCATGGTTCTCACTTTATATTTGCTATACAGCACCTCTATATGCAGATTTAAGAGCATATTTTAAAACCTGGGCAATACTATCACACGGCATTGGAAGTATGAATGTTGAACATGCTCAAAGACACTTTAGTGAAGTTTATCTCATACTTGGCATTACTTCATTATTGTTCTGGAATAATTAGGCAAAGAAGTAAAGACTGTTGTCCTTTCAGTTTTTGTAAAATGTGCATGTTATAAAAAGTGGGCACTGTGAATAGTCAGTACTTTTTCTAACATATTTGTACTTTGAAAATGACCAGTGAAAGTGCAAAAAAAAAACAAAACGCAAACATAAAAACAAGATAAAGCTACAGCAGGGAATAAAATCTTCTATTAACATCATTAGTCACTACACAAGAAATCAAGGGAGATCTCTATATTCTTTTTACAGATGGTGACTCGTACGTATTGTTTAACTAATGGTCAGTAGAATTTCAGAGAAAATCATAGAAAAATTTACATGGAAACAAGCAGCAAATTTCCAGGAAGCTGCCATAAATGTATAAATGACTCGGAAGAGGAGTCAGAAAATTTGTGTAAGACTGATCCGTACTTCTGAGTGTTAAACACTATTGCATCCTTAAACCTGTATCTCAGAAACTCCCTAAACAGCTGATTGCTAAGAGAATATCCTCAGAGAAGGATCAGTCTGTATATCCCTATTTCTTATAATCCAAATATCTCCTATTGCCAACTGTCAGTATATTGGATTATGAACAACCTTTAGTCTGACACTTGGCAATTCTTTGGCTTTTGCAAGAGAAAATAGGATTTAAGTACCTCAGCACTTTATAAATTCCCTTTTAGACACCTAAACATCTTTGAAAACCTGTTCCAAACTTAATGTGAAGCATGCGATTAAGATATTTTGCTGATTTGGTGCTTTCGAATCTCATTTACTAATTTATTGCAGATCTCTAACAGGTTCCAGCGATCACAGCACAGACGGCTTATGGGAGTGGACCCTTATTTCACCACATCTTACCACTTTTGACAGGTGAACTTTCAGATCTTTGCACTCAGAAATGGCTATTTAAAACTTTTCAGGTGAAACACAAAAGACTATATCCAATTAAAAATTAATTCTCCAATGCTGCTAACTTACAGGTCACTCATATTTTTAGGAAGCCATAAATTATGTATTCACTACTAATTAGCTGCATCTACTTTACCATCATATCTCCCATCTAATGAGCAACAAGAGAGCAGTATGGTAATTTAAAATGATATAACTTGTCAAAAAAATAGCCAATTAAAGTAATTCACTTCAGGAGGCACTAACAGAATTTGGAACAGGATTATGCCAGAAAAAAGAAAAAGAAGTTCCTGCCTTATGGGTATTTTTGTAATTCCAAAGTCCTTCCATCCCAAACTGAAACAAAAAGAGAAAATCTGTTGTTGTTGTTGTTGTTGTTGTTTTTTGGTAAAAAAGGCAAAAGCTTATAGGTTTGAATCAATTAAAGGATTTTAAATTGATAACTTTGACATATTTCATTTCAACTATCAATTTTCCTCTCTCTGTAAACAAAGAATAATTTCACAGAATCACAGAATCACAAAATCGTTTAGGTTGGAAGGGACCTCTGGAGATCATCTAGTCCAACCTCCCTGCTCAAGCAGGGTCACCTAGAGCATATTGCCCAGGATCACATCCAGACGGCTTTTGAATATCTCCAGCGAAGGAGACTCCACCACCTCTCTGGGCAACCTGTTCCAATGCTCTGTCACCCTCACAGTCAAGAAGTTTTTTCTCAGGTTGAGGTGGAACTTCCTGTGGTTCAGTTTCTGCCCGTTGCCTCTTGTCCTGTTGCTGGGCACCACGGGGAAGAGGCTGGCCTCATCCTCTTGACACTCCCCCTTCAGATACTTGTACACGTTGATGAGATCCCCTCTCAATCTTCTCTTCTCCAGGCTGAACAGGCCCAGCTCTTGCAGTCTTTCTTCAGAGGAGAGGTGCTCCAGTCCCCTCATCATCTTTGTAGCCCTCCGCTGGACTCTCTCCAGTAGGGCCATGTCTCTCTTGTACTGGGGAGCCCGCAACTGGACACAGTACTCCAGGGGAGGCCTCACCAGGGCTGAGGAGAGGGGGAGGATCACCTCCCTCCACCTGCTGGCAACACTCTGCCTAATGCACCCCAGGATCCCATTGGCCTTCTTGGCCACAAGGGCACACTGCTGCCTCATGTTTAACTTGTTGTCCACCAGCACTCCCAGGTCCTTCTCGGCAGAGCTACTTTCCAGCAGGTCAGTCCCCAGCCTGTACTGGTGCAGGGGATTATTCCTGCCTAGGTGCAGGACCCTGCACTTGCCTTTGTGGAACTTCAGGAGGTTCCTCTCCGCCCACCTCTCCAGCCTGTCCAGGTCCCTCTGAATGGCAGCACAGTCTTCTGGTGTGTTAGCCTCTCCCCCCAGTTTAGTATCATCAGCAAACTTGCTGAGGGTGCGCTCTGTCCCTTCCTGCAGGTGTTTGACGAATATATTGAACAAGACTGGGCCCAGGACTGACCCCTGGGGGACACCACTAGCCACAGGCCTCCAACTAGACTCTGCACCACTGACCACAATCCTCTGAGCTCTGCCATCCAGCCAGTTCTCAGTCCACCTCACTGTCCACTCGTCTAGCCCACACTTCCTGAGCTTACCTAGGAGGATGTGATGGGAGACAGTGTCCAAAGCCTTGCTGAAGTCCAGGGAGACAACATCCACTGCTCTGCCCTCATCTACCCAGCCAGTCATTCCGTCATAGAAGGCTATCAGATTGGTCAAGCATGATTTCCCTTTGGTGAATCCATGCTGACTACTCCTGATCACCTTCTTGTCCTCCAGATGCTTAGTGATGACCTCTAGGAGGAGCTGCTCCATCACCTTTCCAGGGATGGAGGTGAGGCTGACAGGCCTGTAGTTTTCTGGCTGAACCAGAAAAATAGAAATTTTGAAATTTGTCAGTGTGTTGAAAAACTTTTCCTCTAAAAGGCTTTCAAGTTAAAAGAATGAAAAATCACACTTTTCAGGGAAGAAATTATTTGTGTGAAAAAAAATATCCCTAACTAAACTCTATTTAAAGGAGCCTTTAATACAAGTTGTCCATTGATCTAACTGTCCTCTGTAGACCAGGTAGTTTGATCTTATCCTTATCATGGCAGAATAGGTGCTGTCAGTTTGACAGCAGTTTTGAAGGTCAAAAAGCTGGGATGAGGAATTGCCTGAATGAACTTTCAGCTCAGAAAGTCTTTAAACTGGGTCCTGAGACAATATCTCCATTTAAGGGTGACTGTGTATATTCCTTACATTTCAAGTTTCTCTTACTGTGAACTGTCGGTATATTGGATTAGGAAGAATCTTTAACCTGACCTACTGTAGGAATTTCTAGGCTATTGGAAGAGAAAACGGGTTTTTTTGAACAGTTGCGGATCACCCTATGTAATATAATGGGTGAAGCCCCATGATGTGGCTCCTGATACCCTGGGGCCACGAGCAGAGGGGAACGGCTTCCAGCACGGCCATGGCTGGACTTCTGGCTCCTGTCCTAGCTGGATTTCTGGCTCCTGTCCCATGTGAGGGGTAGATCTCCTTATTTTCCATATGTAAAGGCAGCTCCTTTCAGAGCTTAAACTTAGCTGTGCTAAGGGCAGGATACATCTCACCTAGCCTTCGATAACTAGATTTGATCAGATGCATTGACTACAACAGGAATGTAGACAGCTAGCTCCTATACAAACCTCTGCGCTGTAGGCTCCTAAAATAAGGTAAGATGAATCCTACCCTGAAAGCCATTATTTGTTTACTTTAATTATGTTTTTTATATCTTCTTCTTGTTCAGGTGTGTAGATACGAGTATAAACTTTTGTCTAGTTCTTTAAGGCTTCTTATGATCTTTGTGAATTTTTACATAATTAAGGCCACAATTTTCAGAGACTTGAAATGTACATGTCTTTTTATTTATATACTCTTTTAAATTGGAGATTAATCACCCTGTCAATCAAAATAGGCATCTGTGATGCACCACTAGAGGGGTATCTAGGATTTTTTCGGAATCTGGGGTTAGTTGCACTGAACTTGAAGAGATCATCATTTGTCAGGTGTAAGAATTTATTAGAGCTAAGTGATTCTACACGTATGACGGACACTGAACAACACTAAACTATTAACACCAGGCAGTCTACAAGTATAGCAAAGCTAAAAATTATAGTAAAGACTTAAAAACAGACTACATGTATCAGAGCTCTATGGTTAAGCCACAGAAGCACAGTACAATGACTGCTCTCGGATGCACGGTATAATGACTACTCTTATCCTTTCCTTGCCCTTATGGGTCACCCCTCCGGTAGAGTTTTCCCCGGATTGTTCTCACCACGCTCGAGCTGCGCCAAGAGGATTCAGGTTCTCCCTGGCAGTCGGCATCAGGAGCGTCCCCACTGATGGGTGAGTTGTCGGGTCCACAGGCCAGCTGATGGTGAGTCCGAGTCCACACAGAGGTATGTGGGTTACCGTCTTTTATCCTTCCTGGGCTTAGTTCGTTATTCAGTCGCTCAGTGCCAGACCATCGCTGGATAACAGAACTGATGGCCTCAGTCGATAACCGTATGGATACCAACAGGATGGCCAACAGATAAGAGTACACGTATTCAACAGATAATCCAGTACGAAGTTCCGCGGTACCTAGATGCTTACAGTGTGAGCCTGCGGTGTTATCTCTCCTTTGCTGACTAGGTTTCCTCTGCACTTATAGGGTCACTGGAGGGCTATGGCAACCCCACAGTGTGGAGGCTCTGGCCGTGATGCACTCAGGGCTCCTAAACTCTTGGGGAGCACCCCAGAGCGAATCCCTCTTCCATAGGCTGCACCACCCTGAGTCCCACGCTTGCCTGTGTTGCACCTATCAGGATCATCTCCCCTAACTCAAGCTTTCTAAAACAAAGTTTCTAATTGAAGCTAGACATTAAAGGGCTATCCATAGCCAAAAGGATCTCCAGAACCTAAGGCAGTTTGCTTTGGAAACCTGATTTCGGATAAGTGATGGAGAGACGTACCTCTCTTAAGGCACTTAGCTTGTACAAAATGCCTAAGTTTTGGGCAGAAAAACTGAGCTGTTAATAGAGAAACTACTCGCATCCGTCAGAATCCAGGAGTGGTGAATGAGTGAGAGCACGAAGGTATGAAGAGATCATGGAGTGCCAGTGTACTTTTTTGACAGATTAGTTTAAATTTTCATGGCAATTTGACATGATTTGGCTCAAATTTCTCAACTGGTCTAACTGAACAAACAATCCTCTCATCTTTAATGAGAGGGTAAATCCAGAGAGCGCACAGTGCAAGGGGCAAGCTTAGAAGAGCACAGGAATAGACGAGCTGTCTTCAACAGGTCATTATTTTACAGCCACTTTTTTTCTCCTTAAGTAAAATATTTCACATTTGCAGCATATGATGTTGCATATCTTTGCACCGTTGAACACTCAGAGTTGGATTTGCAAGGGATTTAGGTGGAAATCTGCTGGGTTTCAGGGCCCATTTATCTTTAAGCCCTCAGGTACCTGATTATTTTTCAATTTATGGCTAGTCAATGAATGGAGAAGCTCTTAGCGCAACGTTACCTTAGATGTATCTTGGTTCTAACACATCTTCAGAATGTTTATCTGGAAATAAAGCCGTCTTTGAGCCCCACTGCAGTATTCGTTACTGGCAGTGGGAGCTGTGAGCCTGGAACAAGGAAAGATGTGTTAACCATGATGCATTAAGTAGTCTTTTAAAAGGTTTATCTTTGAGTAGGTCTTAAAAGTTGCTTCTTTTTCCTTTTCTCTCCACGGGAAAGATAATAATTCAACTAATCTAGATCCAGTAGTATTCCCAAATCCAATAAAGCAAGTGATACAGAGTTTCTGAATGAATTTTCAAGGCAATTAGATATCTATTTGTAGCAGCATTCACCTTTGTGTATTTCTGACTTGAAATACTCTTTAAATATGAGTGTAAAGTTAAAGCAGGACCTTGATCTTTTTAAAATAACTCTGATATCACACAGTTCTTTTGGGTTTTAAACTCTGGGAACGTAGCTTGTAAGATAATTCAGTTTTGATGCGTGTCCCATGTTGTATTTGCCCCAGTTCCTTATAAACAGCTCTGTAGTAACCTGCTCCATGCTTAATGATTTCATTAAAGTTGAAAATACCTTTAAATTAAACTCTTTACTTTTTTTAAACTAAAAAAGCATGCTGAATGATAAACCCATTTTAGAGTACCACTGGTCTCAGAAGAAAACGCAAAGAAGTGCTAAGTCACCATGCAGCATCACAAACACTAATTCTGAGGAGAAATCTTCATTAATACGTGTACGAATAACTGACTTTCTGAAAATTCACACTGATAAAAAATCCATGGATTAGAAGAGTGAGCATTTCGTTCAGCACAGAGACTGTATAAGGACTCATCTCTTTTATTTAAGTAACATACACGCACTTCCAGTAACATAAGCACACTGTTCAAAATGCGTGGTATTATCAGGCATTTGACTTACCACAAAGATTTTACACAGAAACTTTTTACTGTTCACTTTGGTACTTTTCCCTGATTAGGCTCATTCCTTCTTTCTGGGAAAGAGAGGGGAAAAAATATACATCCAGGTTCTTAAATCACCATAGGACAGATTTAAGACTCTTTTAATGCCTTAATATGATTTCTCTGCTTTTGAATCAAACCTTTTCAATCTCTTTCAATTCATACTCCCTTAAGTTTTTAAAAGTGTGTATCATCACCTAGTGGATTTAAGGTGTCACATAGTGGACTTGCTTTTGTTGGTTGCTCCTTCCAGAGTCCCTCAGAGTAAGCTACTGATTTCTGAAGGTTATTAGGCATTAGACTGAAAATCATTATTTTAGATACCTGGATTTGATTGATGTTTGACCTTAATTCTGAATTTCCTGTGTTTGAAAAGAGTTAGTTCTGAGAAAGTTATAACTTATCTTAGAGGATCCAATCTAAACTATTTTTATATTATCAAAAATAATACGCTAATGACTTTTTTGGGAGTATACATTTCTTTAATAAAAGAGAGATTCATGTGTGATCTATAAATAAGAACTGAAAACAAGCTGAAATTACTATGGTATGACTTTTTTATTTACCTAGGTATGTAGCAAATTTTTTATTCATTTAAAAGTAATGTTTTGAACCTTAGAATAACTATGTTTTTATTGGCTTCACATGCTAATTTTCATAGTCAAGAAAAAAATAGGGAAAAGATTGTCTGTTTGTCAGTCTAGAGGGAAATGCTTACCTTTGAAGAGACTGGAAAATGAATGCCCTTCTCAAAATACCCATCTGAGGGCATGTGCTGGCTCCTGTCCCACTGAAGATCACAAGAGGTAGCAGCTACCTTAAAAAAAAATCTTTTGTGAAACTCTCTATAAGAAAATTTTTCTTCAACCTCTGATGAAGAAGCAATTTTCAGTTGTGAAAAATAACGTAGGTGGAAATGGCTATTATTCCCAAAGTGCATTTTTCAAATATAGTTTATGCACTGAAGCTGAAGGTTTGCATGCACGATGCAAGCACTGAAAATGCCATAAGGAATAGTTCAGCTTAAAATTAAAAGGTTAAAACCTTAACCTTTAACCTTTCCGTTAGAAGGTTAGGAAATAAAATAAAATCAGAGTAACTACCACTTTTTTTTTTTTTTTAATTCAAAGCCTGATTTTGTAATCTTCCAGAAAAAGTGGAAAGTTGTTATGCCCCGTTTCTGCCCTAGAGCTTCCACGTACCTGGCACTAGTTGTGTATTAGGATCATTACTCGTACACCAGGCTCTGCCTTTACTTTCCTCCAATAAACCTGCTCTGAGAAATTCAACAATTTTTGAAATGTTTTGATTTCAGTGGAATATGGTTCCACTGAAGTTTCCCTAGACAGCTCTAGAAAGAAAACCATAGCAGCAGCTCTGTTTTAAAAAAGAAGAGACAGCACTGGGGAAGTTACGTTACTTGTCTGGGAATAGCTGAGCTGAGAATAAAGTTGTGCATCTCCAAAGTCTCAGCCCAGCGTCAGCTTGAATTTCTTCAGTTCTGTGCTTCTTCATTAGTATGGGTAATTGAACTGCAACTCTAGTGTTGCTCATCATGGTGCATTATCTAACCTTCAGTTCTTCCTCCAATCATTTTTTTCTATTCTTCATAGTGCTGAAAGAGTTTAAGGATGTATCACTCCTGCCATTTCGTTACCTCTGAAATTCAGATTTATGATGCTCTTATCTACGTGACATTGGTTACTAGCTTTTGGTGCAGTATGCTGCTTTTGTAGCTCCATGCACAATTTGGTGTTCCTCTCTGTGATGTGAAAGTAGTAGCGAACCAGGGGATCTACATTTTCACCAGTTCATTGAAAAATTCCTCAAAGTTTAGAGACTGACCTTTTCCTTTACGCAAACCTAAATCCCTTCTTAGAAAAAATGATTTCTAAATTTGTATGGCGATACAGCTGGGTCAGTAGTGTTGTCCTCCAGCACTCCTATACTAAAGGTTACTCTGTCTCTCTGAGGAGTCCTTAAAGTTTGAAACATATTGCTGAATTATGGTTCCAGATGTGGCCTCACAAGTGCCTTGCTTTGGGCCGAGCACCGTTCAGGAGCTAACTGGTACGCCACTTCATGTGGAAGTTAGAACAGGAAAGCTATTTTATTGTAACCGCTAATCATTGTTGATTCAGTATTAATAAATGTTCTGAGATTCCTGGAGAAGATGGGGACTACTAGTTGGCTAACATTTGTTTAAATATTCTGCTGTACTAATAAAACTGACTCTGCTACAGGATTCTTCTCCTATAGCAAGAATTGCTATAATTCTTTCTAGTGTATCTGTACTGAATCCTGCCTCCTAAATTCTACTGTCCTGGATGCTACAGCATCATCCCTTTGATAAAAACGCTACTGAGATTTAAAATGTGTTTTTACCACAATGTTTCAAAGCTCAAGAGTAATTTCTTCATAAATAAGCATGTCATTTCATTCACAGATACCAGTCAGTTTAAATTATAGCTAGAGACAAAGATTATGAATATTGTCTCTGTGAAAATTGGTGTCTGATTTACTATTGATATCCTATTTTAAGGTATTCAGATAACTTATTAAAATTTTACTAAATAAGCATTTGCTTAAACTAAAATCTGCTACGAAGAACTCTTCAAGGGAGTAATAATCAACACAGTTTGACAGAGGGAGTAATTCTGGGCTAAATTTACAACATATCACTCAAATTTTTTGTCCTAAACCACATTGTCAACTTAAAACAGATAATTACATATGTAAAAATGCATTCATATGTAATTCCATATTTAATGTAGCTAATTGTTATGTGTATGTGCCACAGTACACTTTGTGCGCTTTTATTATTAATTTCAAATTAACTCATCTGCATCATTTTATGAATGCACATTTTTCGGATGTGATCCTTTCTTTCAGTTTTGCAGGGCTTTGTGCAATAGATAGAACTTAATTTGCATTGTCTTTGAGGAGAATTCAGTTTTCCTGAGTTGCAGACGACTAACACAGCCTTTTTGTTGCAATTTATCACACTTGATTTTGTGCGTCATTTTGTTTTTCCGGGCTCCTGACATTGCTTTCGTGTTGAATAAATCTCAGACGCTTAAGGTACTGATATTAGGAATGTAAGAGAGAAGAAAAAGAGTCACCCCACTGTAGAGAAAGTTGGTTAAAGGAAACAGTAATAGCTTCTGTCTGTCAGGCCTACTCTGTCTACTGAATTAAACGCAGTAGGACATGATATTATTGTAACTATATCTAGTGCTTTAGGGAAAAATGATCTGGGCATGAAGTTTCTGGGCATGAAGGACAGATTGATACTAAGAAGTGAGCATTTAGATCACTTTCTGTGATCTAAAATTACCTTGACCTTGTTGGAATTTGCTTTCCTCTTTGCGGAACGCTATGAAGCAAAAATGTGAAAAATGTGATTTTTTAAAATGAAAAACATCCACAGAAAATATAAAGCTTTGCAATATCTGAGCTGAGATCCTAGTATTTATGTTCTGAAGCCAGCAGGCTAACTTAAAGGAGTTGTGATGCAAGTACTCCATAACCTGATCCCTTCTAAACAAGACTCTGCCTGAACTGTCTATCCCCAGGTTCACCACAGTATCACCTTTAAGTTCAGGGAAATGATTTATCATGACAGTCAGAGGGCTATACCGCATGATAACAGAAGTTTGCCTGAGGGCCCTTGACTATAAGAAGCAAAAGTTCATATCTCAGGCTCCCTACAAGACCCATCAGATAATACAGAGGAGTGTGAGGTCCGGAACACTCTGGCTTTGGCTGTGTTTCAAAGAAAGAGTTTCCAATCTCATTTTACATAAAAATTAGATGTATAATTAGCTAGAAACATTAGTTTTTTACCCAATGTTAAAAAATATTTTTTATCTGAAAACTACTGACTACTGTTCAGAAAAAAAAAAAAAAAGAAAAAAACACCAAGCAAACCCTAAAACAAAGCAACAAATGCAATCCTGCAAGCAGAGTAGGATTGTTTGAATTCAGCTGGAGTTCCTTTCATCCAATATTTCTGAGAATAACAACCTGGACATGTGGCAGGAATAGTCATGAGCCAAAACAAAACCGTGTGCCCTCAGTTACCTTTCTTAGCATGTGTGCAGACTTTTTAAAGAATATTAAAACATGAGTATATAAGAACAGCTATAACTCCACCCATGCAGCCCAGTATTCTGTGCCTTACTATGGCCATTTCCAGGTGCCTACAAGGAGGTGTACCATAGCAAGCATAGGTTCATATTTCCCTGGTAAATGGTCCAGAAAGCTGTGGTCAGAGATTTCTTGAGATAGTTGTAAGATCTTTTTATTTGAGAACTTTTAAGGGGCTGCATTTATATGAAAAGCCTCAGTGTAATTTTGAGCCCATATAAACTCTTAGCACCCATAGCAAGCTGCAGTAGCAAGTTCGACAGCTTTATCTACAACTGCATGAAGAGGATAACTTCTTTTCCCCCTTCCGACCTTGCAGCCTCCAACTCCCGTTTGATGGCCTTCTTCTTTTTTGGAAGAGATAGTGAACAACTGCTGTTCAATCTCCTTCTCCATACTTCTCATGGTAACCTCCGTCATGTTTTTGTCTAAGTCATATGTATATTATATCTTATATTATATGTCTTATATCCTTTTCTCAGATGAAAGGTTCTAATCTGCATAGTCTTTAGGAAAGAGAGCAAATATTGAAGAAGTATCACAGAACTTTATCTTTTCTGTATTGCAAAACTTTCTGTCTAGAAATTATAGTCAAGGTATTCACAACAAAGACACAGTCTTACAGAAACGATGCATCTCTCATATTTAAAAGTCTATATTATTCTTTCATGCTGATAGTCCCTGTTGTGCTTACAAATTTCTCATTAAAATTGAGATATGCACGACATGTTCAACAAAAAGTGGTGTTCTGCTATAAAAAGTATAAGATTCCTGAAGTGAAGCTTCGGGAGCAAAGTATAGCCTAACTCAGACTAAGATTTGGGAAACCTTGGTCTATCCCTCTCTCTGCTGCCTGACTATATTATTCTGTGTGGGATTCAAGTTGGCAAAAGCAGTAAGATGTGTAGCCGTGGAGATCTAGGCAATATTTTCACAGTCTCATTAAGGCAGCATAAGCCAACGGGATCAATGAAAAAATATTCTTGCTTTCCAACAATTCACCTGGGTCAAAGGAAACAAATTCTCTCCCTTGATAAAGATCAGTTGCCACCTGGGCTGTTACATTGGCTTCAGAAGCCATCTTTGTCATAGAAAACTGAGGGGCGTAGTCTGAAGAATTGACTGCGGATCTACTAATAAATTCAAGATTGAAATTTGACTCAGGTTCGCACATTTTGTTTACTCATTTGCTTCTCAGATGGGGCTGCTCACATGCTTCAACCATTACCATGCCAGTGCTTCACTGGATGGATGCCTCTTCATGGAGTACGAGGCCCTTTTATATCACTTTCACGTCTGATTACACAGCACAGTTAGGAAATTCAAATATTCTGTGAAGCATCAGACAAAAAGAATTAATTATTACTACTAATTATTATTCTGATGAGTATTATTATTGCCATTCACTAAGCACTAGAAATGAATCCATAAAAAGTAAATATCTTGAAATATTTATTTGAAGATAAAAATAATAATTAGAAAGACAAGGTAAAAGACAAGGAATAAATTATATTAATTAGCCTAGTTTTTAGTTCGCCCTGCTAATGTTGAAAATCCCTGGCTATTGATTTGATTTGAATATCCTAGGATATTGATTTGATGTAAGGATGAATCTGAAATTCAAGGTTGCATCCAAAATTCAGAAGTGCAGGAAATATTCATCAAAAAAGAGAAAGCATTAATTCCTGGTACTGCAGAAGTCAATGAGAGTACTGAAGTCAAAGGTAAAAATTCTACTGAATTTAATGAAGTCAGCACTTTACCATGCAGACAAGAAAGGGAGCCAGGAATTCCCATCTATATGTGGATCTCTTGCTCCTCCACAGCACACTGGGAAGGAGCAGAAACAGGAAGTGTTCCATTTCCCACTGATCTGGAGATTATGAGAGCTGGTAAACCACAAAATAGTAGTCCAAGATGTTCCTGACAATATTTTGCCATGATTACTCTAGCCAGAGTCAGTGCAAACCATGTTTAAACAAACCTGAAGCCACAAGGGCTTCATACGGGCTTTAAAGACCATATTTAACACTTTTTCTCTGAATATTATTCTCTACTGGAAAAAAATAAGGATTGTGAAGAATAGAAATTGGTGTATAAACTAAAATATATTTTTTGGTTCATAGTTAATTATAGTTTGTTTTGTACTAACTATTTCTCCATGAATATACATAAGCCTAAATATCCCATTATGGTTTAATTATACAGCCATTAGAAGAAGAAAATTGCTAATGAAAGCAGCTATGAAAAATGTATATCATTTACAAAACCACACATAATATACTACAGATATTTTCAAATATCGTAGTAAAAAGATGACTCTCTGAGGATTTCAGCATTGCATTTAATAGCTTTTACACATTATCAGACCTTTAATTATGTAGAATTACAAGGGAGCTGGAAATGGAAGCCCATTTGTGTGCCAATGTAAATTATACATCGGGCATGTTATGGGATATGAGATGGGCACGTTTCTTCACCTGAGCTGTTTCTTTACCATCTGGATTTTTTAGTCCTAAACTTCTGAAAATTTTCATTAAGGCTTTCCACTAACCTTCAAGGTTTTCGGGATCTGATCTTCCTAACTTTGCAATAATGGCAAGTTATGCTATTGGCTTTAGCATTTTCCTGTCAGTAACGTTTCATGTAATGGCTGTTTGTCATCTGCAATATACACACTTGATCTCTGTTGTATGAAGTTAATAAAGCTATCTAAGTAAGACATTAAATACGTATGCCATATGCTGCTAATCCAAGCCTAGCACACTCTGCTATGAGGCATATATCCCTAAAATATTAATTCTGCCAAAAACCTTTTTTTTTCATGCAGAAGTCCTTTATTTACCACCAAATTAAAGAATGTAAATATCGTAATTATCTCTTAGCAATGGTACTGAAAGTTATCAACAGGGTCAAGCTGAGACCTTTCATTATGTAGACATGACGTTTATGTTGTAATTCCTAATTAGGCAGTCTGTAGTCTTGTTTGAGTTGAGAATTTGTCTTTCCTACAGCCTGCATGACCATTTATTGGCCAAACTGAACAGATCCCTGGAGAAGGTGAAGAAAGCCAACATCATTCTGAAATGTGCATTAGAGAAACTGTCCCTCCTTAAATACAGTTAGGCTGTATGTCTTGAAGATGCAACTGGTTGTGGCTTTACTCACCTAAGTAATTGGGCAACTCTGGCTACATATTTCCCATACTCTGTCTGCTTTAAATCCATCCATGGGCAAAATTTTGACGGTGCTAGAAATGAAGGGTTAAACCTTGAATTTTGTGATGAAAAGCAAAGGTACAGGGACCAAAAGGGCTCTCTAAGGCATTCTGCAGACCTGGTCCCTGTGTGCATATTGTGGCTTCATGCAGAGGAAAGGTATTATATGTTTCAGTATGTTCCTTCACCTAGCTGGCTGGTATACTTTGAATGCCGGGCTGCGTGAGAGTGCTTCTGATTTGCAGCATAGGCACAGCTAAAGAGTCCTTGGGGCAAAATCCAGGACCCAGCGTTTCCAAGAGGAAAGTCTTTGGTCTCTGCAACCCTAAGAATCCCTCTAGACAAAAACTGGAGTTGGTTCAACAGAAAAGGCATAAAACATCTTCTCTACCTCAGAAAAGCAACAACTCTGTTGTTTTATCATATATCTTATAATAAAGAATTTAGGGTTAGTCGCCCACTGTGGATAGAGGTGGGATTTGACCCAAAGTTTCATGTTTGCACCTGCTAGAGAGAGCTACTTCTCCTCCAGCTGAGAGAACATGGCAACTCCCACTATGTTCGTGTGAAATATAGCCTGAAAATATTTCCCATGTGTGTTCATAAAGTCCAAGAGGCCTTTCAGAAATCATAAGCAAAGGACTGATTTTTGACTGTGATTAGGGTGGGCATGACCATGTTTTAGGTACCTCATTGGCTCCATAGGTGAAAACTCATTGTCCGTGGGACTAGATAACAGCTGAGAGCAAAATCAAGCAAACAGTTGATAGTGAGAACTTCTGTTATTAGGGCTCAGATTAGAAGTGCACGTAAAAGAGAAGAGTTATTTTCTGTTACTTCCAGCAGAAACTTCTATTTTGCAAAAGGTGGAAGCTAAAGAAAATATTATATTAAAAAAAGATTTCCGCTATTGGCACGCTGGAAATTTTTTCAGTAGGTAGTGACTGCTGTTCAGTGATGTTCTGCTCTGTAGCCTCACGTTATTGGTCATATCTGTTCTGCTGTGTCTATCCATGAACATATATTTGCATGTTCAAACCACAGCAGTTCTTAGGTTTGTGAATTAATATATCAGGTAAGCACATTGTAAATCTGTGCACAAAAAGTTTTAGTGCCTATGTTTGCTAGTTCTGTACCAACAGACATTAGAAGAGGAACATAAACCACTGCAATTTTTTTTCCACAAATGAGAAAATTCTGTTTCTCCCCAGGCAGTAAGTGAACTGAAAATCACTTCTCCGTTAGGGAAATTTAGGGTGACTGTATTTCACAGATAACCGCTAGCAAAAGCAGAAGATAGAATAGCTTTCTCTTCATAGAAAGGTGGACACATAATAACCTATGTATTTAAAACCGAAACAAACAAGCAAATGAAAAGAGATAAGAAAAAATTATGGGCTTCAAACAAGATCACTCAGCAGACCCAAACTGAAAATTGTCATCTTTGTCTGACAACATCCATTGGTAAAAAAATGAAAGTGCATATATAAATTCTATGTTATAACCTAAACAACAGAAAAAGAAGGCAAGAAGTTTTAAAACATTCACATGAATCTTTGAGGTGGAGGGGAAGAGAAAATTCGATAAGAATTATAAATAATTTTTATACGCTGATTCAGGAGTCTGAGGAAGAAAAGTCATTTATAGCAGCAGAAAATTGAAATTGAAAAGGCAAAAAGGAAAATATTACACTGATTTTAATCATGCTATAGAAGAAAAAGATGAAAATGTTCACATTAAGTTGAGGAGTGGAGGAGATGACACAGTGTTATGTCTGATTTTCTGTTTTGTGTATGCATACTTATAAAATTAGCAATCAGCCAAGAGGAAAAATCATTTCTCATTTCTTAATGAAACAGTCTGAATACGGATTTACTTGATTCCTACATATCTTTGCTGATTAGCTAGTTGAAAACTTATAGCAAGTTCCAGTGATCAAATATAGTTAACGCTAATCAAAGCCCATACTGGGAGCTGTGAAATGGGGGACAAGAACTGCGTTGCCTATAGACACTGAATTACTTACCTACCTTTTAAGGTATTCTGAGTGCCCGTTACTCTGAAGTGTAAGCAGCTGCCTAAGTGGCCTGAGCTACTCGTTCCAGAGATCAAAAATCACATTACTGTGCTTAAAATCACTTTTTCCCTGTGGTTTGGCTTTATTGACGGCTCAGGAACACAATGTAAATATCAAACAAACTGTCTTCGTTGTACAAGATGTTTATTTGATTTGTTCCACATTTGTTTCCATCAAGTCAATGAAGTGTGTATTTAAGCTTATTTTTAGTCATATTAAAGGGGAAATTTTGGCGTACAGTTCACTGCTCTTTCCTCAAATGCGTACAAAGGAGCCACTTATCCAAGGTACCAAATAAATCACTGTTATTTTAACATAAATAACTGCTAGAAAAATAAACAAGCTCTTACAGTTGCATCTACACGTTTTATATAAATTCCAAATACGTCAAAGTCTTCTTCCCGTACTGTGCCTGCAGAAAAAAAATAAAAAGCAAAATAATCATTCCCTATAGGAGGGAAATTTCAAAGGACATCTCTTCTGTCATCAGCAAAAGTTTTGAAAGTATTTCAGAATGAAATGAAGTGGGCTACATGTCTAAAAGAGAATGTAACATCTCATTAACTAAAATGCATAAAGATCATGAACAGCATTTCCAGTGCATGGTGCAAAACAAGTTGTACCTTATGCCACAGCTGAGCTCTGTCTCCCACACACAGCAGTCCTGCCACGGGGAATGAATTTGTTAAGCAGGCCAAATACACATCAGCTTTTGCCTGCTTCTGTGGGACTCTCCAGATTGCTGGTGCTGGCCTTCCCCAGCCTTCCACCTAGCCTCAAATGCCTGCTTAAATCTCTGAATGCTTCTTGCAGCCCTAATTTTCTTTCACTTTTTCTGTACACGCTCCATCAACTTTAATTAAATTCTTAATAGGTGCATTTAGCCCTAGAGTTGCACTACAGTTTTATTTACATGCGCAGTATTCAAATTCTTCAGAAAGGTTATAGAAGTTCCCTCCACCCAAAACACATGCATAGCTTTTTTAAAGTATATTCTCCAGCTTTGTCTCCAGTGTGTTTTGACTCCGCCGATGGAATGTATAGAAATTCCTCTAAAAAGCAATTATGTTTTTGGTTGTTTTTTTTTTTTTCCTATGTGGGGATGTCCTTGGTATTGGTTTGAGGTACTGAGGATTATTTCTGGAATAAATTGTCCCAGATTCTTTTAGTGATATATTCCTCTCACTGGAATTTCTTCCAGAGGTGCAAGGATTACATTACTCCCACAGCACGTCCAGGCTGTCAGCTGAGGTCTTCTGTTGGCTGTGATGGAAATGTTGTCTTTCCACTAACCGTGGCCTTGGTCTCTTTAGTCACAAAAGCAGTCTGAAATCATGATTCTCGGTGATTTTTTTTTTTTTTAATAATTCAAAGAGAAAAGCAAGCAGCATATGATACCTTTTTGGCCAAAGGGACTTCACTAGGACTACACACTACTGCAAGGCTCACAGAGTGCACTTCAATCACTGTACATTGTGCTTGCACTCTATCATAAGCGTCCTAGTTGACAGAATTTGCCATGACCTAATACACACTATCGAATTTTCTGATAAGGATGCTATTCTCATCATTACTTACAAAGCTGGAAGTGGAGCTAGACCAAGCTGAGTTACAAGCGTTCTGGTTTTCCTGCTGCCTACCTCTAAATACTCAAGCTCATGAATAACCTGTTTTACTCAAAATCTTACTGTGGGCAAAGTCGAGCACACCATAGAGATAGAGCTAAGAATTTATTTTCAGTTCAATTACAGTTTTACCAGACTAAAAATCCTAATGGTGTAATTAATAAAGGAAAGCCTAATTAATAATACAGTTACATTGCAATACAAAGACCTTCTTAGCATGTACCTTTTTTCTCTGGGGTTGTGGTCTCTTTTCTAACGTTCCTCTGAATCCTAAGGTTGATATTTCAACCTTCCTCAAACAGAAGCGGGATTTAATGATGGGTTGTCAGCATCTCAGAGTCTTCTCTCAGGGGAATATGATGTTCATGCTGGCAGTTTCCTCCCCTGTTCAGCTTATTCTCATGCGCTTTCTTGACACAGCCTGTATATGTATTCTTTATTTCCGTGGGTTCCTAAACACTCAGGTTTTGTATTGTCTTACACCTAAAACCGGTTTTCTGATGCAAAAGGTTGCATTCCTGTAACGACCTGTGTGATTTGTGTTTACAGTCCAGGGCCTCTGGTATGACTTGTGTCTCCACACTTCCACATCACATTTTGTTCTACTCATCGACAGTTCAGTCCACACAGAATAACTACCTTTTACCACTATAAGCCAAAGCTAAACTAAAATACGATTTGGCAGTCGTCACCTGATGGCTTCAGAATTGTTATTATGGTGAAATAACCCAAAATCGGCTCAAGTCGAGAAGAGCCCAGACAAGTCACGAGGCCCTGCACGGTAAGGTCAATAGAAACCCTGTGGTTTTTCACAGATAATGACAAAAAATGTATTTTCTGATCTAGATCTGTGTCATCTTTCTATATTTCTTCACATGTGAGACATACAATCAGTCATCACAAACTTCCCTCCTCCATTTTAGGATTCTCACCAGTTGACTTTTACATTAATTTACAGCTAGTTAGGTCCATGCATGCTGCTTCTGACCACCAGAAGTGAGGGCAACTAACCACTCTTCTGTGCTCCCTGTATAGCTAGCTGGATAAACACATTCCTATGTCCCATTGGTTTTGTGTAGCCACAAACAACAAAACGGTGCTTAATGGCCTGGACTTTGTGCTGAGATATATGTGACACGACTGCAGATGTTGCCTACAAAGATCCAGTGATGCCTGGTATATATGCCGTGGTGACACTGACTGAATTCAAACACTTCAAATAGGTCAGATGACTTCTCCAAAAATGCCTGTTTCTCTCCCATGGTAATAAAGAGATCCGAATAGTTCAACTGTAGATGTCCACATTGTGGAGATGGTCCCTAAAACGTAAACAGCGAATCCCACGCTACCTGTCACAAAACCTTTCATTCTAGCTTTCATTTTGTTGGAGCTTATACTCTACTTTTGATTACAATTTAATATCCTTCAGCAACATGCTGCTACGAAAAGAAACAGACGGCTCACTACAGGCAGACAAGTAAATCCTTGTATTTCTTTGACTGCTGCCAAAAATCTTTCATTCTGTAAATAAATAAATAAATAAACAAGCTGACCCAAAACCTAGCAAAGATTTAGTAGAAAATCAAAGCAGAAGTCCATTTTATCCTGTGCACAGCAAGTGACTATTCTGTTGTAGCTGGTTGTTTACAAAGTCGGATGTCTGCGATATGCATCCATGCATACAGTTTTAGTTTTCCTCAGAGACAGCTGATTGTGTATGCATGCACACACATACACATAGAGACACAGCACCCATAAAATATTTTCATATTTTCTATTTGTGGTATCATTTATCTTAATAGTTGTTAGTGCTGCAGCTTCCACTTTAACAGTAATCATGACACATTTGTTACTTGATTTATTTGAATAGCACTGTCAAACACTGCATAAACAATACCGTTCTGGGACCTGGCCAAAACTTTCAAATTGCATTTTAATATTTATGTGCCTTCAGACTCCATGAGAAAAAATACAGATGCTAGCTTGTGATTAGAGCCACTATAAAACTGAAGCCAGAACAAGTATGTTCTTCAGTATAACTTATATAATCTATCACGATGTTTCTCTAAATTGGTCTCCAGTAAAAAGAACATCGGTTTATACTATTAACAACTGACAAATATAGAAATATTATTTATTTTGAATTAGAGGATGCTTATCATGTACTAGACTTCACAACAACAGAATATCACTACTGATTCTTAAAAACAATATGAACAGAGACAGCATGACTTCTGGAGTTTGTTTTCTGAAATATAATACCTCTCCTTCAGTCTTTACTTTCTTTTCCCCAGTTAGCATCATCCATTAACTGCAAAATGTTCTTTAAAAACATGAGCTGGTGATAAATTAGCATTAGGACCACTATTTTTGTTAGCAGTACATTTCTGATTAGCTATCTCTTAAGGGCAACTTTTTTTTTTTTCAGCTAATAAGTCACACCATCAAAATTAGAATCACTGTAGGATATATAGTGTAGCGAGGCTCTGATTATTAGTTTCTTGCTGTTAATGACAAAGGAAGGATATTCACAGTGTTCTGCTCGCTTTTCCACTCCTTCACGAGAGTTCAGAAATCAGCCCCCTAACCCACATCTTTATGTAAGTGGGGTTGAGCCTTTACAAGCTATATTTAGAAGCTTCTCTTTACCAGTGACCATCTGGATGTGAACATACTACGTCCTACTGTAAGTTAAATTATACGACTTAAGGGCAGGCTGCTTTATATGAAAAAGCAGCAATAGTAATTACTCATTATCCTTTAGAATAATAATGATTTTTCTATGATGAGAGGGCTTGGTCCCATTGTCTCTTAGACACGCAAAATGGAAAGTGGTGAGATTAGGGCCTGGCCGTGGCCCAGCCCCATCTCTGTCCCCACAAGTGCCCAATGCCCAGGGCTGGGGCTGCCCTACTGCCCCCAGCCGCCCCAGTCCCTTGCAGAGCCCCTGCTGCTACCGGCCCCCTGGGAGCCACGGGCCCATGCAGCATCCTGCCAGCTATTTCCTTTCCCCTTTTCAAAATCTTTAATTTCCTGAATATTTCAGAGAGCAGGATAATTCCTGCTTTGCTAATGAAAACATGCTTGTATCCTCCCCTCTCATTTTCAAGATGCAATTGTGAAAACTGAGAACACAAGGCAGTCCAAAGAAAGGCTGAGGAAGGCACACTTATCTTTTCTTGCAGTTCCAGTGTAGTCAAGGCCAGACTGGACCTCAGAATACCACTTTCTCTCTTTTGCGGTCCTCTTGGTCATGTCCTCTACCAACATCCTGAGCCACGGGAACAACTAAATCTATTTTCTCTTCATCTCCCCTTCTTCCTTTATCATCCCAAGTGCATAGTAACTCATTCATCTTTTTCCTCTCCAGCACGTTATTCATGAGAACAGAGCTGACTAACACCTCCTGCAGAATTCGTAAGCTAACATTTATCAAGAGCCTAGCATCTGCAGTCACTGTTTAGAGCTGTTTTTGCGTTTGAGGAGATGAAGAGGACCAAGATTTAGGTTGTCCTATAACTGCATTGCCCTACATCTAGCCTATGATATCCAAATGAACCTCAGTGGCTCTCTTTTGCCAGGCTAACAGCCGGTCTCTGTACAGCAGACTGGCCATGCCTGTGTTACACAGCACTATTCCTGGGTCTCAGCTTGGCAATATATGGAGATTCTGTAGCTCAAAAGCATAATTATGGGTATATGTTTATTCAATTAATTTATATTCATCACCATCAACAACCTGGATGATGGGATGGAAGGTATCATCATCATGTTTCCTATTCTAAGAAACTGGGGAGACTGGTTGATATACAGGAGGATAGGCCTGCCGTTCAGAAGAACCTCATCAAGCTTGAAGAATAGGCTAACAGTTCACTCTGTACTGCCTTGAAGGGGCTCACTCTGTTCTGTCCGGAAATCCTTGCTCCTTTTCCTTACTTTGAATGAATGCGTTTTTACTCGATTAAGGACTGAAAAGGGATTTCAGAAATCCATTCCATCGACTATTTTTCTGTTTTAGTATTCAACTGGATTCAATATAGAGGGGTTGAATGGCCTGTCATTCAGATAGGAAAACGAGTGGCAGCATCACCAGTGGATGCATCTAACATACATATATATAAATTTGCACTTGAACTTCTACAAACTGAAATGTTGCAGATCAGCCAATATAATGTTCTAGCCAGTTGCCAACTTGTCGGGAGAGGCATTATTACCACTTTTGACACTTTGAGTGCCTTACATAATCAGATTGCTCTCTATTGGGACAAAGTATGCTATATCCTGTTACATACAGCAATTACTATAATATAAAAATTGTCTCTACCTTTTGTGCACTGGAAATGTTCATTTCATGCATTCTCCACCAGCTTCAGTTTATTTTCATAAGCTGCTAAAGTGTTACTTAAGTGAAATGAAAATGCTTTTCCTCTCTTTCTACCTCTACTGCTAAAGCAAACTTGTAGGGGAAAGTGAATCTATTTTTAAGGTTGTTGTATTTTAGGATTTTTATTGTGATACTAGCAATTAAAACTCCTAGCTTTTGGAATCACGTAATTATATAGTTTAAAGAAAACCCTGAAAATATGATCTCTTAGTGCTCAAGAAACCAGAAGGCAAACTGAAAAGGAAAAACCACATTTCCTTTTTAAGTTTCATGCATTTTTTGCAGGGCCTGCCTCATGACTAAAATAGCAGTATTTCAGATTCGCTCTCTCTTTTCTTATGATCTCCAGTGACAGCACCAAAACAATGTAGTCCGTAAATCAGAGTAGAAGTGCCACAAACAATGGCAGAACCACAGTGTACTTAAAGAACTATCAACAAGCACAGGATATATATGTATAACTATAGGTACAGAATTAAGGGCCAAACTGTAAGTAGAATATTCCATGACTGGTATTTTTGGTCTAAACCTATTTTCAAGAGAATGGGACATGCGGGCCTGAATTATCTGTCAATAAGTTACTTAGGCGAAAACAAACCCTTGATGGTATTTTTTTCATGAAGTTCCAAAGAGTGGACTAGACGATTTGCACTCAGACTTGCTGGAATCTGTGGAAAAATGTCAGCAAGGTGACACTTTCTCCAACTCTGTAACCATCTCACCTTGCAGTTGCACTTAGAAGAGAAGGCAAAGACACAAATACTATGCTCCAGATAACCAACTCGAAAAGTGAGTGATGTTAAGATTTGGTTGGGTATGTATCTAGCTTCCCTCACCTATGAATTCTGATTCTTCTTACAGCCTTACCTCTCTGACAGTACTGTCCATCTGAGAGGAGAAGGAAAAACAAATCTCAGACAAATAGGTCTGAAAGAAAGAAAGAAAGGAAGGCTTCTTTACTTTTTAACAGATTTTTATCATAGTGCAAAAAACAAATCACTGAAGATCAGTTATCTAGACTACAGCCAAACTAGCATTCAAATTATGAAGTCTTGAAGAAAATGATGAATTAGGTTAAAAAGCTACCTTTACTTTTTGAGACCTATTAGTATGTTGATAAGGTCCATGTACACAGTGCAGTCCATGTGCAGTCCATGTGCAGTTCAAAGTCATGTGCTCCTCTCACAGATGCTTAGACTTGCTCGTGCATTCCTTGGGATGGAAATCAGCTCAGCCAGAACTGGGGTCCTAGGTTGGCTGGTCCTCTAGTCCTTTTTTCAAGACATAGTGGGAAAATAAACATTGATCTTCCAGTTAATTCATCCAATATCTCTATTGGACATCTGATTTAGTTCAAGTTGACTAGCCTTGTACCTTTCTTTCTTCATTGACTAGCGGAGAAAGGCTAGACAGTGAGTCGAGACTAAACTCTGATGGCATAGGTGGATGGTGATAGGTCAGCGAACACCTCAGTGTACCTGCTTTGTGGTTTTTTCTCTGGCCAAACTTATGCACTGAAACACAGCAGAAATTAAAGAGTGTGTTTGACTTTTCTTCCCCGGGAACTTACTGGAATGTTATTGCCACATACTTCTTCTCTATAGAGATCGCTAAAGCATAATAACCTGCTTCCCTAAGACGATCTTGTTTGTTTGTTTGTTTGTTTGCATGTTTGTTTGTTCTGAACAGTCCATAGCCTGTGGAAACTATCCTCTCATTGTATCCTCTCTGAAATACATACAGAGGGAGTGCTTGGGTGATCCTTTTTCTAAAATTATTTACTCTCTGAGCTGTATTTACTTTTATTTCTAGTTAAAATTGATAATTTCATATTTCTTTCTGTGTTAAGGGAGATGTATTGTTCAATGTTCTTGGCATTGCAGACTTGGAACAGAGTTGACATTTTCTTTTCATAGTAGTTAATCCACCTGTGAGTTTGAACATCTAATTCTTTTAAAGATTTTCCCTTTGGAAATGTTAATTTGTATGTGCCTTATGGAAATTTATCTTTCTTTATATTGTAATTAGAAATTGTTTTTTGGCTGTATTTTATCATTGAACTGATATCTTTTTATCATTTATCTTTTATTTTATCATACCATTTGTCTTTATCTTTTTTATGATGGTCTTTTCCACCTCATGCCTTCTCCAGGTTATTTCAGGCAACATGTAATTAAAAAAAAATAATCCTTTCTTAAAATGAAAAGGTTAGTGTAGATCTGGGCCTTTTAATGGTTTTGGTAGCATTTTATTTATTTGTATTTTGAATTCTAAACACTGCACTCAAATAGTGTTTTTACATTGGGGATAAATCTGAATTAAAAGATATTGATCTTTATATCTAAAGGAAGGTCTTGGCAACACAAGCAGCATAAGCTAATTAAAATTTGTGTGCTGAACACCTAGAGTCTTAAGAGTCTTGGCTCATACACAGAATGCCCCTAATGCCATTTAATTTCATACATAGTGCTTCAGCTAAGTCTGGCTTTTTTGTTGAGTAGGGGAGGCAGCATATCTGCAAGCAAATCTCAAACATGTTTTTGACACAAAGGGCTTATCAAGAGTTTGCAGTGGCTAGTAGAGAATACTGCACAAGTAGCACCCAGAGAAATTGGAAATCTGCCTGAGATAGTTCTCCGAAGCTGACTAAGTCTTATCCTTAACAATAATTGATATTTGCATGGCTGTAGAAACTAAACTATTCATTGAAGTAGCTGGGCTCTGTTTCCTATGACACTGTAGCTGCCTAGTGCTTCACGCCAAGATACCTGGTAGGACATAATAGAGTCGTGATGATAAAAAAGAAAAAGAAAGATTTACGAGGGAGTAGGACAATACATGGTCAGGATTCAGCTCTGATGGAAGAGTTCAGCTATGCCATGATCAAAATGCCTAGCTTAAAAATTTTGTGTGTATCAGCTTATCCAAAACTGTCTGTTTAATGCTATTAACTTTATAACTTACAGGCATGCAACACAACTCTGAGTTTCCTTAAACTTATAAGGCTATGTTTAAAGCAACAAAATTTAGAGAGGTTTATGCAAAATTGGCTTGTTGTGCATTTGTCATAGGATAAGATCAAGTTATTGGGCTTAGCTAATCCTTGTTGCACGTATGAGCCCTTTGTCTGATTGCTAAGAACTGTAAGAAACTGTAGAGAAAGAAGAACTGTAAGAAACTGTAGAGAAAGAGGAGACACTATTCTTAACTGGTTCTTCTGATGCATTTTATGCTGATTCTTTCCCTCCAATTTTGTTCTTGATCCACATGTCCTGGTCAACCTCCACCACTGACCAAGCATCCCTCACCAGCGTAGTCCTCTCATTGACCACGGATCAACACATAAGTTCCATGACTTCCACTCTCCCATCCTTTTAAATAGCCTCGCCTTCCCTCCTATCTCCTTCAGTTAAACAAACAAGGCCTCAAAAGCTTACATCTGAGGCAATTCCTGTGTTTATGTACATGAAATAACATCCTCTGACAAGCTACATCTCTGTAGAAGGAATCATCTAAACTAGACACCTTACACAATGCAGTGGTCTCTAGCTTAGTCTTTTATGAATGGAAGAAATCTGTAAGCAGAAAAGGGAGCATTTAGCAGTTCATTCACCCCAAATCATATCATTCAGATGACAATGTCAAGGGAAAAATCAGAGTAAATTCTATTTAAAAAGCTTCATGTACCAAACACCAAGATTATATATTTTATTAATCAACCATTACTCAGAGCTAATTATGTGTTAATTGTCATAAATGTTGAGGGTTAAGGTCATTAAGCAAGTTTCTAGTCTCACAGAACATGGTCAAGAGTTATTTAATCTATTATGGAAGAGCCTACATCCATTTGAATTCAAAACCAATGGTAGTCAGTTGATATTAATCTAAAACCTTCCGGTCTTCAGCTTTACTGAAAATGTCATTGCAAGACACAGTGTCACCATTTTGAACTTCTCTCTGCAATCGGTGAAAAGACAGCATTTTGTATTCAATCTGTATTTGTACTGAAAATACACTGAAAAATCAGATTTCATAATGCAAGACGTCTGTATGGTCTGGAAATAGTATTCTCATAGTCAGGATATTGATTATGCTTAGCTTAGAATACAAAATAGCCCTTTCTGGAACAACTGAAAAACCTTAAAATCCTACTTCCTACTTGCACAGCACCATGCTTTTATAGTACATAGAATGACAAAAGCTAGAAAGAGACAGATTTGGAGTCTGTACATTGCTGTACTCAGGCCATGTTCTGCAAGCATAAGAATATGTATAGGTTTGTGCAGCCCCAATGTGAGCTGAGGAAAGCATCTCTCAGACTAGACAGAGCATTTTCTTACCCTGAACCTTGCCCAAGGTCATATAATAGTGCAAAGCGGTGGCTGGAGTTTGCAAGTAGGAAAAGGTGCTCATCTCTGAGCTGATACTCAGCACTCCTGATTCTCTTTGGCTCCTCAGATAGTACTTTTCAATGTAAAAGACTGATTTAGTTAGAACAGTACACAGAATGAAAAGATAAAGAAGAGAATGCAGTTAATGAGATGTGAACCTGAAATTCAGGCCCCAACAGCTTATTTTTCCCAATTGCCCATCACTCAGTGTGGGATTCCTCTCACTTAACATTACTGTCCAAAAATAAGGTATTTGGTCAATGCTAGCCCTCTAGGCTCCCCTTGGAGCTCATGGAAAAGGACTGTGATCTCTGCAAAGTCTCCCCATTTGACTTCTGTCAAATCTCCAAGGATTTCCATTTCCTTTTTTAGACAAGGAAATCGGAATATTGACTCATGTCTATAAAGTACTTCAAGATTTCCAGATAGAAGCTCATCACAAATTTACAAATTATAATTATTACCACTGCTATCAGTAAGTGTTCTCAACTAGTAAAAATTTCAGCTACAAAGAGGAGCCATCTGTAGGTCTTAGAATATCCATGTTTACACATTTAGAGTGTTTCAAATTGCAGTAAGGCTAAAAATTAATGACAAAGCAGAAAGAATGAGCATTTTTTAGATAGAATGTTTTATTTCCTGGTGTGAGTGCATCAGAATATTTTATGAGGCAAAGACAGAGAGCAAAAAGATGAAGAAAAAAATGCACTGCTGCAAATAAAGTCAGTGAAAAGCCTAATCAAATAGATCATGAAATAAAGGGAGAAACAGTATCCTTAAGGGTTATTGAAAGATCTGAGGAATTTATCACTGAAAAACAGCAACAAAAAGTTTATAGGAGAAATACAGTAAGAATGGTAATCAGAGAGGAGAGTTAGGAGAAACAAACAAAAAGTCAGTTTTTTGAAATGTTTCTGCACATAATCATTATTTCAATTAATTCTACCCATTGCAGGTTTTAAATTTGAGCTTGGAAACTGTTTCTTAACTCCTAAATTACTTTCAGTAGACCTATAAATAGACATAGCTAGAAAGATATCACTGAAGTTAATGGGAAAGGTAGGCTCTGAGTTGAAAATAATAAGAAAAATCCCCCAAACATAAACATTTAAATTGGCTTTTGGCTTTTAGGTCAAAACTTGATGGTCAAATGAAACCCATTATATGTAAAGCTGATAAGAAAATTATATGATTATGGATACGTTAATGTGCTGTGTATTTGGGGGTATTTTAGGATGTCGGACAATTCTGATTCCTCAAAGCGAAAGTATTTTGACGGGCCGTAGAAAGGGTGGTCGGGGTTCTTTAGAGATTTAGAACAGAACTCCAAAAAGAATTCTTTATCACAGAAAAAACAGTGTCTCACACTGTACGCAATAGAGATTTAATTTCTAATGCAAAGCAAAACAGTGCTATCAGCAGACGGGGAGCAAGACGTTTAGCAGTCAACACATGAGCCTTTTTTGCTCTGAAGAGCGAAATGAAATTCAGATACGAACTCCAGTTCTGAAAAAAGAATTAGAAGGCAGGCCCCTACCTCCTAGATAAACTCAGTTTTCTACTGGGTGATTTTTATGTGGCTGGGCCTACAACGGTCCACTGAGAAACTTTTTTGGAAATAAAAATGTTTCGGTCATCTTTCCATTTTGTAAGACAGATAGCTATAAACAAAGTTACAACCAACTGGGACATTTTTCGTTTTCTAACCAAGTTTGGCCCTGGACTAAGAAGTTTCTGCTAGCTCCCCAGTTTGGTGAATGGAAGTAGATGGGAATGCCAACGAGAACTGGTGGCAGGTGGGATGGGAAGAATCCCCACCTCTTTCCACTGCCTACAGAGAAAGCCGAGAGTGATGACGGGGTTAAGTTTCAAGCCTGAAGTGGGGTTAATCCACCTCACAGCTGTGAAAGCTTCGGCTACTCTCTCGTAAAGGAGCAAGACTTACAAGTATATTTGGACAGTGATATGGATGTCCCTTGAGTTTAAAATAGGGTCACAATGGGCTGCAGGGCCTCTTGAACTGACATCCTGCAGAACCTAGACCACAGAGCTGTGCCGGGGTTCATGGGATAAGCTGACAGCGGCTAATAAAATACGTACAGGAGTGGAGAGGCCTCGTGAAAGCTATGTTATAGAAGAGGGAGTCACTGACTGCCTGACAACTTTGTACTTTTAAAACACACGCTTGCAATCAGTCAGCAGAGAAAATGAGGTTAACACGCAATCTCTTCCCCCTTCTTTCTGTCCCCAGTAGACACTAGCCAAAATGGCTATAAACACTTGACAAATACAAATTTCTATATACTCTGGTACTTGCTCTTGTTTCCATTATCTCGGGGAAGAGCAGCTACAGCACGTAGTTAAGCCCTGACGGTTACCCCAGAGAAAAGAATAACAATTAACTCTGCTACCAGCCAACGTGGGAGACAGGATGAGAACCGTTGTGAAGTTTCTTGTTATTTTTCTCATTAGCCTGTGCAATATGCCGGTAGCTGTATTGACAAAAGAAGGGTTTGCAGTCGTTGCTCATTGCTACACTTAATCAGAGCAGCTGCACAGCTTGTCAACACGTTAGTTAAAGGATTTTTTTTTTTTAATCCAAATTTCAGTGTGTCTTGCACTGTACATCAAATTAAAACTAATCTTATTCCTTTTTGCCCCCCCCCCCCATCATGTGCACTGTATCCTTCCAAGTTAAATTAATTATAAATACACGCAAGCAGCAGTTGGAGATTTTTGCTTGCTCCTGCTCTCCAATTAACAGCAGTGACTGACTTGGCAAGGTAAGGACAGAACTGCATCTTCAAGGAATAGGACATTTTTGAGATTTGAATACTTTGGACTACATATATCTTCCCTGTCTACAGCACATGACTGACTTCCAGCTACTTGAGAGATGTATTTTAAATTAGTGCGTAGCTAAAGAAGAACGATCATTTTGAACCATAAAGCTATTGCTCTGTGGAAAACTCACCATGGAGACAAGTTCTGAGCGGGTAGAAGGGAAGGGGAGGAAAATGGCATCTCGGGGATTATAATCCAAACGCTGCCTCCCATCTTTCACTCTATAGCACTTCAGAAAATACCGTTGTGTAATAAAAATTCAATTCATAAAACTTATTACTGGACACCCGAAGCTGTGATCTTCTCATGATCAAAGAGAATAAAAAATAAAGTAATGCACTGAATGACAAGTTTCTACAAGGAAACCAGAATCTCCTTTCTCAGAAATGCTGAGGTCTTAAAATATACTATACTCTCATGTTCTCACTTGTGAATATAACTACGAGAATTTAAATTGGCTTGGTAGCTAAAAATGAAAAAAAAAAAAAACCTTTCAGATTAATCAAAATAGTAGTTCAAAAAATGATTTTTTAATTTTTCTCATTGACAAAAGCACATTGAAAACTTCAATTATTTTTCACTGCAAAAATGACAATTTTTTTTTCTTTTCAGTTCACAGGATATAATAAATTTAATCAAATATCTGCAAATATTCACAGTGAAAAATGTATTTATTTTGAAAAAAAATTGAAATAAAATGTTCCCTTTCTTATTTCCTCTTACAGCAATAGTTAGTGATTTATAGCTTGTTTTGGATGCCTTTCCCTGACCCCAACTGCATATTTGGGGAATAAAGTACACAAGGAGCTTTTCCAAGCTCCAGGCTCTTGTGTCATGCACAAAGAAAAAACTATAGGATGACTTGCTTAACATCTGACCTAGTATTTAGATCCTGCCTTTTCCCCTAGTTGATTCTCCAGGTGTGGCTAACTTGTCTTGGATGTACCTGTCCAGTTCAATATCCTGTTTTGTAAAATAGCATATATAAAAGAATATATATATATATATATGTACACACATATACATACACACACACACACACACACACACATATACATATACGATGAGCACTTGTGCTTTTTACTGCAGATAATACACATACCTGCTACTATCGCCAGCTGGTACTGTGACGTTTCAAAGAAATGGAAGCTTGAAATTTTGTTCGTTTTTGGCTCAAAAGGTTTTTGATGTTTTGACATATTTCCCCTGTTAAGATTTTTAAAAGATTCAGTTTGTATTCTTAAGCTATCAGTGGAAACAGAAGTGAAAGAAAAAAGATATTAGCATGAAAATACACAAGGGTATATAAATGGACTTTGAAGCCTAACTTTAGTAATTCTTTTCTTTTCTTGGAGTTAGTTCTGTTCATTTACAACTCTATCCCCTAAAGGAAGACGCTATGGAATGAATTAAGAAGTTGCTCCAATTAGTTTATCCATTGCACAGAAATACACATCTGTGCCAGCAGGAGTAACTGAAACACTGAAAGAATTGCAAAGAGAAAGGCTTCTTCTGTAACAAGACTCGTGTAGCACTTAGAAAGAAGCATAACTTGTATGCGCAATCACGCTGATATCGTAAAGCATATAACCAAAAACAAAACAAAAAAAATTCAACAATATCCAGAAGTATATTTAGTTGCCCAGGTAGTGCATTTCTAAACTATTCAGCACTAGACTTTACTAAAGCTGAGTCTCTTAAAATAATTGTTTCTTAATTGTTAATAATCCACATCTTTTAAATTTCTCCAAAGTCATTTAATTCTCATTCCGTAGAAAGAAATGACAAAACTCTCAACAATTTCGTAGGACCAGTTTTAGACCAGTTCCACCCCGAGCAAGGCTTGGGTATAGTAAATACAAGGGGTCTTTCGATCATCATGCAAAAATAACAGAAAAGGTTACAGCTGTGAAGATGGACTGAAGATTTTTTCTAAGAGAAATTCACATCATCTGCTGAATGACGAGATATTGTTCACTGAAAAAAAGAAATCTTCAGCTGCGGCTTGAAGAGTAAGATCCTTTTGTAAGGGAAGTAAAAATATGTCTAGACTTAACTAAAGCATTTTCCTTCAAACACTTTCGGTAAGTTAGGTTTTCAATTAAACATTTTAATGTAAATGTATTAATTGACTTTACCTAGTAAGGATTTCTTTTTTTTTTTTTTTTTAATCACAAAGGAAGATAGCCATTCAGATTTCCACATTTCCCCTTGCATTTGTGTGATGAAGACGCACAGGAAAATTTTGGTGCTGTGTTACAAATGGGGATGGAGGAGGGGTATGTTACATGAATATATATATTTATTTTTAAGAAAAAGTTAGACCTTGCTGACTGCATGAGACTTTTTTTATTGTATGATAGTTAACACATTTATCATCAGACTTAACAATGACCTCCACTTTTCTGAAGATGGCCACCTATACTACTGCTCATTGAACTGGGGAAGTAAGTTCTGCAACTCCGAATATGCTTCTTTTGGAGACATGGTCGATAGTAGATGACTTTACATAAGACTCAGTACCAAAGCGTCATACCAGCTGGTACTAGCTCTTAAGACTGACTCACAGTCTAGCTGCCTTTCTACCACAAGAAGTCCACGACCTTAGAAGACTCAGAAGCTTTTAGACTTCTTTTTCAGGCCCGTGCTGTTCTTTACCAGAGCTCAGCTGAACATGAGATGAGAAAGCTTGTCCCACTTACAGAGGTAGAATATGTGAAGTGGGTGTTTGAGATTCAGAAGCACAGCCGTATTTCAGAGTCACACCACCTAACTGCAGCAGCATCCACAGTTTTATTAGCATAATTACATAAAAGAACAGAAGAGAAGGCTATTGTCAGAGAGACAATAAGAAATCAGGAGATCATCCAGCAGGAAAAATGCTCCTGTCCGTACAATAAGCAAGCTCCCTTTCTCTCTTGGCTTGTCCTCCCAAACCCTCTCTAAGCCAAGCAACTGGCAAGAAGCATTCACTACAGATGGATCAGCAGTAGCTGATATAATACAGTACAGCTGAATCCATCTGGCATGTAAGTGCTTGAGACTGTGCTTGTTAGCCGCTTACCCAATGTTTCCCTTCTCCATAAAAGCGGGCAAAGGGTTTTTCATGTCCACTTGCAGTAATCTAGCAACTTTCTTTACAAGCGAGAGGGTGTTGGAGCAAACTCCCTGCACACTGCTTCCTCTCCTCTCGCCCTTCTGGCCTGCAGTCACTCCGAGATGCTCTTGAACGTTGTCTCCGCTGTAAGTGGATGGCAGATTGTCTGGGCTGTGATTAGATTAGGCAGGCACAGGTGGCATCACCTATTGTAAGTTTGTCAATTTTTATGACTAGTGCAGCAGCTGTGGCTCTTTCTCTTCTAAGAACGCAGCAAAGAGGAGAAGAAAGGATGCTGAACCCATGAGGTGAATTATATGGAAAAAGTCCCACGGGTCTCAGAGGGCCATGTCATCGTTTGGTGACAGCAGCCTCTCTCCACTGTTCTCCATGAGAAGCTATCAGGATGAGAGGGCATTAAATCAGCAGCAGGGAAGAAATGGTGTTTGCTTTGCCCTTTAAGTGTAGATTTGGTTAATGATCTAGGAGAATTTGCTGAGCTCTGTAACATAGCACGCTTTTTTAGGGAAGGCGCAGTCTCCTGGATATGGTATTATCCATTGGTCTGGAAGGAATCCTTAGATTGTAGCACTATTTTACTTAACACAGAAATGAATTAACTCTGATTCTTACTATTTTCCTGTTACAACACCATAACAAGTTACACTGTGTTTTGATCACTTTAATTCTCATTCTCTATGGTCAATATTCATTCTATTTTCATTTATAGCTAACAGTTACTTCTATTTATAAACATTTTACTCTATACTATAAGAGGTAAACTAAAAGGTGAACACAATGCATGTACTAATATGTATACTTTGTAAATTTGTCTTAATGACTCTATGGCTGGACTGTCACTGCCTTCATTATAGATGTTGACCACTAAGGAGTTGTTCTATTCTGGTTCTGCAAAAATCATATCATTTTCATTCTAGATCACATTAATAAAATGCACAGCTTTCAGCTCCATTTCTGCTTCTCATGAACAATAACATGATTGTCTCCCTTCTGACCTGCACGTGTGTTCGTTGTACAAAAGTCGCAGTTGCGCTTTCTTAATTCACAACCAAGTTGGATATAACAATATGAGCCAGAGGTACTGCACAGAAATACGATGCATAAAGTAGCTCATTAATTAGTACTTAATTGCTATAAAATGCTTTGAGACCTTCAGCTGAAAAGTTTTCAAAATTGCAAATCTGAAATACTGCAGAATTGAGAGGGACCTGTGTCTCTCAAATCTCTGGCTTCTTCCAGCTATCCCAGCTGGCTTAATAAAGGATGTTATACCTCTCACCACAATTACCCCTGCACTTTGAAAGAGTAGCATTTTCACTTTTCTTTCAGCCCATTTTGAACTAGGCTTTACCCATGTAATTCAGTAGAGACAGTATGGAAAGCACCAATTAAGATGAAAAGTCAAATGTTTTACTGTGAATACAGAATAACAGCAAGGAACTGGCCACAGAAAACCAGAGAATACATTGGCAATAAAACTCATAGCAACAGTTGATCTAAGCAAAGTTCACCAGCGGAGGAAACAGGAGATGAAGCCTGTGAGGTGCACGTTCATGTTCTGTACAAGCTAGGAGTCCTAGACGGCACAATGTGGAGAGGATTTAAAGGATTTAACCCTGCTGTGATTGGAGTGTGGTAGCTGTATTCGTGAGGGTGACATGTATCTTTGGCAAGAGCTGTAAGGGAATTTTGATGAATATGGACGGGCAAAAGCAGGAAAAAAATTGTGTTCAAGCAAATCCCGTTTGGTCCGCTCACCAGAAACTTGCTCTAAGTGGCATTTTACGTACAGCAGGGATAAGCTGCAGCACTCTGTATGATCCAGTATTAAACGTGAAGTAGTTTTTCTGTCCTAATTATCAGGCAACATCATGACTTCATATTTACATATGTGCATTGCTCAGTACCTTTGCAGAAAACACAAGTGAAAATAACTTGTTAAATAGGTTACCCTCCATCAGTTCAATTATTTGCAAGCATTAGTGCTTAGAAACCTTTGGAGTCGTACATGATTGGCATAGATTTTGGCTTATATTAACATCTCCACACTGGGTGTGGGGCCACTGCTCACCAAAACTGTCTATATCAGCTTTTTCCCCAAAAGCTTGATAGGGCAGGCTGATACCATGGCTGTGATAGCCCTTGGGTTTCTATAGAGCTGCCCAAATGTCAGTCCACACAATCCTTAGCCAACCAGGTGTGCCACAAAAGTCTGCAGGTGCGTTAGCCACATCATGGATGAACCGTTGCCGGATCAAAACCTTAGAAACTCTTCCATACCAGAATACGAAAATACACCCAAAATCTGTAGATTTGGGGATTAAACTTTTCTGTCTCATTGACGCTTGTACTCCCAAGGAGATTATAAGAGAAGGAGTTGGATTTAATCTTTAATGCAGAAAAATGCCTGTTATTAAAGCAAAGATATAGAGTTTAGCTTCCAAACGCACCAAAATTTATTTTCATATTAATGTCATTTGTTTGGATTTTTTTGGTGGGCTACTGCTGTTGTTGTCAAGATAAATGAATTACTTCATTAATACCAAGTCAACAACTAATATTTTTCCCCTGCATGGTTGCGCACAGGATGCTGTAAATCAGGGATTACTAGGGCATAACAAAATATAAAAAATGATCATAAGTTTCACAGCTTTAGATGGCGTGTTAAGTTTTTTAACTTTGTTAACTCTAGATTAATTGAAATAGCCATGGATTTGGTGTATTCAGTGTCAATCACCCTTTATCAGTAATGCTTAAACAAAGCTGCTCTAGAGCTATTAAAATAATGAAGCATTGGAACATGAATAATGATTGTTTAGTAACTTCTGTTTATACAGCAATGCATTTAAGATGTATATTAAGTTATTTTTGCTTGAACTTCTGTCATTTAGAGCAAGGGAGTGGACCATCCTAATCCTACTTACCTATTTAACACAATATATAGGAACGTCATGTCTTTCCGACATCTACTCTCCTCACAAATTTTATTGAAATCCTCTGACAGGTTGAAAAATTTAGAGGGAGAGAACAATGCTAAACACAGAGATGCTCTAACAGCCTAAACTTTATTTCATTAAGAAATTAGATTAAAAGCTGAACTACATTTTACTTGAGTTTATAAAGGGATGGGACGCTGGTTTCATATTGTTGTTGTTGCTGTTGTTGTTGTGATTATTACCGTAAGATAGGCATGATTTCTTTGGGTGGGAAGTGCTCTCCTATTTCTGAGGATAGACGTCATCTTTGGAAAGATACCAGAGTGTTGCTAGGCCATCATTTATGTATCTCCTCTGCAAAGAAATATGGCATTTTGTCCCCAGAACAAGGCAAAACTGGAGTTTGCTGAGCATCCAAGCAATAAAAGAAGTGCAGGAGCCTGCATATAAAAACAACATCCAGCAACAAGGTGAGCCCAGGTAGCAGAGGAAGGAAAGAAGCAACAGCTATTTAAAAAAAGGGGGGGACTGTCAACTAGATACGAGACACACAGCTAGAGAGTAGTGCAGGGATGTGCTAGTATCGGCAAATCTCAGCCACATTAAAATAGCTCAGATAGTTTTCTGAGCAGCTCTACAAGCTTGTGTTTCTGTTGGCTCAGTGCTTTGTGTCACAGGACATGGCATTTTTGATCCGGCCATCAGCATTCAACGATTGGATTTACTCTGCTCTGCCTTTAAACATCAAATGTCTAGGGAAATAAATAAGTCCATGAACAGTAACTTTAAAGTCAATAGGATGTGTTAGAGGACAGATTCAAAGCCTGTACAAATCAAGGGAGTCTTTTTGCTGACTGCAGTGGGGTTTAGGTCTGGCCATCAGTGTGATTTCTGACACTCTTGTTATTTGTCCTTTTTATGAGTGACCCAGGCCTCACATTTCCATAATTACATGAATAGCTCAGTTTTCCTTGGGAGAAAAAAAAACTTAACTTTTTTAGTTGTAGAGGAAAGACAAAAAGAAAACAAATAAACAAAAATACTCTCATAAGCATGAGTTCTAGAGCCTAAAAATCAGATTATAAATCCAGATATCCCATTTGTTAATCATTTTTGTGACTTTTTGCAAATTTGGACATCCTATTTTGCAAGATGTGAATAGAAGATCTTGGCTTGTACAAGACAGACTACCCTTGAATGCACTGATGAGAAAATAGGAGGGCAGGAAAGCTGAGGGTAAATGCAGAGACAAGAATGAATAGATATGAACTGGCTAGTAGGTTAGGTAGGCTGGAAATGAGAAGGAATATTTTACCATTACTTACTAAACTCATGTTCAGGAATAACCTGCTCTCAGGGCAGAGCTCTGTGCTATTTTGAAAGAAGTTATGCAGCCCATTGACTGTGATATCACAAGTCTGGACATCCCACAAAGTCTCTTTCAGGTCTGTTGTTTTAACAATTATTGCTCAAATGAAAGACTGACAAGTTTCAGGTTTATAGGGCTGCGGTGTCTATTAAAATTAAATGAATGCAGATAAGATATCATGGTACACATTGTTATAAAGAGGCAATGGGAACATTTCTAACAACATATTTGTCATATTACAGGTTGTTTGCTGAAGCAGAGATTGCTCTCTGATTAAAAGACCAATAAGGCATTTTCCAACATTTTGTGATTTCTGATGCCACAGACATTTAAGTCTTCACCTATAGATTAAAGCTGAACTTTTCAGTTCAAAAACAGATGTTCCAGACAAATTCCGCTTTGTAGAAGTCCACCAGGACACTAGGTTTTATTCCAGTGCAGAGGCAGTATAAACGCTTATGTTTGGAAAGCTGCTGCAAAATGAAATTGTCATGTGGCCAACTCTGCATAAAATTTATGCAGGTGATCCAAACCTCCTTTTTTGAAAGCAAGAGTAAACAGAAGAAAATTTGCTAAAACTAACATTGACTATAATTATAGGCACAAACTGGAACTGTGTGGGCTGAGAATTTCCATGCCAATTGGTGATCTTGTGCTGATTTTGTGTTTATTATATTTTTTTATACTGTTCAGCCATTTTCAATTTCTACCTGTTACTGACTATTTTGAGAGGATTTTTTTTGTTACCTTTTTTATCTGAAAAGCTCTTAAAGAGCACTAATTAAGGCAAAAGAAGTCTTTTCAAGACAACTGATTAAGTACTTCAGCTCAGGAAACTGAGGGACAAAGCCAAGCCCACCAGGGGAATCAATATTAAAAAACTAGAGCTCTGGATCCTGGTTCTCCATGCAGCATTTCTCTCGCTTGACATCTTCAATTTGTGCTGTTTTCTCATAGATTTCCTTAGCCCACTTTTTTTTCTCTCTGCTGACAGCCATGCTTTTACAGCTGTTATGCATCATCACACATTTATTTTGTTTACAAGACTGGCATTTTTCAGCTTTCAATCTGCACTTAAAAAATCACAATTTTAGCCAGATTCCTTGGAGCCACCAGCTCTCCATGGTTTACATTTCCCTTTCTATCCCTACAAAGGATTCACCAGGCATTCGGCAACGCCTATCATGATATTTCGTTGTACACTTGGCCTCAATTTGTTGCACTGTTAGCATTGACCAGCCTTCCTAGTCTGATGTTACCTTCTCATTTGCACACCTTTCTGAAGGTTCCTTTCTCTTGGTCATCTCATCAGCACATAGTGTGAATGAGATTTGGCTTAGCACTAATTGTGATGGCCTCCATTTGTTGCCCTACTCCTGTACAGCCTGGATCCATGCAACTTCTTTTTTTGCCCTTATAACCAAGCGGATTTTGAATCCAGCTAATAATCTGCCACCGAACCAGAGCTCACTAGCCCTATATTTCTCATTTCCCTTTTTATGTGCAGTGACTCCTCTGGAAGAGCTGGTACATTTCTAAGTTTCCCCACCTTGATACCTGCACTAGCACCTTCTTAAACATCTTGACTGTGACCTTTAGGCAAGACATTGTTTCCACAGAGAGAATCAAATCAGTCCAGCAAAGTTTCTAGTGGTGCACTTTACCATCTGAGTAGGGACATATCCACACGCGCGAATGTGGACAGGATGGCCGTAGGAGCACCTCTACTGCAGACCAGTTCCAGAACAGCAGTCACATAGCTGTGCTAGTGCCAAAGACGAGCAGCTCGTATTAGTCCAGGCACAGCACCACACCAATATAGCCTCTGTGCTGAAGGTAGGTTCATCTTGGTAGCTCAGAGACAGGCTGAGTATACTGGGTTTCTCTACGTTCATCTGTGTAGATGAGCAACATGGATGCTGAATACACTACTTAATTTATTTCTTTGTCGGAAGTGATAGGGTTCAGTGACCTATCTTCTGGTCTCCACTGGGCTATTTAGTAGCCTTTGGCAACTGTGACAGCTCTGTAACGTAGCTTTGCCATTCTTGTTGAGAGCTGCTGCTTAGAAACCCGCTCACATGTTTTTAGGACACTGTTAATATAAAAATTTCCATTGCATTTCACTGAGGTAAGGTGATACAAGACAGTTTTTGAAAGCTAAGAAGGAACTTTTTGTATAAAAATTTTGAAAACTACCAAATAAACAAAAGTTGTACATGCCAATTATATTTGTCATTTAACTATAAAAAAGAATGCTTAAAATACATCTTGAAGAGACACAGTATATTCCACAGATCCAGGAATATTTTGCAGTGTTAGGCCCAGTCTGCCAAGAAATGCGTAATATTAAGTGTACAATAACATAGATAGAACAAGATACACAGGGAGAGGGGCTGAAATCAGCAGAAACCTTAATTTAAGAGGCCCATCAAGATCTAATTGTAATTCTGGGACCCTAAAATAGTGGTCTTACTAAAGATCTGTAAGGTCTGCAGAGAATACAAGGGATATCTTATTAATAATTAAATAAAGATTATCTGCAAGTCCTGAAACAAATCTATGTTCCCTTGGGCAAAGTGTTGTATGTATTAGTTAATTATATCTGTGCCAAGCTATATATACGAAAAAAATGGAAATCCTTAATCCCAAAAGTTCAGTCAGATAAACACAATGAGATAAAAAACTGTTGTCATCTTCATAATTCCCATTTCACACCTGAGGATCAAAGGCCCAGAGCTGCTACGTGATGCCTGAAATTTCATAGCAAGTATGAGGTAGGACTGAAAACCGAGCTCACAGATCCGGAATCTAAATGTCTTGTTTTGCCTGTCAAATCAGCCTTTGCTGGACTGAAGCAGCCGGAGCAACAGCCTCCCCAGCACTCTCGGATTCTCACTTCCTTGAGTTTCTTGCAGTGACTGCATACAACCCTTTTTTTCTTTATTTAACTGTCCAATGGCACTGGTTCAATAAATTAACAGAAACAGATGGAGAAGTGTATCAGTTCAGCTCGATGTAACCCGCTCAAGTAATGAAGCAATTTTTTCCAGGAACACAGTTTCAGCTCACCCCCCTCAGCCCCCTCCCTTCTGCAGACACCACAAGGAGATGCACCTATAATACCCTCATCTCCATTTTACATCATATTAAAAGCAGGGAAAAAACTGAACAAACACATTATACGGTTGCTGTGAAATTACATTGTGAATAATTAAAGTGAAACTTTTTTTCTCCCCTGATCCATCAAGGTCTTTTTTCTTTTCTTTGGTACAGTCAGAATTAGAGAGAAAAAAAATGCCAGAACAGAGGAGACTTCTGGCATAGGATTGCAATACTAGGGCAGATTAGTGGCAAGCCTCCAGCAGAGGGCTATAAAAGTCTTACTCAGGAGTTTCTTCTTGATAAGTTGTCTGCAGCATAAAAAGAGGCTTTTCTGCAGAACTTTGAGCCGTTGCATAAATTCCTTTGTAGTGTTCTCAGGCGAAAAGCACAGGATGATAATTCCCACACAGGCTCTCAATATAACAACATATAATACAATAAGGAACTCTGAGGAAAATAGAAATGAGCTTGTAGGATCTAAGCTAGCCCGTCAATGCAGTAGCACTCCTAGACAAACTGAGACCTGGGGACCACAACCTCAGTCTTTGAAGACACAAAAACTGAGGTCAGATAAAGCTGGTACAGGAAAATATTAACTCTTTCTCTGTTAGACTGTTTAATCTAGAGGAAAGCTCTATCTGAGACCAGAAATCAGAAGCTAGCTGTATGAAATAGCCAGAACCATGACATACTCGGGAGAAGGTACGAGGAAATAATTAAAGTCTAAGTTCTCTCTGTCATGGAATTTTACTGACATTGTGGCGTTGTTTTACATAGATCTAAATTTGAACAACTCCAAACAAAACATTTAAAAATATACCTTAATTTTATGAGTGGTAATGTTTCATATCATTTATTTGGACAAGTAATAAACAATTAAATTCTGCATAAACATTACAGTGACCTCCTGGATCAAAGTCTTGCAGGTGGGCTTCACTGCAGTTTTAGCTTTCCTAAACTCAAGTGTCCAGGCAAGAGTATGCATATAGGCTCCCTTCTGTTCAGTGGAGAGAGAGGGAGGGACAGTAATGCCTCCAAAGGCTGATTCTTCCAATGCAGAGATAAATGTCTAAGACAGCTGGGACCTCTTTTAGATGTACCTTTTTCTACTGGCTCAAGGGGGACTGGATACCCGCCTCTTGGTCTGATAAAGCTAGGCAAGAGAATTCCCAATGTAAATCAGATCAAATCCTCAATACAATAAGAATCTTCTCTCCATGAGTTTGCTTTAATGGCTGGCAATGTTTCAAGACTGACACATTTTTATTTTCCATCAACATTTTTCCCACGCTATTGAAGCGGCAACCTGTGTGACCCTTTCCCGTTGGTGATTCTTAGTCTATTTTCACATCTGCATAGCTGGGAAGCAAATTTGGGTCTACAGTTCTAGAGACATTATTGTCTATAACAAAAAAAAAGATAAAAAAAATTTATATAGTGCTTAATATTTATAATTATTTCCTTACTATCAAAGCAAACCCTCTGGGTTTCTTACCCCTCTAAATTAATTAATATCCTATGACGTGGGATATTTTAAAGCAGTAATATCTTCAGATAGATGAGCTTACGCACCCTACAGAGTTATTTTTTGGAATATCAAAAAACAGCGCTGGCCTAAGAATAAAAGCAAGTCATGGATAAAGTTGAAGATGCAATTAAAAACATGGCATCTAACCATTAGAAGAAGGAATTTCTAGAAATGTCAAATCAGAGTAGCAGAAGCAAAAGTCTCTGTTAAGTTCTGATTTTTTTCCCCGTGATGAGTATTTCCTTTAAAAAGGAGATAGTTGTCCTAAATAAGTATGAATTTTGGCACTTCCTCTCATGACAAGCAGTTTGGTCCAGGCCCATCACAGATGTAAGCTGTACTGTTAAGTAATATGCAAAAGCCTCTGGCTTCCAATCTGTCTCTCTTCTTTTGAGTTACCCTCTGTCTGTTTACCAGATCTGCCAGAGAGGTACACAAAATCCTTGGATGCCACAGTAATTGGTTATTGTGACGGAAAAAGGACATGCTCAAATTGCTTGAGTGTGAGTTGGAAAACTCTTCAGAGATATTTTCCAGGACTATATTTTCACACTGATTTAGAAAGGTGGCTAGAGGGAAACCATCCTCAGAAAATCATAACAGTTAAGAAATGTAAAAGTCAAATTGAATCATCCAGTCCACTACTTCGAAAGTGCAAGATTGCTTGTAGAATACATTTAAGTCTGATCTAGTTTGAAGGGTCACCAAGGTTGACACTTTCTTCCCAGGGCTCACAAAGATGAGCAAATTATCTCAGCTTAACCCATTGCTATAGCCAGGTGAGCCACAGTGACCGTCCATGTGTGTCCTATTAGACAGAGACTATCACAAGCTAATTCAATTTAGCTTTAGTCCAATTATCTCAGATTAGCTACAAGCTAAAAACATGCACAGACAGTTAAGGTGCTTCCAGTGATGTGCAGTACTTTGACAGCGGATCCAGGCTCTCACAAGACTGTTCTATGGGATGCTCTGACAGCTGGATTTTCCTGATAATCATTCTTTTTTTTCCCTCCCTAATTTATTTCACAAGGTAGGTTTAAATAGATGGCTGCGAGTGTTTACAAATCTCTCGATCCTGAACAGACTCAGATCAGACCTAACTATAAGTGGTATTAACGCACTCTGGCAGTCCTATATTCTACCTTAGGATTACATTCTTTCTAGCAGTTCATATTAATTAATGTGGGGTCGTGGTGATAAAACTGGAGGGCTTCTGTATTGGTTTAACTCACTTCCCAACAGTAAAGAGAAGGAGCAGAGCAAACAGATGACAGGAGGACCTGTCCATGTAGGCATACTGTTAGTGACTGCACATTAATTCCTTCTCAAATATAAACAGATACATATCGTCGTTTGGTAGTGTTTCTATAGGTTATAATTCTTCTTTCTTTCTGAATGTATATGTCAAAATACCATTAAAAAGGAAAAAAAATGTATTTTCAGATGAATTTCCATTGAAAGCAATGTTTTTCCTGCAGGTAGTATTTTTCCTGAAGAAGTATTCAAGGTGGTCAACATGTTTCATATTTTCTAGAAAATATAGTGAAACTTAAACAATTTCAGTATTGATTTTATTGAATATTAGTTATCATGGTTATTGCATTTCTCTCTTTTACCAAAAAGCAGCTATTTGCTAAGTCTGAAAGTTCAATAAATAATTGTAGCTCGATAACAGTTTAATAAAGCAAATACTGAAAAACATTAATGGACTACAAAGAAAAACAAAAAAAAATGAGTTTTGAGAAATAAAATACCGTGCTTTGTTCCTACTTTTTTTTCTCCCTTCTCTCAGAAGAAGGCAGTTCATCAGAACAACAAAAACCAGTACTGCCTGACTACAAAATAATGTAGTGTTGGTAGATTCCTCTTGAGAGGAAACTTTCACTGTATTCAGCATATATTCAATATACTCTTCTCCTAAATCTGGCAAAACATGCATACATGGAAGCTAAAATGAGTGAGTTCAATATACAGTAAATATTTTCTAGAAGACTACGCAAGTATCTAACAACCAGGAGGCTATGAAATGGAATGAACTGTTTAATAATTTTGGGGTAAGCGTGTTCAAGATCTATCCACCATGCCACCTATATTGCTGTTTGTTTTTCTTTTTTCTATAAAATTCCTACTGTTCCCAGAAGGTCATGAAGTACCATGCCAGTATAAAGGTTAAGGTTAGCAGAGAAAGGCTATAAATCAGTATCTATGTGCAACCTCTGGAAGATGAAAGTGTATAAGGAATCATCGCAGGCATATGTAGCATTTTTTCAGTAAAAAAAGAAAAGTTATCAGGTTTATTAACATCTCATCATTACCACTATATACATGAAGAAAAAAGGAAAAGGTATATATTGAAATGGTAAATTCCAGTGGTATGTTTTGTCTTGGTTTGAAAGCTCTCCAAGCATTTTCATTTTATTTCCCTTCCCCTATGTTAATTTGAAGTATTTGTGATAAGATTTTCTCAAAAGGGAAACATTCTCTGACCATATTTCATTTCCAGATAGTCCTGATGAGGAGAACCTGGGGTATTTTAAAAGAAAAGTGCAGAGTGGAGTGGGTCCAAAGGATGGCGCTTTGCGACATCTGACTCTCGCCCCCGTGGCCTTAATCAGATCAGCTCTCTCCCCTTTCCAGACTGCTCTGAAACACGTGGCTCCAGGTCTTACTAACCATTTAGTCCAGTAAACTGCATCACTCGTTAGCCAGCACCAGAGGTTTCATGAAAACCTTGGATTGCCAGGTGTGGAATAATCTCTCTGTCTCTGCTGGCCTCAGTTCGCTCGCAAACAGTTGAAGATTGGTTCATCACATCAAGCAAGATTATCATTCTCTTCCAGTGATTTTTTTTTTTGCTTAGGATGAGCTATTTGATGCTAAATATCCTCGCTAACGACACAGTTATGTATCTCCCTCCTGAATCTCGGTAAGCATTTTATGTCACTGCATAGTGCGGCAATTAGTTTTACCATTTAATGGCACCTCGTGTGAAATGTTCCTTCCTTTTATCAATCCCAAGCCTGCCACCTTTGAAAGTCATTGGTAGTCTCTATGCTCTTCTGCTATGAAACTGCGAGAAGCGGCTGATCTCCTTTTCCCAATCATAGGTGCTTTTATTAAGTTCCCAGTTACTAAACTGCTTTTGAAAGTAATCAAGCTCAATATTGCCCTTTCTTTCCATGAGAGGGTTTTCATGACCTTAATCATTCTCATTGCCATGTGATGGGTGCTTTTTAACTCTCTGGTTATCTTTTTAGAGGAGTAGCTAGGGGAATGCCTAATACTCCCAGAAGAGCCTGAGCTGTTTTATCTACACAATTCATTACAATTATTTCATATTATTTCTCGTCCTGCTCTTCATGCATTTAACATCTCTATTTTATGTTTGGGCTCATATCTGTTGAACAGAAATATTCTGTGAATTGCCTCTGGTGATGCCCAGGTGTCTTCTCCTACATGAATACAACCAACTTTATGAGAAATTTTAATTCCTGCATCATTGTTCCTCCCTTTTCACTGTAAATTACTTCATGTTTATTAACATTCAACTTCACTTACTATTGAGGAATAGTGATTGAGAAAGATATTTCCAGATTTCTTCTTTGCATTTAATTAACGTTAGTAGTTTTTTTTTAATCGACTACTAGTGTCTTGCTATTCACCCTAATTTTCATGTCATCAGTAAGTTAATCAGCATTCAATGACTGATTGACTTAAATAATATAGGATCTAATTCGGAATTGCAAAACCTAACATTTTGTTCCTAGAAAAGCCATTTGTATTTGGGACGTGTGGTGCTATGAAATGTATTTCAACAAAGATATGAATTCTTAAAGGAATTTGCATTTGTTCTCTTGTTCCATCTGTTTTTTGATATGATAAATGCTTATTTTTCATCTGAGACTTATTCTTAGCCCATAGTGCTTTCTAAGCATCTTATCATTCCCATTTGCTGTGAGAAACTTGTTCTATTCTCATTTCTACAGCTTTAGTAGTTATTTTATCAACAGCTGATTTGCTACAGAGACACAAATAAACACACATGATGGAACTGCAAATTTAATATCAAAAGAACACAGTAGTGTTTTCTTTAATCCAGGTTTCATATCAAACTGTGCCGAATGCCCACTGTGCTGCCTTCCCTGGGGATCTGTCAAATCAGTAACATTTCCAAGTGATGACAAAAAAATGTTGTTTCAGACTCCTCAGGCCTCACTCAAAAAGCCTGATCCAATGTCCAGAGAAATCAGTGCAAAGACACTCATTAATTTCAGGGCACGTTAAATCAGTGCCTCCAATTAAACTGCTGGTTATTTTCAGTTCTTTTGGAGTGTAGGTTTATCGTTACAGCAAAACCGAATCAGAGCTGAGCCTTTCCAAGTACAGAGAGGTTCATCCAAATCCTGAGTGCTATATTTTGCCACTGAAATAATAAGAGCTGAGCGTGCTTGGGAATAATTGTGGGAGGAATTTTGACTAACTAAACTGCTGGTTCTGTAAACACAATTCTCTGTGATCACCATAGTTAGAGGGTTAAAGAAGGGGACTTGAGTTAGGTCAGATATCGAAGGCACCATAGAGAGAGAGTCCAGACCAGCAGTGAGAAGAATTGCTCCGAGACGAAAACCTTCATTTCTGTACTGGTGTTCAGGCAGAGGAGGAACTCCCCTTCCTTTCGTATCCAAGATAAATGTTCTCACCCCTGCGCTGCTGAATTCAATGAGAGAGATTATGCATATGTTATGTGAGGTCTGATCTGATCAGCCCATCTTAAAGTGTGGATAATTCATTTCTGTAATGGAAGAAGAAATGATCAGACTCATAGATGCTGCATTATGAGCTAGGTGCTTGAGTTAACTGGTGACGCGTTTCTCCAGACAGAGGGGTTCTAAACTTTCTGGATTTTAAGACAGCAAAGACTTACGGGCAAAAACCTGGTTTATGAGTAACCCAGAAGGGTTAGGTGACAACACATGGATGAGGGGAGGGGGAGGCCTTGCTTGGGGTCAATAATAGATCATTTCTGTCCTCCAGGGAGCCTCGGAATTTCATCCCTTTTCGCAAAGAGTGTTTTGGCGTATTCGAAGAGCAGCTCGTGGTTGTGGATGTGGGTGTCTATGAACAGAGGCCCAGCAAGCCTGATGGCACCACTTCCGCATGCAACATTCAGCAATCACCATCCCAAACACTATATTTCACAGTAGCCTCACTGCAGCGTTGGAGGACTCGGGACCTTAATTGTGGAGACTTGCTGAATAATTTTGTCGGAGTGCCTAGCTAGTCCAGCCTTTCTCTTCAAAGCATGCTCCCTACATAAAATGTGATACAAACAGTTTGTTAGGTTAGAGAACAAGGAATCCTAGAGTTCTTTGGTTTTGCAGTGCAATATATGTTACACTAAAGTGAGATATTACTTAAAGCTTACATGATTTAAAGCTCTATAGGGTAAAAAGAATGAAACAAAGATGCAAAAAACAAAGTGACATTTTACATCACGTAGCAAAGAGCAGAAGCAATAGCTTGTGGCACCTTTTTTGCCATCCCTCCAAGAAAGATCAATAACAAAAATGTACTTCCTTTTTATGAATAGCTATTGCTATAATTTATTTGGATATAAAATCTGTATTTCAGTCTGGGAATGGGACAGAGGCACTTCTTATGGACAGCATAGAAACTTGGAGAGATAATCTGAGTCTGATCATGGAAAAGTAATTTTAGGTTCACAAACTCTAATATGAACTTTACCTCTTCTTCATCTAATATTTCTTAAGGGAGACATCAAAATTATCAGTAGAAGGAAGGTGGATTAGCAACAACTCGGACCAATATTTCTCAGTAGTACTCGGTGGATAGCAGAGGCCTAAGGCTTCTAGTAAAAGAAATTTAATAAGTCACTGCTTAGTTCTTTCCTGAGACGCTTTCATGCTTTTTCTCTCCCTCTCTTCCTCTTCCTCTCCCGCTTCTTTTCTGTGTTAACTCATTTATAATCTCCCTCCTTTTCAAAATAAGTTATATCAGCTTTTTCTATAAATCATGCTATTGCATAGATTTTTCTAAATGAAAAAAATCCACACTTTATAAGTACTGCACTGTTAGGAGTGAGACACAGATGACATCCTTAAGTTCTAATTTATATACAATGTTTTAACATAATACTGACCATAATCCTTCACTGTGCTTCTTTCTTCAGATAAAAAACAAAGGCTAATGTTATTAAAGTCACTTTTATATTCCAAGTCTGTAGTTAAATAGCTGCAGAGAGAGAGAAAGATTATTAAACTAGTTATTCAAGTTGACCACAAGAGTCACAAAACTAACAGTTCTGCCTTTGTTTTATTATCTATGTTAGCACTTCATTACATTTCTTAGGAAATAATCATATTTTCAATAATCCAGATCCCATCCTGTGAGGCATGTGCACCTCTTATGTTCAATGAGACCATCCAAAGTCACAGCATATATAATTGCACTGGAATGAAGAAAAAAAAAAAAAGGCTTGCAATTACACCTTTGGCATGAGACAACCACTGAGAATAGTTAAGGTCAAACTCTCCCAAGGAATGTATTATTTTATCTACGGCACCCTAAAACTTTGTTGTAAATTTTTCGGAAGAAGCTGGTGTTGACCAGCTTTGGAAAGAGGATGCTAGATTAGAGGAAGGGCAATCTGAACAGATATGCCTGTACCTCTGTTATTGTTTTCCATATCTCAAAGCTCAGTAGCTTCCAAATCAGGATTTAAATATTGCTTCTGTCTCAGCAGTTTCCCGAGTGAGGCTGCATGACATGAGGTGCTGTTGTGACATCCCTGAATACAATCACAATTTTGACAGAAGTCCAGCCGCAGAAGTAGAGTTGTGATCCTGAAAATATAATCTGTAAAGGATCACCAGCAAAAGAGCTTGGAGTCAGAATTCAATATCATTAGTTCTTATTTCTCCAGGAGCATAAGTAAAGAATTTTATTCTACAGTTGTGATAAAAAAAAATCTACTTAGTAATACTCACTAACACCTCCTTTTAGTTAAATTGTTTGTCTTATGATTGTTTACAGTTTACTTGTACTTATTGTTTGATTGAACCATATAAGTAATAACTTGGCTTTTTATGCAACAAAAACTTTCACAGAAAACCCTTACTTTTTATAGATGTTCTATTGTTCTGCTATTTTTAAAGAAGCCAGATTTATCAAGCATGTTATCAAAATGTGAACCAAATTCGTTACCAAAGTCACTAGATATTTTTCGTTTTCTGAAAGCCAGAAAGGATGACCAGAACCTCGTACGCTGTTAATTTTGTAAAACGGAAACAATGTTTCCTTTTTCCTTTCAAAATTAACTAAAAACAACACTTAGTGTCTGCTTTAGTAACGTTTGTATGTCCCTTTTCTTCATTAAAGGTTTTCCCTGTAGTCTTCCCCAAAGTCTTTTCTTCACATACTTCACATGCATGGAGATATGGTACTGCAGTCCCCTGGAGGTGGGGACCATCCTACGTTGCTGCACAGAACCCACTAAATATGACACCATTTCATGACAGTGTTCCTAGAAACAACATGTGACGTATTGAAAAGAGATTTATGGGGGCTTCAGCTGTGGTGCTGAGTGGATTCTCTCCAGCCAGGACCTCCTTCCACCTCCCCAGTTAATGGATGCTCTTTTGCACCCTGGTGCCAGCAGGAAGGATTGTGCAGTTTGGTGGAAAGCTGGATCAGGATCCTCCAAACTAATTATTACTCGGGTATAAGAGACAGAGTTAGTTTTCAGAAAGATCAGTTCTTGATCTGGCTCACCATAAGGCCATGAAATGATTTCTCTGGTCTGGGAAGCTTTGCAAACACCACGGAGAAAAGACTGATCTTTGTTCTGGTCTACACAGTTTTGAACTATTTCTGTGGAACTGCATCCGTGGTGTCCAAGTCAAATGCTGACAGTATATAAATAGAAGGTACTATGCACATTCACAGCGTTAGTATATTTATCTTTTCATGTTCAGGTCCAAAGTCAATACGGATACTCTTCAGCAACATTCAATCTGCTATTCACCCTCAAATCCTATTTCCTTTTATTCGTACTGCCTATTTGTGGCCTTGTGCCTGGCTCTACTTGCTTAAAGCCAATTGGGACTTCCGGCAGGAAAGCAGAAAAAGGAGAGGGCTGTGTCACCCTGGATGCAGTGATGCACCTGGCTTCATGTACTCAGATCTGCAAACTCTGGCTTGAACTCATGCACAGATGTAGATGCAGTCTGTGCTTCCTTTCAAGACTTCCCCAAAACACTTTACAGACTGAAATACCTTTACATTTCTGCCACATGGCTTTGATTTCTTGATAGGTCTAACAAGACGGCCTAAAGTTTCCAGCAATTTTTCCACCTTGTGCATGACAGGCTTTTAGCATGATTTGCAGGTATTTGTCTTTCTAATGTAACCTAGGAAATAATTCACCAAATGATAAATGAGCAAAGATGATGGCCCATTTACAAAATTCAGGGAATAGAAATAAAACAGGTAGGGAGCTTTCATGGATGAGATCGTAACATCTAACCATAGACACCTTTTTGGAAAAGTTTGCTTAAGCGGTATGCATATTCAGACCTTGGAAGACAACAAAACCTCACAGAGGGTCAAGTTAGCAAATTTTGAAAAGCTCGAAAGGCAAGCATGCTTCTTGGCAAGCTCTTTTCTTTGCACTGATATATCAGGCCTTTTTTTCCGTTAGATCTTTGAATTTCTTTTTTTGCAGAGAGTGAAATCATTAGCTCCAATTGGCAAATTAACGTGACCTCCCCATTATCTAGTCTGGATGGTACACAATCTCTTTTGAATGCAGGCAGCCTGTTATTTCACTCCGTGCAATTACCGTTTGTACCCAAAGTATTTTCTTTGCAATTCTGTTTGAATGACGAAAATAGCTTGCTGAAGTAGCGTAATCTAAAGGAACCAGTGAAGTTAGGAATGTGGGATTTCAGAGTCTGTCTTAGCACCACCAGTAACTCACTGGTAGGCGCTCCCCCTTTCAGTCACTTGTACCTCTAAAACAGAAGGACAATCTTTTGCTATCTCATGTGGGTATTTCGAAAAATATGCAGCTAATATGCACACAGCACTCCGAATAACAAAAGGATTGAACACTATTATTATTAGATAGCAGCATTTTTTTTTAATTTGATCTCTACTTTCATTCAGGAATTTATGCTAGGATCTGTTAAACTGCTGTCATTACTAGTTTATATCTCTCTTCCTCTATTTTTATGATTTTGGAAATCAGTACATGGACTTGGGATGTATGAGATAACAGCAAACACTAACCAGCACGAACTTATAATCCAGGAAGGCAAAAAATAAAACTGGAACAAACAAAGCAGCCAATCCCCGTGTGAATGAGAATATCAGAATACAATTAACTCATCAGAAAAATAAAAAATATGAATACCACTAATTGCAAAATAGCAAATTTTAAGCTATACTTGTCTGACCTCCATAACTTTAAAGAGACAATTTCTGGAAAGCCAGGATGGAAAATGAAAGTCTGTATCATAGGGCAGATGCAGGGAGGAGAACAGAAAAGAAGAAGCATGGAGGAAAGAACTGCTACCAAAGGACTGACTGCTGTGATGCCCTGTGTTTCTACTTCATACACACAACCTGGCACATTTATTCTTTTTTATTTTATTTTATTCTTCTCTTGTATAAGTCTCCTCACTGTTGTTATGTTTTCACTCAGCTTTGTTTCCACTTAAAGCATGAAATTTGGCGAGATGATGATTATTAAACAATTCCTCTTTAGATCTGTTTCCTTTAAAAGAAGAAAGGAGAAAAGAAACACCTTTCTCTGAATGTTCTGGTTGCTTAAACAACTGTTTCTGTGTTGACAAAGACTGATTGCTTTCCCTTGCATTATAGAGTGTTAACAGCTTTTATAATCCCCAGCTTAACTGAATTGTGAACCTCTTGGCAATGTTTTGCCAGGGCAATTTCTATGCAGTTGGTCTGTCTTAATCAGACCAGGCACTTTGCCATTCACCATTTGCACCCATTTTTCCATTGCTTTATCCAACTCCAAAGATAAAAATACACTCTTCAAAAGCGCAGTAAACTCTGATGCTCCATATGTGACATCCAGTTCAGACTAGGCAAAACCATGGAGCTTATTTATTATGTAGTGTACACAAGAAGAGATTTAGAAAATGTAAGTGATTAAATCTTTAACTGTGGAAAGGAAATACTATATAAGGCTGGTACAAATATGTAATAGCTAATATTGCACAAATATGTACCAGCTAAAGTGAAACGAGACTTTTTCTGATATCACTACACAGGATTTTTTGGCAAGGAGAACAAAGCCATCCCTGATATAACCTGTTGACTTCAGTGGTGCTCCTCGTGGTTCAGGAAGTCATTCCTGAAAGCCCTGTGGCTGCATGCAGCCCTAATACAACCACAGTGATGTTAACAGCAGTCAATGTAGATGCAGACGGTGCAACACTCATAGCAAGGCTGTGGCCAGATTTAAATCTGGACTAAGCAGGTGCAGCTCCCACAGAAGGCATTAGGCCAAAGGCAGTGGCAGGGAGAGGAGTGATGAAAGTGCTCCTGTATTTGTTTCGTTGTGGATTGTGGCCCAGAAGCTAATGGGGAAGCAGCACCTGCCTAAATCTGCTCTGCAAACTCCACAAGATGTTCACAGCAAACCAACCTCCCTTGGTGCAGGAACTTATTTATACTGCTGTTGTTTCTCTGGCCACCTTCCAGATCGGGGGCCCTGCTGAAGCCAGTGGGAGTTATGCCAGCAGATTTGACTCTAGTGAGTTTGATTGGGTTCCTATTTAATGCTGTTTTATGCTCTTACTTCATATAGGCTTCTAAAACCTTTAGGGTTTTGGCCTTGAAATGTCTGTCATGCTCAAGACGGAGCCTGAAGTGGGGTAGGGGGAGCAAAGCAACAAAAATCATTCCACCATCTGTTAGTACAAATCGTTTTCTCAGCAACGTGTTGGTTTGGTATATTCTCTAAATAAAATCTACTTCTGTGTAATCCAAAGTGTTGTGAGCAGACAAGCTTATTAGCACTTGTCATATTTTATACAGAAAATACTGAAATAAATCTCCTCCCGTACACTGATAAAGCACTTGCAAAGAAGCCAGGAAACATAGTACAAATTTGTATCTCGTGAAAAGAAGCCATTGTACTTCAGCTTGTGTAATTTCTTCAGAAGTCTCCACGGCCAAGCAGGAAGAAGTTGCATTGCACATAGAAAACCCAGGTTCCGTTCCCCTCATTGACATACTTATTGTGAACAAATTACATCTCTCTCACACACCAGAAAGTCAGAAATCAGATACTTGACTGTAGCATAAGGTAAAATTGTGCTAAAGCAGTTTAAATAGTTTGATCTGGCAGTGGAATACTGTATAAGTGAGATTAAGTTCTTAACTGTACTAGATAAATGTCCATGACCAGGATTAACTTTCTGTTTGAATATTCAAAAATTCTGTTGGACCAGATCCGTTCTGACAGAATTCAGCAGCCAATACTCTTTCCTTTTTTGGTCAAATTTGTAAAGCAGCCCCAATCCTGTAGCTTTAATGTCATGGTCCTTTCTTAGGCATATCTCCAACTCATCTTGCGTCCTTGAAGTCTCCAAATCTCTTTTTCTCTGTCAAAGACCGTGACCTACAATGGAAGAAAGCTCAGAGGGTGAGGTGCCCCATGAAGTTCAGGGATAGTGTAGGATGCAGTTCATTAGACACAGCTTTTGTACATAGAATTTACTTTATCTCATCACAAAGGGGACCAGTGGGTGACCTTTGTTTTAGATAATCAGCCATATATGTTAGTTGGACCAGGTGTAAATGTTTCTCCCTGAAGGTAGCCAGACCAGCACGGAGGAGGTGTGTATGTGGCTCAGCCCAACACAGAGTATAAAACTTGAACAACTGCCAAAGGACTTTTCAAGAGAGCAACACGCTTGAGCTGGTGTCAACCCACATATTCCTTTCCAGGGACGCCCAGCGTTGTGACAGTGAGTATATTATGCAGACTGGTAATGGAAATCACATTGATATTGTGATTGGACTGTGTATCGCAACTGCTATATTTTGCTAAGTGTATACATTTATATTGTGATTTCAGTGTATTGCTGTATCACTCTGCTAAACCAAAAATCCCATGTAACATCAAACTCCCTCAAAGTAAACTTTTATATTAAACATTACACTCTCCGTGTGTGGAATATCTAAAAGAACCTGGTCAGAGAGTACCGGGCTCTGACAAAGGGTCAATTTAGAATAATAACAGCTTATTTTTGGTACAGCAGAGCAACCATTTAGGGATTATCGACATGTATCTCTGTGCTGCACCTTGAGACCCACCACAGCTATCTCCTCCAGACCACTCATGCTGTTCACACAGACTGTAAGACTGCAAATATGTGGTTAGATGTTTCTGCTTGACACGTAAATCAATGTGCATTGCAGCACCCCTGATGGCGTAGCAAGCTGCTACATGATTTAGGACTTGCCAGACAAACTCGGATAGGTAATCCGCAGTCTGTTCAGGAGGCAACGACTTTGTCAGAAGACAGATGAGCCATGGATCATGTAGTCACAGATTCAGATGCTCACCTGAGTTCATCAGCTGGAGCGCATATATAGTTGATGAGGTCTGATCACAGGCCCTGTGCTGTAAAACACAAATCTGTATAAATCTTGTGTGAAACAGAGACTTTTGTCTTCAAGTGGGCTGAAAGCACATGCTTGTACATTTCATACATCACAGAGCTAATTACTAGAAAGAATCAGTTTTCTTAAAAATACAGCCTCAATTTTACCCTTCCTCAGTAACTTTACACTTTTAAATTAACTTTTTTTCCGGATTTATAACAATGTGACTGAGTTCTGAATTTAGCCAATAAAAAGGATTTAAAGTCTACAGAAAAAACTTTATCTAATTTCACGAGGACTAAGATGCTTGGGAAGAGGTCACTGTTCCATCAGTTACATATTCAGCTACATATTTTGCCGTTTTGTTTTATTTTACTTTTTTGCCTTTTTTTTTTTTTTTAACCTGCCTATGATCTTGGTACCATTGCATCTGAAATGATCACATAACCTCCTACTTTGCCTTCATGTTTCGTTTAACGTGATGATTTATTTCAAATTAAACTTCTGTGCTCTGGATAGGCCAACATACTCTACTGTCACATTTTGTTCCAGGTGTTTTCTTTCCTAAGGAGCAGAGAACAGCTACGTTATAATTATCTTGACATCTTCCAGCACCAGAGGTTGTACTGCAATAAAACTCGACGGAGCATAGACCATCCTCCCTTTCCTCGAGATCTTTGATTCTCCAGAATTTCCAGGTTGCCAAATTTAATAAAGATTCTACAGTTGCTGATTTTGTGTGAGAACACAATAAACTACAACACTTTACAGTTGTGTTTTTAGGGAAGGACCGTGTCAGTATTTTGTAGTCTAATTGCTGTACACAACGATAGAGTAATAACCCCTTTAACTAGTCTATAAACTCTTTAGGAGTGCTCATTGCACTCTGCTTTTTGGAAGCTGCCAGAACCTAATGAGAACACTAATTGCCGTATCTATATTAAAAAGTTCTGCTAGCAAAGCGTTGTCATTTCAGAGCACGACAAAGTCACATCACCGTTTGACTTTTTGTGCCAGGAAAACCTTCTGCAGACACAGTTGTGCTGACAGAGGGGAGGTTGTATTAGATTAGCTCAGGTTGCTCGAACAAGCGGCGCAACAATTTGGCGGAACGCGAAAACGAGTGCAAGAAGACAAACAAAAATCCCAGAGCCGGCTACAACTATAAAACAAGTCGTGTCTGCTCTCTGTAACTTTTCTGCCCTCCTCCCCTCGTAATACAACGACCGCAGCCAGGTTGCGTATTTTGAACAGGTTCTGGTATGCATTTCCATTCGCGTCATTCCCAACCACTGCCTAAGGGACGGCTCGTTGGCGCAGCCCATAAATAGCATATAAGCCAACAACTGAACAGTCTGGACAACTGTAGGTCAGTGCTAGCACCCAGTCTTTGGACTACTTTATTTCGTAATATACATATACGCGGTAACTGTATGTCTAGTAGATGCATTTTGCCAAGTGGTTTGGCAGCTTAGCTGTGAGAATAAACACTGTACTGGAGATAACACTTATGGACAGCTATCCTTTTGGCCCTTATGTGTGTTTAGCAAATACAGTTACGTAGGATTGGACTCTATATTTGTATTATGGTCAAAACAAAATTCACAATTAATCTACTTTGGCATCCTCTGCTGTGTTTCTGCCTGTTTGCTACTCAAAGTCTCACAGAAATCTAAGACAGCCAGGTCCATTCTGTGTTTTTTAGTCTCAGTAAGTTTCTTGATAGCTCCACTAACGCATTTGGACCTCAAGCAAAGAGATTAGTGTCCAACTTTGCCTCTAACTTCTCCATCAAATTAATACTGTGCTAAAAAAGAATTAAAAAAGAGGAATAGCAGGCTGATTAATTCTGTCTAATTGCACTAATTCACATGGAATTGTGCTTGTGGTAATTCAAAACACAGTCATTTGATTGATATATATTTTACAGCTAGAAACATGAACAAGCTTTTTCGATATAGCCTATTAATCTAAATACTTTCTTACAAAGTCAAGCCATGTTTTGAAAGGACATTTAATTTAAGGATGACTTCTGGAGCACTGTTTACCTTTTAGCAAAACTTATCTACGAAAACTTGTGAATTTAGTACGCACTTTAAATGTGCTTGGTATCAAGGGAGCAGTGCAGAGTGTTAGGACACCTCTTCGTGTCTCCTATTCGAGCGCAGTTAAGATGCTGAAGACATATGTGTCATGCAGTCGTTTTGGTGAAGAGATCCTCAGATTACTGCTGGGCGTATGGCTATGTTCATATGGCTAGGGGTAGCTTTGGGTCTGAAATATGGAGATACAACCTATGCTTCAGAAAGGCCCTGAGCCACAGGCAGCTGATGTCTAGGAGAATATTCTGGGAAAGAGTCATTACGTGCTTGTCCTGTTGTTGCATATCTTCTCTGGACATCCACTATTGACCACTGCTGGAATCAAGGTGCTGAGCTAGCTGGGCTTTTGCTGTGGCTAAATATGTCCATTCTTATAGAGTCATATCCTAAAAACAGAATAGTCACCGTAATATTGCTCTGCCTGAGCTAATAAATCTTGCCTTTCAGCGGGGATAATCAGTTTGTCTTTCGCACCACACTAACACAAATATATCGCTTCTAGTTTCAGAGCTAGATTGATCAGTGTTAACGCGGTGTTCCCTGAGTCATGTTGTGCTGCTCAGCATATCTTTATGTTCATTCAGCCTCCTTTTAAAAACAGGAGTGTTTCTGATACACTTCTAGGAGTTAATATTTTCTTAAGGGCTTTTTTTTTTTCCCCACCGTTACATCATTCCCATACCGTAGCTCAGATCTTACCACGTGAGTGTGTCTTTTATGATATGAGCGTTACAATACTTTTGATATTTTATATACATTATTGTTAAATCCCGTGATAGTAGGTATAGAGATACAAATACAAGAGTCTCTTGAATTTACATATTTTTAATTTCAGAGTTTTCCCAGCTTTCACTGTTGTGGAGGAAAAAGTGAAAGTATATCACTCTAAAAAAGCAGAAGATGAATAAAAATAGCTCCAGTCATGTTACGTGGACTATATTACAGCTTTAAGCTATGATTTTTGGATTTGTGATACTACAATATTTGAGACTTGTCTGTCTTGGCTTACTAATTAGTAAGGTACTTGGGGAATACTTTTATCTTCTTCAGCTGGTCAGCTGTCCGAACACTGAAATAAACAGATGGAATAAATTCTCATTTCTGTTTCTACAGAAGGACTAAAAGATCTATATCTGAAATCACTGACTGCCAGAATTTCAGCTGCATTGCTGAAGCTTAATTGGAGACAGATAATAATAGATTTCATTATCCTCTATTTTGATTAGCAAGCTTCTAGGTATTTAATATAAATCCTCAATTCGTGTTTTGAATTGAAACTTCACTTTCCACTAATTCTTCAAGCTACTTGCCCGTAACAGCCTGGCTTAGCAAATACTGAATATAAACAGACACAATAAAGGCGGTGGTGCCACGGGGGCAGTGCAGATTGTCAAGACTACTCTTATTGTTTTTTTTCCTTAATGTTGATAAAGAAACACCAGAAATTGTTATTTGGGTTGTTCATCATTTTATCTTTATTTTATACCATAGCTCTGTTCCTGGTGCGCTCTTAGTCCTGAGTGAAGACTTCAATGTGAAACATTTTCATAACCTTTCATTATCAGAATATTTATCCCATTCAAAATCACTGCAAGGTTTCTTTGCTTTCCTAAAAGTCTTGATCAGAAAAGTTACTCAGTGGCAGACCATACCATACCAGAATGAAGTATGAAGATGTAATCATCTCTGAAGAAGCCTGAAGCACTTCCAGACGGACCAGATGATCTAAGAGGTAGTTTCCAACTCAAACTTGCATGACACTGTGAATGGCAGATGGAACAATAAACAAACATGAATAACTCTTTGGATTTCATCAGTAACCCTGGCTTCAGGACAGGGAGTTCTAGGTAAGCCAAACAGTCATATTTGTAGAATGTGGATAATGGAGGCAAATAAAAGGGGAAAAAAATGTAGTAATAAAATTACAGTCACTTTATTAATTAGGATCTGTTGAAAGAGGATATCAACACTAAATCCAATATCAGATGAAATCAATAAGCACTTTATTTTGCTATTTTATTCAAATTCACTAGCCCTACATGAGATTCAGAGAAATGCATTAAAACTCTTTGCTATCATATATCAGAGATTTTTTGATTTTTTATTCATTTCGTTTTAGTCTTCAGTTAACCTAAGTTCATATAAGCACTTAATTATATGTATGCTGGGTTTTTTTTCCTCATTAGGCATGCCAAAAATTGAAAAATTGCAGTTTACACTTGAAATTGACAGCTTGCAGGGGTTCTTAGTTCCTTCAGGAAATCATCCAGTGTTTGACCAATCATTAGCAAACTTCTGTCCCTTCCAAAGGCTAGCTTGACCTTCACAGTAGATCAGATGAAAGCTAGAGCTCGACCTATGCCAATTAAGTATATTTATAGCCTTCATATTTTTATTATGAAAAGCATACTTGCTGAGAAATAAGTGTATACACATCCTGACTTTTATTTGCCTTTTTTTCTCTCTTCCCAGTTCCTCTCTGAAGCAGAACTCGTACTTGAAATGTCAGTGCTATTTTTGTTTCCTACTTCCTTGTGGATTTGTGATCACAAGCTACAAGTTAATTCTTCTGGAATGCTTTATGAGAGATAGTCATGAATTTCTTTGCAGTCTCAAAGAAAATACCCAATACGCTGCACCTTGCAGCTCCATAATCTTTTTTAAATTTAACCTTAATTCCTTTTGCCCAAGACAAACCAACACTATTCTTATTCACAATCTCGTTAATCCCGTAAGTAATAAATATGTTCAGGCATGTAATTTGCAGCCTGGAAAAAGCCAGAGAACAATAAAACAACAGTTTATTTTTCAATGCTGCCTTGTTAACAATGGAAGAAAAAAAATAATTGCACATATTCAAACAGATGAACATTCTATATTTTGAGATCACCGTTAATTTTGATGTTTGAGTGCCTTATTCCTTAATTCAGCTTCACGAGGCATTTGGATGGTGTAGCACTTGCACTCTCTTTCCAGGTAGATGAACTGAGAAAAATTCTGTTGAATGTGCAATTGTCCACAGAGAGATCCGCAGGAGATCTCTGCATTATCATTCTGAACTATTTAATAATATTATTATTACCTATTTATTTTCATTTTTCAATGGATTACTTTTGGAGAAAAACAAGCAATTAAGTGGATATAGTCCATAAAAGGACAATCCCAACTGAAAAGGTCTTATTATCAACGTTAAGTATAGAGATAATATACATCATATGATTGATCTAGAAGTGCAAAAGCTAGCCACACTGATGACGAAGCCTTTCCAAAATATGCACTTTGGGACAGCTGCTGACTGGCAAACAAGAAGGCAAAGAGTAATGAAATCATGTGTATGCAGACAATATGGTAGCTGTTAGAACCAGACGGTAATGAAGCAACACCATTTCCAGGGTCAGGTAGATTTCATACTTAGAACAATTGTTCCGATACTAGGAACTGAAAGAAGTCAGTTAAGGAAACAGAAACTGGTAAGATTTGAAAAATTGATTTAGGTAGAGCTAGGCACAATGTTTTGTTATGCTTCTTTACTGATTACCTTAAAATTATTTGAGAATGCAATCAGCTCTGCCTGGTCTGCCTGAATATTTAAGGGTAAGATACAAAAATGAAGTAGGGGCATTTGATTCAATATCTGACACCATCTGATAAGTAGGAAACTCAGACTCAAAGCAAATCTCTCTCACCTGATCCAAATTCAAATAAAGAACAAGGAGACACAGAGGGCTCTTTCCTTATTAGTGAGTACTGAAATACCACATACCTGTTAATCCCGGAAAAAATAGAGAGCTTTTCCTCTGCTGCATAACTTGACTTGCTGTTGGACAACCAAGATTCTCTTGCTTGGGCTGCTGCTCACAGTATGGTCTTTACACTGCCACCTTGTTCTCCTGGCTCATACTAATGAAGAGTGTTCATAAGTGCTTCAGAACAATTTGTTCAGTCTATTTCTCGTCATCTTTTTTAAGGCTCTATTAGGAGTGTGTTTTATGCTGAGCAGGTTGTTTCAGCATGCCACATATGGTGTAAGGCCACACATTAGACCTTTTTAATGTCAGTAGAACTGAGCTTGTAGGACACAGGAAAAAAAGAATAGTGATTATAACCCTCCCATATGGCAAAGGTATGGATCCGAGTCACTCAGACAGAGCAGGTTACTAACATTTAGTCTCCTATATGACAGGAGAGTCACTCAAGCATTAGTTATCAGGCAAATAAGGAGTTTCCTCCATTCTATGACTTACAGGCTTTAATGCACGTTATTTACCTATGTGTGTCAGAGATACCTAAGATGTCTAAAATATTTGTTTCAAAGAGAATAGAAAAAGGTATTTGGGTCTGAACTATTATTTATTCAATATCATTTCTTTAACTGATCTGGCACATGAGTTTTTCATCATTAGTTTTGAGAAGGAAAAGGTCAAGCAGCAGGATGCTTTCCATTGTTAGGGCTGGGGATGGGAAAAGCTGGAACCAGCCTGTGAGTGGTGGAAGCAGAAACAAGGAATGACTAGAAGAAATATTAAGAATAAATATGTGGAAAACTGTTGAGATGACTGATATTATTACACAGATCTTCTTGGTCAGGAAGGTAAAAGTTAATCTGCTAGTATATAGATTTTTTGTGTCATACTTCATACTGGTGACTAAAGATATATATGTTGTGCTATAGTGAAGACTTTGTATTTCCCTCTTGTGCACACACTTTGAAAACAGGTTATGAGAAATAAGTGAACTGGGAGTGGAACATGCATAATATGAAGACAACAGAAAGCTTCAGATATGCACTGTCAGTACAAATGTATCACCAAAAGTATGCAAAATATTGACCAAGAAGGAATAACTTCAGATGACTGGTGTGCATAAGCAGAACTGTGACTCAAAGGTATCAAAGCTACCTCCCACAGTGTAGCTCGTTCTAGCCATTATTATGAGTACCTGACTTGCATGAGCATTGAAATTCATGCAAACACCTTGAAACATTGGCAAATGTTGCAAAAAATCTTTGGGGTCTGAGTTAGACAAGATAACATAAAAATTAATGAATCAATCCTGAGCTAGTATGAATCAGTGTATGCACCCTGGACCCAAAGTTTTTATGTATAATTACACAACTTCATTTCATAATCCTTTCTTTTCCCCTGGATTTTTTTTTCACCAGTATCTAAGAATGGGTAATAATATCTTGTCTCACTATTCAGGGCAGATGAGGTACCTTATGCACACAGTTCTCATTACTAATGGGCCAGATTCTTTGATAGTGCAAACTAGGTAGACTTATCTGCATCTCTGTATTTCCTGGAAAGAAAAATGATTCTATGACTTTCTTCTTGTCTTACTGACATGCACCAAACCTTCCTTTCCTTCTTGTTGGGTACCTGTTTGACTTCTTCCTCCCCATAGATTCCTACTGTTTTTTCTGTGTATCCCATCCAACACCTTCAAAAACACTCTATTTAAAGAGGATTTTCATAGAAGGAGCTACGGAGGAAGAGCTATGATGTTAATGAGGACAGAGAAACAGTTGGTGATGGCTGCGTGCAGCCAGAGTGACGCTGAAACACAAGTGTGCTGGGATGATCGTTGAACGAGGATGGTGGTACTGGAACAAAAGGAAAAATAGGTGCTGGTTATTGAAGGCAGGGGAGCTGTGCAGATCCTCAGACAGAAAGACTGAAGGTAAGATTCTTGGAGAAGACGCTGCGGTAGGTATCCTGGATGGGAAGGATTGATGCTGGGATTCTGGAGAAGTCAGAGGCTGAAGGCTGGGTGGAGAAATTGCCATGTTAATCAGATCACTCTGCTCACAAGTGTTACTCATGTTCTTATTTTCCCTTCCTCATTACTCATGAGAGAGAAAGGGGAAGAATTTTCAGGGCTGGTATTGGTGCAACTGGCCCACAGCATGCACCTGCTCATACTGAAGCTGCTGACGGGAAATGAAACCAGAGAGCAGCCTTCTCCCTTTCTTCTCTCCATTTTCATTCCTTCTGCTTTCCCCAGGTAAGGGGGAAGGCCTAGAGAGCATGACTAGAGCTAAAAGGTCCCACTGAGCCTCAGCTGAAACATCTGTAGGCCTCACCAACAGACGTAACTTCCTTGGCTGGGAAACACCTGCCTAGTAGAAAAATAACATATTTTGAAGCCAGAAGCTTCTGTAAATAACTGAAAATAACTGTTGTGGGAGTAAGCTATACATTTATACAGAAACAATCTCAGAAACCTGGAACTTTTTCAGCTAGAATGGATTTTTAAAAAAAATAGGTCTTCGGTCTTGTCTCCCACCATGAAAGTACAGTTCCCATTGATTTCCTCGGCACTGGCAATACGTATCTTCAAGTAAAACTGGATGGAAAGGAAGTGATTTTGGTTATATTTTGTAATTAACATCAGGCTGAAAAGAAATGCCCAAATCTTTAAAAAGCTGCAGATATGCAGCACTACCATAGTGGGCTAGGGAGATGGAAAGTTATAGACCTTCTCGGAAGTAGCTGTCATCGTCTTTCTCCTGCTGTCTCACAACCCTTCAGCACGAGGGGCAGCTATAAAGCTCCCTCTCCAGACTTCTCCTTCTGATTTTCCTCTTCCCTCCTTCACTTCCTATGGTAGGACTGTCCCACCCGGAGTAGACCCCAGGTACTTCTCCCACTGTGGGGTGATGAGGTTCCATCGCTGCTGTGAAGCTCTGCCCAAGCTCAGCCCAGAAGGCACAGTATGCTCTTACCAGCCCAGGACAGGCTGCAAGAAAGCCACTGTGCTATTTATTATCCTCTGCTTGAGCTATTATACTCTTTACCTCTATACAGCCTACTCATTCAGGCACAGCATAGCATGATTACTGCTAAGAGTACCTCTAAGCAGGAGAGAGAAAGCAGGTGTCTCTACACTGCGTTTCTCTTCTTATACTTCTCTGCATAGGTGTCTCAATCTGCAGTGAGTCTACAGCTGTGATATAGATATGCTATAAGTGACCTGAGGAATGCAGTCAAGCTAATTATGTGCAGTATTGTTTAGACAGTGCATTTATATAAATGCATTTTCCAAGGAACATGACATTAAGAAGGGGAACCATTATGCTGCATACTTACAGGCCAGCTGCATACTTACAGGCCAGCTATACTGACTCCATAAATAAGTGAACACGCAGCTAAATTGCTTGGCCACTATGTATATATTATACAGAATATCTTCACAGATGTGATCAATAAATAATGAGATTGTTAATTACAGATTATCATTCCTGTATTTACTGTGTCTCTCTCATTTTAAAAAAACAAATCTAAAAGATAAACATAAAATATTAAAATAAAAATATTAGTTTATTTTAAATTTGAAGAGCCATGTTTTCTTCAGAAATGAGAGTCTGAACCTTACTTTTGTTTTGAATGGTAGTAAAACAGTTTGTCTTTTTTTTTTTTTTTTTTGTCTATTTTTATCAGGGAATATTAGATCTCTTTTTCTAAAATTCTATGCAACAGAATGCTGCAAACTAAATGATGTCTGAAAAATTTCCAGGGCATCTGTTATATGATTTTGATGTACTAATTCCTAGGAGTGATATTGTACAGTATATTTTTTACACACATTGAAAATGTGACTGTCCTTGCCTTCCTCTTATACCTGCAGAGGGAAAAGTAAGTAATGCAAAACTGATGGTAACATTTTCTATACAGTCTATCATGTTATACCTTCAATATCGCCATCAGCCTTCATACTCTTCATATACTTCATCTGTACTTCATGTATGTCATGCCAGACCTAGATAATACTAAGAGTTGTCCATCTCCGATCCTAAAAGGAGTCCTAACTTACTCAAATTCTTCCAGTCAAGTCAGTCATAAAAATTGGTATGTTTAAGAGGCTCAAGAAGAAGATGGATAGCACCATACGTTATGTTACGCCAGTGGGATTACGTTACACAACGATGATTAATTAGGACATAGACAAGCAATGAGGCATATTTCTTTCAGCTTTCTTGGCTTAGAGTGATTATTGAATAACGTAAATGAGGCGACTCATAATGGTTTAGACTACTGTTGGGAAAACTGCTCACTGCAAATAACCTATTTAACAAGTTTTGGTTTTGTTTTTCATTTGAAGATGGTGCACAACTGGAATTTACCTCTTTCTATACTTATTTGTGTTGGGTAAGATATCAAGTACTCCATTGGATCATAATTCAATTTAATAGTTTGTTTGTAAGTAAAGTACTTCAGCTAATTCTTTGGTTGTTAGTTGTTCATTATCTGCATTTTACAATTCATTGGACATTTTGGCATAAAGCATGTCTTGAAATTTTTTGAGTGACAGCGTATAAAAATTTACTATCTATCTTCTTCATGATCTCACTTGATGTAACAAAAAGTGATTATGTGGAATATACAAAACTTGCCTTGTTTCACTTTTGTCAAAGTTACAGAGCTTACTCTAACTTAAAAAGGAATTTTTGAATATAACTTTTTCTACCTATCCCAGTAGTGACTATGACCTTTAGTGTCTCTCTTATATGATGTATCAAGTAGTAATACAAAAGAATAATAGCAGAAGTTAAACCTTTTTCTTAACATGGGGATAGAGTTCTAGACTAGAAAAAAAATTGAATGTACCAACATTTAAAAAAGGATAATGGAAAGACCTAGGTAATTATATTCTTGTCATTTTGATATTGATCCTGGACAAAACAATGGAGCAGCTGATAAGAGAGTCAACTAATAAAAAAAAAAAAAGTGCAAAATAATTACTGTAAATCAACACAGGAAAAAGCTCTTTTCAAGCTAACTTTATATCTTGACCAGCAAGATTAAACGGTTTGTCTGATAAAGTCAGTGGCAGCACTGTAATACACTTCTATTAGACATCTGACTTTGTAACATATGATTAAAATATAAATAAAAAATGGGTAGAATATTCTAATGCTTCAATGCCATAGCAGCAAACCTGTAATGAATCCAAAATCAACTAGCCCTTAAGATTCATAATGTGAAAGAGGACACATCCATAGTGCATATTTCATTTGGTTACAAAGATACCAGTTCTTGCTGGTGCATTATACCGTTATCAGTGATCTACATCAGTTATCTATGATTCTATGATCATTGGTATTAAATTTTGAACTCTGATGCAGAAATTTAGAAGAAATGATAAATAATGAAGAGACAGGTCACTTCTGCAGACATAGCTGCATCAGGCAGTAAGCAAGCAATTTGTATTTTAATATAGCCAAGTGTAAATTCACTTGGTCACATGTGTTTTAGTCTTTACTACAGGATACATAAGTTTATCCCTGAGAAATATTATTCTGAAAATAATTAAGGATCATTGCAAATAGTCAGATAAACATAAACTTCCAGGGCACTAACAATGAGTTAATATAAACTTTGGAGTCACAAAAAAAGACCTATTGAGTAGAGAAAAATAAAGATGACACTACCTCTGTTTCTATTCACAACAACATTGCTGGAATTTTGGTTTCCACTCTTGAACCAAACCTGAAAAAAAAATACTGAAAAACTGAGAGGGCCCACAGAAGAGGCTTCAGAATAAATGGAAGGGCTGGAGAATATAGCGAAGAACACAAGTAGTCCAGCATATTTAGCTTATTGTTAAAAGGAGGGGTGAATACCTACATGAACATAGTCTTAGAATACTGAAGTGGAAATATGGAACCTAATACCAAAAGACTTTAATGCCATATGTCTATTTGGTAACTGGAAGGTCAAATCTGATTCATGGAATACTTCCAACTTTTCTCTGAAGAAGGAGAAAATAACACGTCAGAAGTAAATGCAAACCATACAACTCAATGTGTTTTCCTGCATCTGCCAAAAACCTGGTGGAGATCTGCTGTTGTGGCTGTCTTCCAGAGAGTGGTGTGGGAGGAGAAGGCATCTACTGGAAGTTAAGCAGATTTTATTGGTACGTGTCCTCTCTTCTCAATGACAACAAAGTGAAAACTTGCACTCAGTAAATGCCAAAGAAAAAGATAATCTCCATGCTATGTCCTCAGGCCAAGAGAAGCAAACAAATCTCACCTTTTAGGATCATGTAGGCAAATGTTTGTCTAAATGCCATGTCCAAGGCCATCACTGACATTTTTCTAAATGAAGTCTCTAGATTGGCTCCTTTAAATGATTACAACTGATTGTTCTGTGGGACAGATTATGTTCCTGGCCAAGGTAATCAACTGCTCACTGCACTGTGATTGCATGTCATTAATTAATGACATCCACTATTGCCATAATCCATCTCATGCAAACTCTGGATATGTGTGGCATTTCTTTTGCTGGATACAATTATTCTTCTTTCATTGCTAAGCTGATAAGTGACTCTCATGTGCCCAATTAAGTTATCATTTACTTCTCTTTAGTTCCTTTGACACCTTTTTCAAAAGGAGTTAGGTGTTTCCCACCGAGGTTACTAATGTAACAAACGGAGACCTGATCATACTCCGAATAACGAGTTTCTTTCAAACCTGAGGCACCCTGAGGTAGTCCAGGAAACTATGTTTTTATTGAAGAGCCACATCCAAGGCTCCAGGGTCATCATTATCTTTTCAGAACTGAACACTAGTCTCTGCCTTTATTTCCTTTTCTGGGTGACAGATCTGAAGGGCTGACATTAATCATCAACAATCTCGTGATGGCATGTAATTGCATATATCAAAAAATACTCATTCTGGGGGCAACTGTCAGTGCTAGAACACTAGATGTCAATCCAATTAAACCCTAGTATGTAGATAATTGTTTGTCACTCAGATCAAGGAAGACAGTGGCACTAATGTTATGTCCCACAAATGACCTTTACGTCACCTGGCTTCCACCAGCTAATGATAAGTAGTCTGAATATATTTCACATCAATCACCTAGAGTCAATGTACTGATCTAAACATAGAGTCTCATGTGAAAGTAAGAATGAAAACATTTTCCCAAACTTAGCCTTTCTAGGTGATTCTGCTGATACTAACTAGGAATAACAAAAATACGTCAATTTAATTGCAGTAACATTGAAGACATTAGTTGAAAATTATAGCAGAGAGAGACTGGAGACACGAATCATCAGGTGAAGAAAAAGGTATTGAGGAAGAAGCAGAGAGAAAATGCATGAAAATATGCAAGGCATAGTGTTAGTTCCTGATCCTTTTTCTATTGCTATTCAGATACAAATGTATGTTATACATGGAAGGGAACCAAAACTGCAAGCAAGCCTCTGTGGGTCTGGGCCAGTAGACTTGCTCTTCTACCTCAAATGGCATAGCGGTCTTAAGGGACTGGAAAAGTGATAAAGTCTGTTTCCATCTTCCTCTGTACAAATTCATTTGATCATCAGTTTATGCGTCTATTTGTTTAATTAGGAAAGGGTCTGACACTCGTGACTGGTGTATGTGGAAATGAAGTCCCACCTTTGTGCGCAAGGAAGAAGTAATTTACAGGACATTGTCTGTAGTGCTGTAACAAGATACCTTTCAACATCCTCGTGCTATAATTATAGGTCCTTTAATGAGCAAAGAATACTGCAATTAGTGTCTTTGCACATTCAAGACATCATTACTGCAACATTACCCATGCATTTCACTTGCTTCACTGGTTTCGAATTAAGTACAGATCACATTCAAGGTTCTTCTTTTAATTTTCTGAATTCTCCGTTATCTAGATTAATATTATGGCCTAGATGAGATCCCTGTTTTTCCCTCCAGATCACGTTCTCTAATCTGCTACTGTAGGTCGTTCTACTTTTTGTCTTGATTAATATATTGTGTCTTTTTCTAGCAACAATTTTTTAATTTTTTTTATCCAAATGCATTTATAATTTGCCTAAACTTAATTTAAATTTACTTTTAAGGTACAGCTGTTTATGATAGTTTCTAGCTCTGCAGTTTAGGTCAGATTTGCAATTATTGTTGGAACTTCAGTAATGTTTTTACTTTTGCCAGAAGGGAAAAAAAATCCCTTTTCAGTAAACATGGCAAAATCTCAGCTCTCTAAAATACATTTATTATAAATATTATAGCAAAAACTATTTATGTCAAAAAGATCCCTCAATTTTTTTTTGTGCATAATGTGCAGTGTGATGTATATTTTTTATACTCCTCTAGCAAAAATTATATCTTTAGCTTCCAGCAAGTTATTTAGCTACACAATGCTTATATGCAGTTTTTCATAGGCTTTAAATTTAAAAGCTATATCATCTTGTCTTAATAATATAAGGGTCAGAGCCAACTCATGACTACCTGGATAAAGCAGGCCTGATCTGAAGCCAATAAGAGTTAAAGAGTCCATGGGTTTTTCTGCTAAGCTGTTGACTCGGGAGGGCTGCAGATGACCCCTGAATTCAGAATACTTCTTGTCTTGTGGCCCGAGGACACGGGCCTGCAGCTGCCTCTTGGGGTAGCGTTCACCTGACTACAAGACATACAACCCTATATGTTTTGTGCTTAACTCAAATCTACATTTGAACTAGTCACTCAAGGTTTTGCTATATCAAAAGAGAGAAGTAGGGGGTGCTATTATGCACATTAATTTTCTGGGAGAGATGATCTGCACCCTTGGAGGGTTTATTTCCCTCCTCTGGCTGTAAACGGAGCCGAGGATGCAAGCATTTAGTCCCATATCTACACGTGATCAGATAAAATGCTCTTGTCTGTGAAGATCTCATTGCTTTCTAGGCCCAGGAGCACAAGTTTGTTACTGAGTGCGCCTTCTTCTGGAACTTATTCCCATGAGTAGTCTGAAAATTCAAATTATTTGAAGATGATCCCTGTGTGGTAAACAGCCAGTGACCACGTGCTAAAGACAAAGCGTTGTTCATACACATCGTGGAGAGTAAAATGATAACAGCAAACCTGACTTTTAAATGGTGGTATTCACAGCCTGGAAAATATTCCTTTTACACAGTTGAATATGCGCACACAATTATGGTTATCAACCCTGTTATCATAAACGTTGAACTTGCACGATCAGCGGCAGCCCAGCTTTAATAAATTCACAGTCCATATGGACAAGCAGTGGAAGGATAAAATATTCCTTTCACATAGTAGATCAACACAGTGAGAAAAGAAATGTCAGGAAGAATAGACTTACTAGTGTCACATAGGAAGTCTGTGCAGGAGCCACACTTTGAAACAGACCTCTAAGAGCTTGTCCCTGGAGTTTTAAATACACCGGTCACCCTTTTTTTTCAGTCTACTAAAAGAAGTTAGATCAAAAATAAATTCATTCCTTTTAGCTGGATGCTGCCTTATACGAAACACTATCGGAGAGCATCTGTCACTTCAAACCACTATTTATTTTCTGCTAATGAAAGAGGACATGCAAATCACTATTATAAAGCAAATCCTTGACAGTATCAGCGATATCCATCAAGTTGTAACAGTATTTTGTAGCACAACTATTCATTTTTTCCCCAGTTCATTAAAACATTTTATCATGTTAATTATCATGGTGACAATTTTAATATCTGAAGGCATTTTATTACCTGCAGAGCAAAGTCCTTTTAGGGTTGCCTTCCTCAGCCATAAGTTCTCAAAGGCAACCACTTTAAGGATAACTTACAAAAAATATTTTCTGTTCACTAACAATAAAAATATAAAGCAGTAAATAAAACACAAACTTTCGGTAACTCTTCTTCAATAAACTAATCAATAGCTAGTTTCTCAAACCTTATACAAGTACCCTAGAGTCAGAGAGACTCTACGGTTCCCATTCAGTAAAATTCACTGCAGTAAAGCAATCTTTTTTTTTCTTTTTTCTTGGTAAGTTACGTCATTGCTAACAGGTAAACCAAACAGTTTTTTCCATCAATGAAGAGATAGCTGCTTAAGGATATATTCCAAGGAACAAACTGTACATGTTGCCAGTTTGGACAGGTCTTTCAGCTGTTTTCCTAAATGTTGGTTTCTATTTAAAGCAAACACTGCTGTCATTTTTTTGTTCTTTGCTCACATGGCAAAAAAAAGAAAAAAAAAATCCTGTGTTCCTCTGGGCTACTTGAAAATTAATTAGTATCATTATTGTTTTTTTGCAACAACTTCTATAATTATTAGCAGTCGCAGCAACAATTGCTATAAATTCTATTATTAATATCTGGAATGGGATGGGCAGCAAGTGTAACCAGTGCAGCAAGACCTTCCTCGATTTGAATAAAGAGCTCAGGCAAAGCCATTTCAGACTGTTCTACCTCAGACGGACACCTTGGAACTTTGATGTGAATATTTCCTTGTGAAGTCTCAGTATTTCGTTGGAGAAAAGGAGGAGTATCCCACTTGGATGTAATTGGTTCTTTTTTCCCGAGGTTGGGTCGTGTTCCAAATGCTGGAAAAATGACAAGTTCTGCAATACAGTTTTTGAAATGGGGCGTTTTGAATCCAGTGACCTTTCCTATTTTGAAACTATCCCGAGCAGAGTGCGGGAGCTGACCTAATGAAATTCAAGGGAATGTTTTCTTCTTATTTACCTGGGTGAAAATCTCATCAAATAGTCTACATTTTTCTTGTGCCAAAATGTGCTTAATATTTCTTTGGAGGGGAAAAAACATAATAGAAAACCAGTAGAAATCACTTTCAGAGCATTTATTAAGTACATCTCACAGTAAGGCTTTTAAAACTGGTGTTGCTGTTGTCCAAGAGAAACAGAAGAAAGAGAAGAAGTAAAAGAGAAGGCATGTGGGAAGGGAAAAAAAAAGAAAACCCGGGAGTGAGTGACAAGTGGAAGCTAAGGAGCGCATGTCGCTTGTTCTTGACAAACATTTTTAAGCGGGGAAGAGGATAAATGACTCTCTATAACCACTACAGATAAGACAAAAAAGTAACAAGCTTTAATTTGCAAAATAGCAGCTTTCAACTAAATATTAGGAAAACCTTTGATATTAAAAAAAGTTAGTCAATGGATAAGATGGTGAGAGAACTGTGGAACTTTTTGGTAAAAGGTTAGGTAAGTCTCTATCAGAGATTTAGGCAGATCTCTGCCACAAACACCTTGAGGCAGGTATATTAGACTTAGACAAACTCCTGAGTTAACTCCCTTCCTACTTTTCTACGCAAAGATAGTATTAATGGCTGTAATGTCTGGGTCTTCCTTCTGAGGAGACCAGAACAATTCATCCCTGAGGCAAATGTCATGGTATCCTACCATGGAAGATATCGTACCTCTTAAATCTTCCAGTCACCGCCTCTCTCTACTAAAGTCAAATTATGGATTGCAAAAGTAGCTGCAGGTAGAATTCTATCTTTCATCTACTGCATCGAAATTCTGGCATGCTGTTTTGGTTATCTAATTTCCAGTTCTATGTTATTCTTCTTTACCAGACAGATTCTGAGCTGGGCTTTTGGTGTCTTGAACGTCTTTGAGTACAAACTTCAAAATACATTCAATATTAATACAATTCAATACAAATCAGTAAAACTAAGCAGTCATCCAAGACCAGCAAGGAAAGTGCTATAATTCATGGTAATACCTTGACACTGCTAGGAACTACACTGTAATTTCCGGATCCAAGGACAAGCAACTAAAACATTATGTGTAAGTTTAACATTGTCTACCCATATTCTAAGTCACAGGTCTCTATAGTAAGGAAGAATTGAATCTGTGAGAGAGATCAAGGTATTATACTAGAATTGTAGGAAAAGACCTAATCAGTAGCTTAGTCACACAGCTGTTTTAATTCATTGCCTAAAATGTAGACAGTATTGCAGCAGCAACTGACGGTTTAAGCGATGAGGGCATCGTGTGGGTTACCCCTAGCTGGATAGATTTCAGTCTTTAGAGGATAAGCACTTGACAGCTGATGTTCTCCTGCAATTCGGCCATTGTCATTTTCTTTAGGAGAAATTCAGCTCCATATTTCTGACTCTGAAAGATTAAGCTATATAAAAAAGCTGAAAGAGAGAGACCCGGACGCAACCAGCTTGTGAAATATGCAAATAGGCGGACAAGCAGCTCTGAAAGCACGGCTTTCTGCTGCTGCCCTGACAGGACGAAATCTCACCACTTCGGCAAAAGATTGTGGCAAAGAAGAGACCTGGTCCCACTCCATAATCATACTTCCTCAGGGTGAAGTCAGCACATGCTTTCCCAGAGAGCAGCACTCACCAAGTGACTAAAAAAAATCTTTTTTTTTTTTTTTTTAATTCTTACATAAGGACATGTGCTTCAGTTCTTCCAAAAAGAGGAAATGTTGGTGCGTAACATCTAAGATTGCACTTGATCTGTATATTCCAGGGGGTCAGGAAAATTCAGAGGGAGGGAGGTTTGGGGACATCTCCACTAGGAAGTAGAACAAGGCATTTAAATGCCTTTCTCTGACCTGACCATACATGGTGCGTGCTTAATGTACCAAATAAAACCCCCTCTCTGACCTGCTGCTAGTGCTTGCTTCTACCAGAATTGCCATTAACCAATTTAAATCCACCAATTAAAATGTCTTAGAAAGTAATTCAGAAGACTCAAAGCAGATCTAACCTGCCATTTATAACAAGCTGATCTGTCTCATTCAAAATCAGAGTGAGCATAGAGGGCAGCAATAACACAGCAATATATTCCCAGTGGCACAGTCATACAACTGTTGTGAATCTCATTACAACAGATTTATTTCTACCAGCCCATTTTTCTTTAGTGTTCTTTTGCCTGTTTCACATCCACTGCATGCATGTAGCATTTAGAGCAACAAAATGCTGTATATGAGCAGAGACAGACTAATCCCATCCCACTTCCAACAATTCCTCAATCTATCTTCAATATTTTTCTGTAAAGTCCTTATGGAGAGTTATCGAATCTCAGTCTACGAGAACTGTTTGTTCCTGCTGAACGAATAACACATACTGCCGCTGAAGCATGAGCCAACAGAAGTCTTTTCTGAATGAATTTATGAATCAAATGTATCTACTTGGAAGCTTAAAGATAAAAGAAACTCAAATCTAAAATATGACTTCTGGGCCTTGGAGAGAGAGAAAAAAAAAACATATAGTCCTCTGTGACAGCAGCTGATAACAAAAGACAGATCCACACTCTATAGATATTCATTAGAGCCCTCCGGTGTTGTGTGTTCTTTCGCTTTTATGTAGAAAATGGTTTACTAGCATTAGATGAAAGAGACTTGTAACTTTTCTACACAGTGTGCATATTGATTCCTTGTACTTTGGGTACAGGGATCAAATTACAGCATTGAGTTTTACACAGCATTTCGTACTGTGGTGCTTTTCTGCAACTTATCACCTTCCTGGAGCATGCAAGTTGCTTCATATGAGCCCAGCAGGATCTGCCATGTTAAAATGCATGAAAAATTCTGTTGAGACACCCAAGCACTTTAATCTTCAGGTTTTTGTCATGTGTATGTGACCTGTTGATAGTTTTGGACTGATATAAATTATTCCAATTTTAATTGGAATATAGTTAGTTTTTGCACGTGTTTGTAAATACTGTTGTTACATAACTCCTTTCTTAGAGAACGTAACCATTCCTTCTCACCTCTTTCTCATGTGCATGTGAAGAAGAATAATTATGATGATTACTTTCTCAGATGGGAAAGTAAGGCATAGCCACATCATGGATGGAATGCAGCTTTCAGGTTGAAACATCTAGATGTAGGTGTCCCCATGCACATGTCTGCACACAGCCTAAGTGTCTAAACTCTCATTACAGTTCGTGTCCATCTAGTCAGCCTCGGCAGCTGAGTTTGAACAACTGTTCAGCTGATCAAAAGGAAGTGTCACACTGTCCAGAACACTTCTCTGAAATGTATTGCCTGTACTGACTAGATCTTCAGAGACCGTGATGGCAGCTGAGGTACCTATGTCACAGAGAGATTTTGCTAGGTAGACCTCTGCTACATCTGGAAAATTCTTTTTCTTGGAGAAATGCTCCACTCAAAAGGCATCTTTTAGCTTTCAGCACATAATATCATTGGCATAACAAGTTTTTAAGTTCATGCTTTGTGTTAAGCCTGTGTGTAACAGCTTGTCCGACTTTTCCGAAGGATACTTAGATCATGAAAAATAGAACCAGGCATAATACATTATTCAATAAAGTTAGTTAAAATAGAAAGAGTGAACTTGCTTTGACATTCCCAAACCATTTTATTCAATCCCCACACTAATATATAGAAGACAAGTAAAATACTATATGTCTGAAATGGAAAATTCAGGGCAAGGTTACTGTTTTCTGCCGTCCCGCATGCCTCAGACAAACCTCTGTGCATGTTAACAAGGTCCCTAGATGATCTCTGCAACTGGAATAAGATTAATCTCTCCACAGTTAACTATCTTCAGAGCACTGATCACCTCAAGTGTTTTTTACAGTGAGAGAGATAAATTTGCACTATATAGATCAATTAATCTGAACTATTTCTGTACCTACAATAAAATTGAATTAACTATACACAGAAATGACCATTTCTCTGTATGGTCTTTAAAAGGAGCCTCGGGTGTCAAACTCAGATGTCTGCATCTACAACAGAGACAGAAATCTGCTCAGACACTGATCCCCATCCATCAACAGACCTTTATCTCCTCTTTGTACTGATTTGTACATAGAAATTTGGAACAGTGTTAATAAGTAAGCAGCAACAATAAGTAATCACCAGGATGTCCTCAGAGATGTCCTCCTGCCCCATCGCTCTGTGGGCAGGGTACCTCCAAATGTGCAGCTGAAGCAGTTATCTCCCTCATGTCCAATTATACTGTGTCCATAGGTGTTGTGACATAGCTTTGAACTTCTCCATCTTACAGGAACACCAATTACAGCTTGACCTTTGCCATATTTTCCAGCACTCTAATTTGTCCCGTATATCTTAGGCTGAACTTTTATAAACCTCAAGGAGAGGCCATAAGGCAAATGATGGATTCTGAAAATTGGATATAGGCCCCTCAAGTTGTAGAGCAGGTCAGAGCTAGTTCTCTACTTCTGAATTATGAATTCCTTTATATAATTAGTAGACATGCCACTCAATTATCCTTGATTTCACATTCCATTTAAAGGTTGCTGGGTTTTAGAGTCATCTTTAATTTGGCGTAAAAATTATCTATCCTTCCTCACTCTGACTCTACATCCCTGTAATCTGAAAAGCACAAAATTAACTTTGACAAAGTTAACTCTTTACTACAGAAGAAGGCAGCTTTGTGCGTCCTCTCTCTGCTTCCGTTCATGGTAAAAGACATTGTTCAATTATTCAAATTTAAATAAAATTCCTTTTCTGCAGCTATTTTTAATAAAACATGCCTCCTTCTCCACTGCTTTTGCTTTTTATGTCCCTCATACTTTCCACTTTTTCTCTTCTCCTGTCTAACATCCCTTTGGGTTTCATATTTAAATGATTTATATATATGGACTATAGCTGGACAAAAGCAGCATCAGAGATCACAATGTAGTGGAAAATCCTGCTATCCTGGATTGTCTCCTCCTTCATTTTTGTGACAATGACTGGACAATAGAAGTTTAAACTGATAGAGTTTTCTTTATGAGCTTCTTTGAGTCAAAAAGAAATGTGATTTTTCACAGACCAGCTGAGCTTTCAATATGCAGAATAAAAAGCTGAATAATCTTAACTGTGACGCATGACTGACTGCTGTCCTTTCCTCCTTCCTCTAAATAACTGCAAATTAAATTGCTTGGAGTGAAAATATATAAAATATAATTAACCTTAATGACCCTGCCCTCCTCAATGTCCCTTAATCCAGCTAGTACAAAGCAGAAAGAAACATTTCTTCTTTATAAAGACTAGAAATTCTATAACAAAATACAGAGTTATCCAAGCATTACTGTCTCATAGGTGGCAATGCTGAACTACTGCCAAATCTGCAGCAGTGGTATGGTGTGCAATGACAAGCCCTTGTGACATTGTGTTGCTATTGCCTTATGAATTGATTTTGTAGCCTGAAACAACACAAATTAGTTTGAGTTGTAACTCTGTCACCAACAGGGTTGGAGATCCTGTGCACATCACTTTTCTTCTCTGTTTGTTACCCTGTCTGTCAGCTAGGATGATAATTCTTGCTTGCCTTGCTGGAGTACTGTGAGGATTTGGTAGCAATTTCAGGCATCAATTGTCACATGATTTGGTGAGATGCCAGACGGGTGCAGAATACCAAAGAATGCCGATAGTTTGGCGTCTCCGGAAATGGATCATTCCAGCCCAGGGACCTACTAAATGAAGATGTCTGCAAAAAGCCACAGATAAAGATAGACATTTAAGGAGATCATAATGTCAGCACAGGATACCATAAAAGCCACTGTTCTTATTGTAACTGAAGCCCTAATTGCTACTATGATTCTCTTCTTGTTACGCATCAAGGCAAAGAAGAGCTTTCCCCAAACTCTTTTGATTACCACATTGTCATCTGCTCACCAAAGAGTTATCTTTGCAGCTCGCTTAGTTAAATTTGATTCATTTACTTTGTGGTTCTTTCACATTTGGCTATTCTTTCACGTCTTTTCCATTGTCATTGAAGAAAGAGAAAATCATATTTAGAGGGTAATACAAAGTCCAGCTGGCCTGTGGACATCTTTTTGAGGAATATTGAGAGTACCCCAAAATAATTTAGACTCTTCAGTTGTTGGCAAGGATGAGGGGAAGAGGACTAAAGATTAAGTGAACAGGTCTCACATTTTCTGCAGTGAATTCTATTCTTCCATAAATCAGTAAGGAATAATTTCCATCTAGATGCTTCTGAAATTTTTTATCTTTCACTCTCTAGCTGAAAAGATATACAATGAATTCAAGCAACTGCTGCACCCGTACATCTTAGGCTGTTATCATTCAGAGGCACTAGGCCCACAGCTACAATTAAATCCTTTATCTGCTGGGCACTGTGCAAACATGCATTTTTAGAAGGCACTTTAGATAAAACACAGATAAAAGGAGAAACAGAAACAATCTCTGCACCAATCTTAAGGGGGTAAGCCAAGAAGCTCGGCATATTATCTGATCCAGGTACCCACATTTATGTTTATTCTCTATAGGTTATATACAGGGGTCCATGCTGTCTTACGGGTAGCCCAGGCTACGCATCCTTCATAGCCAGTAGATCCTTTCAACAAACAATATGAGGGCCCTTCTAGGAAGAGTATGGTTCTCCTTTGACAAAAAATAACACAACAGCACGTTGCTGCTTGGTTGAAAGGTGTGAGTTTCAGATCTGAACACGTTTGTGAAGTCTGAACTTGAGTCCGAGCTCACGCCCTTGCTCAGAAAGTAGCGTAGGTACAGCTCGAGAAGTAAAGAAACTCATTTGCTGTCTCATGGAGATCAAGGGTAGTACCAACATTTAGAATATGCCTCCAAATTCTCTTTCCTTGTTTTTATCTATTGGTAAATGCTGCCTTTCTGAATTTCTATCTATAACTTTTATATTTCATTATCCAAAGTGAAATCACAGTTGGGACTTGTGAAAAAAAAAAATCAGAATAATCCTGGTAAATGTATGTTTTCAGTCAGGCTAGAAGAAAGGATCCGTTGTGGTAGCTAAAGAAAGCAAGTATCTGTACATAGCACTGCTTTCATCTTGCTCTCTCGGTTAGAACTTGCTTTAAGTTCCTTTCATGTTCTGCTATGAATCAAGACTATGGATTGATCATTAAATGTACTGGGCTTGATTTTGAGAGACTTTCCTTGAGATAGATCAGAAGGGACTGCATAATTGGCAAAGATGTAATCTGGTAATTTGATATCAGAATCAAATAAAGGTCACAGAATCACAGAACCACAGAGCGGCTGAGGTTGGAAGGGACCTCCAGAGATTCTCTGGTCCAACCCCACCCTGCTCAAGCAGGGTCGTCTAGAGCATGTTGCACAGGATCATGACCAGTCAGGCTTTGAATCTCTCCAAGGATGGAGACTCCATAACCTCTCTGGGCAACCTGTTCCTGTGCTTGGTCACCCTCACAGTAAAGAAGCATCTTCTTATGTTCACTTTTAATTTCCTGTGTTTCAGTCTTTGCCCTTTGCCTCTCATCCTGCCACTGTGTCCTCTAAGAAGATTCTGGCCCCATCCTTCTTACACCCTCATATCAGGTATTTATCCATGTTGATAAGATGCCCCCAGAGCCTTCTCTTCTCCAGGCTGAACAGTCCCAGCTCTCTCAGCCTCTCCTTGTATGAGCGATGCTCCAGTCCCTTGATCATCTCTGTGGCCCTTCGCTGGACTCGCTCCAGCAGGTCTATGTCTCTTTTGCACTGGGAAGCCCAAACTGGACCCAGTGCTCCAGATGTGGCCTCACCAGTGCAGAGTAGAGGGAAAGGATCATGTCCCTCGACCTACTGGCAGCACTCTGCCTAGTGCAGAGTCCTTTCTACACACGCATTAATGAACACCTTAAAATATCAATACATTTTTTTTATAACAGAAAAATGTATCTATCTTAGCTACTGAAGAACTGGAAAACTTGCAAACCCAAATGTAAACCCAACAAAATACTCCCTCGTAAATGCAAAAGGAAAAATAAAACTTTTGAAGGGGAGAGCAAGCAAGAATTGGTATTTCAAAGAAAAAATCTAGTGTAATGTGCATATTATAACCCCCCAATTCTCTGACAGTAGGAATTCACCGACACTGATCTTTTTATAGCATCAAGTCCTAGAACGCTATGAACTTCTATTGCAGAATGTTTTCTCAGCTGTCTGATTATTCTGTTTTATGAAACAGCTTTATCTGAGAGATGCTTTCTGCACTCACTTTTAACTTGGCTTACAATTTAGAGAGTTTTCATTACATTGATCATCCTGGGATTTATTCAGTAGAGACTCCTGTAGAAGGGTAGGGCTTTGACTTCTTTTTTAATGCTGGGATTACTAAGGTGAAGCCCTCTCTTTCGTTTTGACTGGGGTTGCATCCACTCTTGATTACTCTTGTTTCTTATGAATTATATGATATGACTTAGCCGTTTTAGCCTCATTATGTTTAGCACAGCACACACAGGGAGAATAAAAAGACAATCTGCTCTTTGAGTCACAGTTCTTGCTAAAACATATTAGTCCCAAAGGCAGACTTCAGCGAGATATACCCACCCTCAGAAAGAGCAGAGTAGTGGTAGCTGTTTCTCCTGACTGGTGGGAGATTGGTTTAGTAAACATTCTTTTTATCCACTCCTCAAATGTTACAATTTTTTCCCTTGACTTATCTTACATGTCATTTGCATCAATAAAGTACATTTCACACTCTTCTGAAAAGGAGCTAAGTGAAATATATTTCACATGCTCCGTCAGTCTGTTCTGTTCAGACAGTAAAATCTTTGGGGCAAGCACAGTCTTTTACTATGTACATACTGAGCACAGTGGGTCCTCAGTTAAACTTGGACCTACTTGGCAGCATTGGCACCATAATCTAAATAACAGTAAACCTACCAAAAATACAGTTTTATGGGGCTACATGCAAGTAAATAAATAACAGAACAGTCAACAGTCCTCAATGGTCACTCTTATTTGCAATAATGCACTGGGTAGCAAGATTTAAGCACAAAAACAGATAATGTTCCTGGCTGCTCTAAAGTCTGTATCTTTCTGCAGATGCACAGTACTTCTAGGCCGCTTTAGTTGTCAGTATGATGTTCTTGATTATTTTCTCACTGATGTTTGTAGCCCTGAATTCACAGCAAAAAATTTCCAGCATTGCGTCCAAAGAACAAATCTGTCGTGATTTTATTTTTTTCCTGCTCCAGGAAATCAAGTATGTTATCCCTAAGATATTTGTTTGGGTTTTCCCTTCATGCTCTATCTGCAACCCAAAAGTAGCAGAAATATGGATGGAAAATGGGGGTCTGGGAATCTGCTAACTTCCCAGGCAAAATTAGTAGCAGCTCCAGTGGATTTCTGTGATATTTGGACCAAGTGTATAGGCACCATAGTTAGTCCTTGGTAGTACCTGATATAGAAGACAAAAAATTGAAGGATCCAGTCCTCTAGTCCTGGGATACATTGCTGGATGTGTAGATTCAATTTTCCCTAGATTAAAGTAGACTGACAAAGTTTTTCAGGAATGATTTCAGATTGGTTTCAATTAAAAATGTAATTCAAAAATATTCCTGTTTCTTGAGAAATAGTTGCATTTCAAATTATGAGACACATATTTAGTTTAATTATTTTTTTCCCTGTTAGCTTCTTTTCTGTTTTCTAACTATCAGCAATGTATGATCAGGGTAAATCAGAAGACACACCAATAACATCAGTAAAATAGTACAAGTTGACCCATTTATTACAGATGATCACAGTTAGACAGTTACAGTTCCTTAACTTTTCTATTCAGGCCCAAAGCATTTCATCTGGTCTGTTGTTGAGGTTTTTTCCTCCTAATTTTTCTCCTTCCACCTGCCCTAAAATATAAACAAACCAAAACAAGGATGCTCTTTTGAGATGAGTATTTACTACCATGCTAAAATCAAGCTTCAGTGTACCGCAAGCGTGGCATCATTTATTTAGAAATGTTTTGAAAAATTACATTCTTTGGATTTTCTGCATAAATAAGAGGGATCTGCTTGTTTTATAACTGAACTGAATCCTATGCAGCACAAGCCATGCTCCCAAACTATCAATTCAAGGGAGTCATTTAGAGCCAAGAAGCTTTAAAGCTGTCTTGTTGACAGGAAGCATATTTTATAGTCTTTCACTTCTCCCATTGTGTAGGAAGCAATTCTACACTGGTAGTTTAACCTTCATCTACAAAGAGCAATTGTTCTTTCCATGAAGCTTGCGCTGTTTTCACTTCAGGAATATACCACAGCGATTATTAATTGTGGAAGTTACAAAGAGAAAGGTATTTTTACAGCAAAGTGTCAGTTAAATGCACACAAGGGTTTTTTTTAAGTAGAAGATTACTAAAATCTGGCAGATTTTTTTGTTCCTGTTGTTTTGTTTTGTTTTGTTTTGTTTTTCTGCTTCCTGCTTGTCTTCTCTCACATCCATGGAAAATCTCTTCAAACTTCACCTGCCAGAGGTAGATGACAAAATTCAACTGAAAAACATGCATTCAAATCTGTGTTTATTGAAGTACATCTGATAGGCAGATTTCTGCCTGATAGACATCTTAGTAGTGCTATACTTCAAGGCCAGCTTAGGAGAAGGAGGAGGAGGAGGTAGTAGCAGAAGGAATAAATATCAAGTTCTGCAAGATTCATCGGGTCATAAATTGCAAAATTGTGAGACCAGTGTATAAACAGTGTTGGTAAATATCCTAAATTCCAGACCTCCTCCTTCCAGAAGACTATATTTCTCAGTGTAATAGCGTAACAAACTTATCTGCTCTGTCTCTGCTCTCCTGAACCAGGGCATCTTCCCAGGGCTCAGGCAGTCTGCAGCCTGGAGATTAGGTCACTATGTTAGCATGTAATTCCTGTTGCTTTGAATCCTTTTCTCACCTGGAGTCTTGCTCTACCTCTTCCTAGGCAGGTTGTCCCTTCATTAGTCAAAAAGTGGACAGTGCTACTTTCACCACCTCCTCCTCCAGCCAATTTTTAAATGGATTCATTGTCTCAATCCAAAAAAAATGATAAGTTATATGTTTATTAGAGATGAGAGGTTAAGTCTGTGACTTATTTTTGCACAGGCATCTTACTCCTGGTTGCAGGCCAACACTCATATCAGTGCTAGAGACACGATTTAAAACATACTCTCTTCCTGGCAATTTCCCGTAGGGTACTTTTGGCAGCTTTCTGCTCTGCATGTAGATGTTGTAAACTCTTCTGAAGGCCCTAATTCTTCTCAAGCAATATATGGAAAACCTGGGCACTGACTCAGCTGTATAAATTACACATCACAGGGCTGGACTGCAGCAGGGCGTGTGTCTGTACCTTAATAACTTTGTGAATACAGACTGACTTGTTTACGATAAAACTAGGTTACGAAATATTAACTTTTGGAAAGACCTGCCTGGAAGTCTAGATACCTCAGTATGAGAGCGTAAGAGGAACATCCACAAAGACTTACACTGGAAGACTGCGCGCAGCAGTAAAAAGGTGTTTAATTTAGGCTGCAAAGCATGTCTGCTTGGCAGGTATGTACACAAAGGGAAAGATTTAGCTTTGTTTGGACCCAGTTCTATCCATCTGGAAACCTGACTGACATAAGATGACATCAGCAATTCGTTTTATGAGTCCAGTCACACCTTAAGATACGGGCTAATATTTGCTGACTCATTTATATCTCCGCAATTCAATCTTTCTGCGCAGGTATTGTCACTGCAAGTGCATGACTTGATCAAGATCTGTCCTTGTAAGAGCTGCCTGACTGTATCTCTGCCTGTACGGTATATATTTGCATTAACAAGCAACGTAGCCCAATTCCTGTTGTACCTATAGAGTGAACTGTAATGCTGAGGATCCAGGAACGCATTTCAGGGATTTCCTTTGGGATAACTCTAATCTGATGCCATGGACTGAATGCCCACTATTAGTCGGGTCACATCAGGTGCACTTCTGAAGTATGCCGTCTCATTAATTTTCACGTGAGAGAAAATAGAACTAAGTCCCTCTTTTCCTATACAGTTTATATAGGAAGACTCTCCCAGAACCTCACTGTCCTAATGCTCAGAAACTTTCTCACAAGATCCAGCTTGAATTTACTCGAGGACAACCAATTTTTCTCAAGATAAACAACTCTGCCAACCTGCTGAAAAACACAAATGCATCTTATAAGCTTATCATTGATTCTGTTCATTGAGTCTTCCGGAATAAAGGTAAGAATACTGTTTCATTGAAACTGTTGTTTCATTATTATTATTTCCCAAAGGTAAAGGTCAATCTGAAGAGTTCTGCTCTTAAAACTGTGTTTTGTCACTACCGTTTCTGTTTCACTCCTGCCCACAAGACTCACGAGCAGTTTTTGGTAGGCCAAAGAACCCACCTTCAACCCCCTATGTGATTTCCAGGCGTAACACAGGGTAAAAAAATAATCTGTTGTTTACTGAAAAATGATTCACAAAAGAATTACATTATTTCAGAGAAAATAATTCACTTGTCATCTACATAACATTAGTAGAAATCTCTAAGGCAAGATCTGTTTAATTAATTCAAATTGAAAGCAGTTTAAAATGTGGTAATGTGTTTTGGTTAAAAAAAGCTTAGAATCATTTCTGTCTTCATGCTGTCACTGAGAGGGCTGTAGATACTGGAGTAGGTGTGAAAATGAACAATTGGGAATGCAAGACAGGCAAGCACATGTACCGGGCAGCCACACAGGAAAAAAGAAAGTCTGATTTGAAAAGTTGGAAATTTTTAAATTAGAAGTTAATTACGTTAAAAAAGGCAACTGCTAAATGGAAACGGGTATGAATGCAGGAAGACCACACTGTGCAAATAAAAGGTAAATGAACACAGCTGAGGAAAACCTGTCTATATATTTAGCTAAATAAATAAAGAGCAGCAAGAATAGGTAAGGGTTTGTTTTTAGCGGCGGATTTTGTCAATTATAGAACTAACCAGCCGTGACTGAATAACATCCGCGCTGGGGTGAAAGACCACTACCGCAAATCAAGCACCGTGGAGGAGCCACAAGCAGCCGCGCGCTCCGTTCAGCCGTCATTTCACATCGGCTGAGCTCATCCCTCCGTTCTTAATTTCCTCAGTCTTCATGAGCGCATTTTTGCTCTCGTTAACTGTATCCCAAAGATGGTGTCACCAGTGCCCAGTGTCCTTCTGCCCAGTTTTGTCTCCTGGCTCTTGTTGCTCTGTAGCCAGACCCAAAAATCACTTGCCTTCATGTAAGATCACACGCCCTAGCCGTACCGTAATCAATGTCCACCGTGCTTGTCTAATGCTGACAGGCCAAAGTTAGTCTAACAGATTGAAATCACATTAGCTGATTATGACTTTTAAACTCCCACAGAAAAGTCTTATCTGTATTATTCTGTTTCTGTATTTGCCCAGGGGATTCTAGGATGTATTTCTTAGTTTATTTTACATGCTTGCAAAAGTATTCCTTCCCTAAAAGCTCTGTTAAATGACTTGTTGGGGGGAATAACAGGATGGATATTTAGTAATTATTTTGGTCAAGTTGCAATGTGACTTAACTGTGGTTTTGAGTTTTAATCTCATCATGCAAAGACTTAAAATTCAGATTATTACGTAGTTAAGAGGTTCTCAGATAAATGATAGATAGTTTGGGTAAATCCACAAACATAGATATAGACTAAAATTGGCATGTGGACATACTATTATATTTGGATGACAGATATTACCATGTGAACAACGGTTCCAGCATTATTTAGGAGTTGCTCATTCTTTATTTCTAACCTTCTTCAAGGCTGGGGAAGAGTCAGCAGGGAACAAGATCTCTTTCTAAACTCAGGACCTCAGGAGACAGTGCCTCTGTTGAGACCTTTTTGCTGTTTCTAGCATTATCAGGCTCCCATTCCTTAGTCACAAGCAGCAAGTGAAAAGACCTCAGCGACATCACAAAGATACAGTTGTTCGTTCAATTGAGCTGGAATTCACATCTCCATAGAGAGAAAGTCCAGGCTGTGATTTTGGGTGGTATCCACCTCAGCTAACTTTAGGCATCCTAAATGTAGACATCTATCTCTGAAATAGTCAGATTAGATAGTTAAATTAGCTTTCTAGGCAATGGAAGAAAGAACCACTTCTAATACTTTCATCTCCTTCTGAAGTAAACAAAACAGGTTTTCACATTCTAGCTATGCCGCCTTCTCTCCATTACCTACGAAAGGAGTCTAGATGAGTTATTATCCTGGATGTCTAAAGCATCACAAGCCGAGGTCTGCTCTGCTCTGCTCTGCTCTCCTTTTCTTTTCTTTTCATTATTACCATAACGTACAGCAGGAAGCAACATGTTCAACATCTGTCACTTGTTTGTTATTTCAACTTCTCCCCGAGGGTGAGAGGGAACCTTATGTATTTTAGGGAGTTAAATACTTATGTTACAGAATAATGGGGATCAGCTGATCAGTGGTACATCATTTCTGTTAAAAGCAGCTACTCCTGGACTGTAGCTCCCAGGCAGACCTAAATTCATTGATCTGAAACACCTTGAGAGTCTAGGCCAATCCTAGACGGACACAATCCTGTGACTTATTTCTGAGCTTCACAGGAACCGTTACGGTCTAGTAACCTCCCTTATGAGAGTAGAAAGTTTTACCTTTCCTTCTAATTTAATTCAGTAGGCAAGGTGATCGGAGAGTCCTTCCATTTCACAGTGAGAAGATCAGCTGGTCCCACATTTTGATGGTGTTTGCCGTTGTGGGACACTACTTGCTCATCTCGAAGCACAGAAATGTGACTGTTTCACATCTCATAGAAGCCTTTGGGAACTTTCCTGAGTGCAGACCCAGTGACAGTCGTGTATCTGGGACCTCTGCTCTTCACCAGAGGCAGAATCTTACCTCCATGAAAGGTTGCTTCATGAACACTGCAGCTATTTGCAAAGGCTTCAGCACAGTGACTAGTGCTTGCAAAGGATTTAGCATTCCCATTTCACTCAGGAACATCGGTGTGTTACAACCGATTAGCGGTTAACGCATTGCGAACTAGTATAGCAGAAATCATACTCCACCCATTCCTCTAAGAAAAGAAAATTATCTCTTGCTCTTTTTATACAGTGCTCACATGTGTGTAATTTCAATTTCGGTATCTGGACGCAATGCAGAGAGACGAAAACCTGTTCACTGGGTTATTCCATCTGGGACTGGTATCAGAAATGTTGTCATTCTCATTAGATATCATGTTCACACAAGAGCTGAGGGTTGTTTTTGGAAACTCTGGAGACTCAGGTATCTCAAAGTTCCAACATCTCTTTTTAAAAGAGGTTAGTGACTTCCGCTGGAAAATTTTACCTGCCTCCATCCCTCACTTTTGCTTCCTCTAAGGGATTTTATTAACAAACGCAGCCACCTTAACTCGCATCAAAAAAGACAGGAGTTAATTGCACTTTGGAAAAAAAACCCAGCCCCCTCCCTCTCAACTTGATAGTCATGAAAGTACGGCAAAACCCAGCATCCCTGACCTCAGCTCTACTGTTGATATTACCCGTACTCAACCCAAAGCTTTGTTTCTGTGCCTTGCCATTAGCTTGCAGCTGTGTGGCCAGGAAACCCATGAAGATTAATTCAGTCAGTTAAATATGGTATTAACCATATTCTTGCTTAATTGACCTTATCCTTGTTCTTACTGCTGAAAAGATTGGTTATGTCCATTGTATCTATTTAGGATAGCATCTTTCCTTTCTGTTGCAGATGCCAAGTACAATGATTTTTTCCCCTTGTAGAAAATATGAGATTCATTCATTATTTGACCAGTTTTCAATATTTACCACAGATCATCTTACCTTTTTTTGTAATGAGAACTCTTTCCAAGAGAGGTAATGTGTGTGTATATATCTGTGTATAAATGTATTTTTATATTTAAAGTGTTCATACTGATTCCTTTTCCTGAAGTCATAAGTGCTCTTGGCAGTGATCTATTGAGATTCATCACAAAATATCATTTCATTAAGAAAATTTCACTGAAATAGCTAGAAAAAATACTAATCTTGCCTTTTAATATCAAACATTTTGGAGAGAAAAAGGTTGTTTTGGCCAAAGACAGAAGGCAAGTAAGTGGAAAAGATAGAACTTTTTTTCATCCTGTAAGCCAGGTGAAGTGAAAACATTGGAGAACTTTATTCTTCAGTTCCCAATAACATTCAGGAAGATTTGGGCTATACTAATATTTTCTATATGTTCTAGTGCTACCACCTGAAACCGTAAGCTTGGAAAATACACTACTTGTAGCGTTAGCTGGTTGACGAAGCGCATGAATTAAGAAAGCAAAAGCTAGCTTTAGTTAGAAAAGAAGATTCATTGTAGAGCGGGGGAAAGGAAAAAAAATATCCTTTTTGCTTTATTTCCTTACATTATGCTACTGCATTCCCATTAATTATTTTTACTTTCCATTCGCCAGTCTGCCAAAGAAGATTGCTGAGCAAGTCCTACACAGGGGAATAGTTTTCTGTTTTAACATTGTTTCTCTTTTTTCCATTTTTTCTGTAAAATCTATGAGAGATTTGATAATAACTATCATAGCACTACTCACTTTCATTACACTGAAATGGGTTATCACTAGGAAATATTGCACTCATTTCTCTAGAATTTGTCTTCCTTCATGGCACATATAAAAATAGAGGTACATTATGATATGATATTTCCTCTTTCTGCATACTCTTGAAACATAGGACGAAATCGTGGCCTTATTTGACTTTTGTGGGCTTGGATTTTAGCTATAGACCAAAACAAGGCACAAATATGTATCACGTAATAATAATTTAAAAATTACTTATAGCACAAGTGGGAAAATATGTACTCTAGAATTATATTGGAAACTTAAGAAACAAGAGGGAGTCTAAAACTCTCCTTCCACCAAAGAGAAAATCCCTCCAAACTTTTTTATTCTGTCACAGAGAACTGAAAGTATCTGCAGTCTAGTAAGATAAGAAGGATTTGTCCTATTTTAATAGTTAAGAAAAGAATGATCGACTGGAATTTGCCACTGACTTCAAAACTGCCAGTTTTAAATCATGTGGTTTTGCTGGAGTGTCTATAAATAAGTTTCCATAGGAAAAGAAACTTAAAACTCTAGAAATGAAGTCAGTTTGACCCAGAAAAGGCCTCTGAGCTAACCAAAAAAAAAAAAAAAAAAAAAGGTCAGTCCTGACCTGTTGATGGATCTCCCTCCATGTAGTTGTTTCTGAGGTTCTTATTCCTCAGTCTTCTACGAGAACATTATGGAGTAAATGGAAGGCACTTCATCACCACGGCCTCCATTGCAGTGCAGATGATCCACTTCATGTGCCTTACCAGAATCATAAATTGGATTACAGCCTAGGAAAATGCAAAGAGAGAGAAGGGTAACCTCCAGCCATCATGATTAGACTGAAAATGGCAAACAGATTTAATTTTTTGAAAGCACTGACACTTCATTGGTTTTATCAATATTTACAGGAAACACAAAAGTCTTACGAAACATTTCATATTGCTGCCTCTCCAGTATGTTCTCCCAAAATCCCAGGTAGGTGAAAACCAGCTGGTCAGTTAAGCCACCACTGTGCAAGGAGCCAAATACTTTGGATACAACAACGTTACCTGCTTAGCGTAAGAGTAACCTGGAGGAAATCAAATGAGACCGAAAGGTTCAAAGTTAAACTGCAATTCACCTAAACACAGAATTAGGATCAGAGCTCTCTGCATGTTGGAGGATCAAACTTCAGGGAAGGAGGAAGGACGTTCTCCTCTCCAAAACCAGCTGTTTCTAATCCCTGACTCGCAGCTAAGCACGCTGCCAGATCCCGATTTGTATAGATCAACAGAGGTGTGCTCATGTGCCTATTTAACAGGAGTAACAACTAAGAGATCCCTGTATGGCACCAGAGGTCCCTTATCTCTCTTTCTGGGCTGATAGTGAATTATTCATTGAATTATTTCTGACATTATTAGCAAAATTTGCCTGTTTTCCATTGTATCTCTTTCTCATTTTATTGAGACATTCACTTGCAGGGAAAGTTCATGTTCTGAAAGCATTTCTGAAGTTGAAAAAAAAATACCTACACATTTAGCTCAATTGTTTATTTGCTTTTGCAGGTAGAATAATTGCATTAATAACAACTGCTGACTCCATGTTTCATGCCCACATTGTGCTGCAAAGTGTTTATCAAACACTCCCTTTTTTTGATAACCAACAATAAACTTTCCTGAACTTTTTTTGCTCTGATGTAAATCAGAAATAGTTTCACAAAAGCCCGTGACTTTACATTGGTGCAAGGTGGCAATGGAAAGGGGAAAGGTATCTTCTGTACTTTGCAGTAGCATTCATTATGTGGCAGGTACGTCCCAAATTTCCAAAAGGAGAGTCTCTGCTCAGAAAAACATACAGGTTAGGCAAAATCAAAGGAAGGAGAACAAATAGGCAAACGTGCATTCATTTTGTGTGAGGTCATTGTAACCAGTGAGAGAAATGGATGCTTCCAAGAATTTTAATATAGACAGAAAGGAGATTTTGTAGCTGAAGTCAAGGCAAAGGGGGATTTGTATGAGTGTTGAAAAAGCAAGAAAGAAGAAGATTGTTGAAACTCGACAAAGACAGGTATGGAGAAACAATACTATGTAAAAAACCCTGAAAATGGGCTTATGGAATATAAAATTTCCTTGTCAGCTGAGTTCCAGACTAAGGAGATGTGTACTCATTTCCTAGATCTGTAAATTTCTCAAGTGAAACTGGGTAAATCACTTATCTACCTCCATCTGAGTTCTTCATCTATAAAATGAAAACGAAGGGATGAGGAACAAGGAAATTTAGACAAAAAGAAAGGAAAAATTATATCTTACAAGACATATGGAGTAATCCTAGTAACCTTTCTCATCTTTATGAGTTGGCCTTAGCTGAAACGCTCTCCTCAGTGGGGCGCAATATACTTGAAAATAGTTGTGAACCGTTGGAAGGAGGCCAGAGAAGAGAAGAAAAAATGATTCTGAAGGCCTAGAAAACATCACCCGCAAGAACAATTGAAAGAATTGCAGTTGTTAAACCCTGAGAAAAAAAGATAATAAAGAACTGAGGAGAAACATGATAACTGTCTGCAAATGTGTAAAAGCTGCTGCAAAGAAAAAAAAAATAATGCATTCTCAATGCCTGTACTGGGTAGGGCAAGCAGTAATGGTATCATACGTAAAGAAAGGAGTCCTAAATATTAGGATAAAATTCTTAACGATATGGCTAATGAAGCACAGGAGGAAGCTGCATGAGAACACAGCAAAATCTGCATTAGAGGAGCCGCTTACCCCTCAGTTTGACAAATCTACCAGGAATGGCAAAGTCTGGGAGTTTGACACTGACTTCAGTGGGACCAAAATTTTACCTTAGGTATTTAGATATTAGAAATTAATGTTTCAGTGAGATGATTTGTTCATGATCCCAGTATCACATGCCAAGAGGATGTTTGTAATGACATTATGGGATACCAGCCTACTCAAGTTTCAATAGACTACGGGAAAGAGGTATCCTTGACTTTATTTAATTAGAATTTAATTTTTCAAATGGAAATTAATTTAATTTTGTTGCAGAACCGCTGCTTTCTTTAATGTTTTTTGAATGCCTAGCTATTACTGAAGGAGATGCTTCATTAGAAACTGCCTATTTTGTTTTAGAGTAAAGCTCATAAAATTGGCAAAATTTCTTTTAATCAGTTAAGTTGGAAATTAATGTCATATAGCACTAGATTCTTTCTCTTGTTATTAAGGGAATTGGACTGTTAATAATTTCTTCACTGTTTAATTTCATGTGGAGGTATCTTCAAATACATTATCAGTGTTTTCTTTAAAGAAAAGAAAGCAAGCTTTGAGTTCCAAAAGTGACTGTTGCAAATAGTGGGTTATTATGGTCAAGGCACTTTTTATTTCCTTTGAGAAATTAGTCTACGTGACACAAAGATTTTAACTATAAAGGATGAACTGCAAAACAGAAAAACAAATTTTGACACAGTGAATTGCTAGCATACATTTAAACCTCCATTTGTGAAAGGCATAGGGACTCAACCATGTCCTATTTTTACATGTGGAATAATAATATCCATGAAAAGAAATGCAAAGTCGACAGGACCTTGAGAAAACACTGACAGAATGATCTTTCAGAAATAGCTCTGCATCACTGAAAGGCAGCGCTCTGCTCAAGCTACCTCTGACTTATTTTCTCCATTTTAATGCTGATAAGTGTTTCTTTTTGTGTAGTCAGCCACTCTTGATGGAGAGAGTCAATGCCGCCTTGGCTGAGGACAACGTGCCAGTTGCTCTCAAGGAGACAGTCTTCCCCGCTGAAGCAGCCACACTTGCTGTTGCTGATATTAGCAGCCGTACGTAAGCGACAGATCTCCTTTCAAAAGTTGTACTACCAAGGAGGTGTAACACAGCTTGAAGTTTCTCAGTTTCTTTCATTCCATTTAACCCGATTCCAGACTGTGTATATCTGCCGTATAAATCAATGCAGCAAATGCCTAGGTGAAGATCTCGCAGCAGTTTCTCTTTCCCTGTCCTCTTCTACAGGACAGGGATGAAAAAGGAGCCAGTGGTGTCCCCTCCATCTCTCAGACCACACAGTGTAGAGGAAAAACTTGTGAAGGAGAACCATCTTAAGGGTTCTAGTAGAGTGAAAAAGACTAGAGTGCAACTAAAGCTGAGATCTTTGACCAGCCTAAGAAGTTTCTTCAGTTTTGACTGGAATTTCTAGCTGTGTTTTTGTTATTTAACAAGGGTTTAAACATATTCTTTGCTTCTGAGACCATGATGTCTGTTCCACTAAACCCTCTTCACCTCTCCCAAACAAGTAAACCTAACCCCCTTCAAGGTGGTGTGACCAAACTACCATGCAGGAATCCTTTCAGACCCATGCTCTGTGCCGAGCGATCTCTGAAAAGGTGTTGACGTGGGCCAAAATTACATCTGTGAGTGTGCTATATCCTGTCCTCGTATGTGTTATCCCTTTCCTGAAATGTGTTTTGATCACTTAGAGGTAAGCACTTTATTAATAGAGTTTGTGGTACACTGCATTTGTATTTTTTAGTTCCTTTGCACACTGACAAAATAAATAATAGTTGGGAATGTAATCATGGCTTACAGAGTCCATAACTGGTAAGTTCTACTCATTCAGATATCTCTATAATGTCCAGCTTTGCCAGGGCTGCAAAGGAATCAGCATCTGTTAGAAATCAGGATTTACATGCAGAATAATTGTTTGAGATGTAATAAGGATAAGGCTTTGGTAATATGGAAAGTTGCCTTAAAGAAACTGAAGATGAGAATAGTTATGGAGATACCTCTACTGGTTGTCAAGCTAAAGTCTTAGGACTCTTACTAAACACTAGTCACCCAATGAGCATCCCTAAATAACTATGCTGAAAAAAATATTTTGTCACCTGGGTTGGTATGGCAAACATGCATTGTATTTACTTGATGTTCCTGGTTGAAGTGATCCAGGACATGTCCATCTGAATATTAGACTTCCACAAAATATTCATCTTGGTAATATAGCTTGAACTGTTCACGATCTGAATTTAACCCATAAATATAGATGTGTTTCAAATGGAGATTCTCTGGACCACAGAACTTCAGGGCTTTACAGGCTGTGTCAGCTGCCAGTGGCCTTCCTGATGGGATTCAGATATTTTCTTCTGAGCTTTTAATTTTAACAGGCTTGGGTCCATGAATAGTGGAAGATCACTCTTTCTCATGTAGTTCTGACTTATTTACACTCAGCTGAAGTATACGAACAGAGGTAACTTTGAAAGAGAAAGGGGGAAGCGCCGCTCTCTGAAATAACCCTTTGGTTTTCTGTGAAGAACCCTACTGTAGACAAAGTACAACTAGGGTTACTTCAGCAACCGGAGTAATTTTCTCTCATGCATTTGAAGTAGGGCCAAGAGATAATCTGGGCAATTAGACTCTAATGTACCTATTCACAGACAAACAATGAGAAATAGTTAATAAGCCTTTGTGTAGAAATTGCTATTTGGGCAAAACAGAGATCTCAAGCGTAAATTTCACTCCTTCCTGCCTGTACCCTTATACCCCCCAGCAACGCATCTGACCTGAGCGAAGTGGACTCACATCCATTAACTTATATGTCATTGCACAAAAAAGTAAGGAGTGGTTTATTATTTTTCAGCCACTACTTTTCAATACTAAATTTTATTCATGGTAGTAGACAATCATCTAGTTACCATATAGATAGAGCTGAGTCATGGCAACGCACTCTGAAGGTGGTCTTGAGTCCTCAGAACAGAAATAATATATATTATCTTACATTTGCAGTGGCCTAGGAATGTACATACGCACATGTACATTCATTGCAGCTCGTCTGATGAATGGTGACTCATGATGTTGCTCTAATTTGGTCATCGCTCTTAAGCTTACGTTCTGTCTCATTTTCATGTTTGCAAGACAGGAGCGTTTTGTGTCTTGTGATTAATAGGGCAATGGTTCATCAGCACAGAAACCTTTCAGGTACACGTTAGGGTCAAACTGCAAGGTCTGCGTCACAAATACGATCCTCCCAGAAACCTCAGTGGGATTTTCTTTTGCTGAAACTGAAAGTATAACTCCTCCTAAATCACTAACTCCTGACCTAAGTGTGGGGACTGTGGAAAGCAACTTAGGTAGAGAGAAGGAGAGATGGAGACAAGACACTTTAAAAAGAGTTGTTTCAGTAGATGACCGTAGGATGTAATATCCAAAGATACCGAAAAATTTGCTGACCTGAAAATGAGCAAAAAAGAGTGAAGATAAATAATCCATAGTCACACAAAAGAGAAATAAATGCCTATATTTCTAATTTGTAACTATGAATGATGCCAGATAGGACTCTCTCATTTCTCTTAATGAAGGCGTGAGTCCATATTGCTATCACTTATCATTAGCCTCTTTATTTGCTCAGTACTAGGCAATTTGCATTAAGAGCCTATTTTCTCCTCCTCTGTTTTGTTTGTTTTTCAAATGAATTTATGTTCTCGGTGGGAGGCAGCATGAGAATGGCAGAAACTGAAGCCCTGGATTTCGCCACGGAGAATTGCAAGCAGTCGGCAAATTTCCTTTTCTGTCCCCTGCTGATTTGCCAGAAAAAGAACGATTGTTTAGTCACTGTGCACATTCAGCTCTTGTCATCTGCGGTCCTGACGGGGGGGCAAGGGGGGAGTGTCAGTAAATTGTCAGCAGGGTTGCCAGTTTGTGCTAAATGTGCTGCTGTGTTTTTTGGGGAGGGCGGTGCATCCTTGGGTCTCGTTTTCCCCTCAAAAACCCTGCTGCTGCCCTGCTGTTTACAGGTTACCTCGCTGATTTGTGTCTGGCTGATGAGGTATCTTCTCCTGGCCCCTTAATAGTTCTGTCTCTTGGGAAACCTCCAAGGCAGGGGTGACACCGCCTATATGTCTGCAAAGTGCCTAAAGTGCCTATAAAGCATATTGTGGGATCTGCCTTAAGCAAACAAAATACAAATCTTCATCATCACTCATAGTTACAGATGGCCTTTTTCAAAGTGGACTTATCAGTAGGAATTAGTCCCTGCTTAGCAACTGTCTTTCTTTGCGGTGTCACAGTGCTAAATTTGTGTTGTCCTCAGTTTCAACAGAAGAAGTGTCTAGCAGGTATCTTTTGCTCTCGGTCACAGCAAAAGATGTGTCTACTGGGTGTCTCAGTTTCTTACCTCTTCACAGCCTGCTGAATTTTCTGGGTCTCTCTTTTTTCAGAAAGCGTTAATTTGTTCAAGAACGTGGGCTGATATAAAGAAATATGCACCTGCAGAACCTAAGACACTGAACACACGCTACAAAATACTGATCTCTTGAGTGCAACCATAGCTTCCTTAGGTCAATAGTATTCCACAGTACAAAATAATGCCCAATTTTCTTTCAGTCTAATAAACAATTGATCTTTCTTTCCAAATGAGATAGCTCAAATTGGGCAGACAGACAGGTTATGGCCATGTTATGATACTAAATTAAATACACCTGGGATCATTCTCTCACAATGAGGAACGTGAATAAATCTTCTTCCCCCTCCAGAACGGCATGTCTCCGTGCAAACTACCCATGGGCTAAAACTGTGCCAGAGACTAAGAATTTAACAATACCTACAGTCAGTTCCCAATGCCCGGGAACAGCACTGTTGAATACATTACTGTCACCAAAGTGTCCACCAGCCACGGAGGACTCCAGAGTTTGGTAACTGAGTAAGTAGCATAAAAGAATATGTTTGGGATTTAGGATCCAAGTTTTCTCAACTTCTGATTAAAGACTGACTGCTTCATCAGTGGATGAAAATTGCCTACACCTGCCTTCAAATAGAGGCCAAAAGCTTTCTTAATGAGGAGAGAAAGAATAAAAATGCTTTTCAAGAAAAAATTGAGTGCAGTGAATCCCAATTAGAGGGTAACACCTTCCTCTACCCCAGAAAAAGGTCAGCCTCCTTTGGCCCCACACTCCAGCCGCTGATGCAGTCCAAGATTGATTCATCCACCTGATTTGAGGCACGTATCTAAAGGCTTGGTTGCTATAGGCTCCTTCCATAGACATAGGGATCACACAGCCAGTATGAGATGTAAATCTGCATCTAGAAGCATGTTGTCTCATTAACTATTGGTTGAGAGTCCAGAGTGACCAATTCCCTTAGTTAGCATCCCATTTAAATGTTAAAATTTAGATGGAATGATTCCTCCTATTATTTTTTTTCTTAAGGATCAGTATTGCAAGGAAAACCACTCTCTAGAGAGATTTCAATCAAACCAGGATCAAAGTAGTTTATTGATTTATTAGCAACACATAATAACGACCAATCAATGACGAATTACATATTCTGGTTCGGTATCAGCAACATAGCGGATAAGCCACGATACTAGACCCTTACAAAATGTTAATGAGCACTTAGAAATTTCTGAACACCTTTCTTGAATCCCAAGAAGATCTAGTCCTGCACACGCGATTTTGGGCACACATAGGCCACATCACCCAAGTCGGGAAGCATGTGAATTCCCCCACTCTTGTCATACAGCCCACTTGCTTGTGGGGCTCATTTACTAAGTGTTTCAGAAAAAAAAAAAAAGGCACAGGCAGTGGTATTTTCAAAATGAGTTATTCACATTTTCCACAGCAAACTAGATGCTGTATGTATAATATGCTCATTTTGGATCTTGGTCATATATTGGTTATGCACCTGGGCCTTGACAGAATGAGAAAAAATTTTGAAATTTTGTACTTCAATGAAATTAGTCTTGGCTTACAGTGAAATAACTGAATACAGACAGTCAAGGGCTTCATAGGTTTAGTGATGTTACACGTATCTCGCACTATGTTAAAATGGATCACTCTTCCTTCTCTTTTTCTTTAGTTTCTTCCGAGCAAAATGTAGAATGTAAAAAAGGAACACATAAAGAGATTTCATTTTAGACAAAACATTTTATTCCATGTATAATTTCCAGATAATGCCTGTAAAGGATAATTGGGTGGTCTATTATTAAATTATGTTAAGATGAGCAATTTATACTTGCAGTTTCTTGTTTTAAATTAGATGTGGATATGCATGCAAGTGAGTGTATGTGAGTGTGTGTGCATATGTAAATAAGTGAATACCATTGAGAGGTTGAGTTTGTTTTTTTTTTTTAAAAAGGTAGTAATAAAAAAAAAAACAGCCTTCTAGGTAGGATTTTTTTTCAAAGACGTAAACTAGCATGAATTTGAGGTCCAACATAAAGTAAATGACATTGCTGGAGGAAAAGGAAAAAAAAAAAAAACAACGAGCAGGTAAAATCAGTGTTTTGCCATATCAGAAGTGACTATCGGGCAACAGTCTGCTTCAAAGTGCCTGAAGTTGCTGTCAGTTTAAAGCAAAACAAATGGAAGTCTACCCTTTATCTGCTTCTCTAGTGCAAAGCCTAAACGACTTCACCCTGCTTTAGGGCCTCAGGCAAAAACAGACAATGTCAAGACTGCAGAGAAGATGTGCTGGGACTCATGACCAGAAGGTTTTCAAGCTGGAGGGCAGAAAAGGATCTCTTTGCAGTTGAAGAAGCAGGATAAATTGTGCTTGCCTCAGCCTTGAGAGCTTTGGGTTGGTTTGTTTTTGAATTCAAAAGGCTCTAAATACACAAAAAGAACAAGTTTTGTTTGTTCTATCTTTTGTTTGTTTTTTGTTCATTTGAAGATAAAAATGAAATAGTTTTCATTAAGCTAAATGGTCAATTTTTGCTGTCTTCAATGTGTTTACCAGAGCCTGGGGTAATTATTCACTGTTTGGGACTAAGATCTATTCCCAAGCCTCTCATAAATACAATTTTTCTCCCTCTTATTCACAAAAACCCTAAAAAGAAGGAAAGAATTTGTTTTCTTATTATTTTGTAGAGCCCAAATTAAAAACCATCTCTATGCAGAAGTCTATAACATACAGGCTGGAAACATGCTGCTACAGCTACTGACGCCAGTGAAATCCCATTGACGTTATAGGATGGAAACTCAGCCCCATTGCTCTCCATGAGACCCACACAGGTTTCCATCCATCGTACAGGGTATTTCTGAGTACCACGCTCCCCTTTCGCAGGGGATATAACTGGTAATTATTCAGGTATAAAGCAGGTATAGTGCCAGAGCTGGAACTACTAGGTGAATTGACTGTCTCACTAGTGTTACATTCAAGTAGCACACTCGTTCCTCCTAAAACAAATGACTAGTTAATAATAGCAATTAAATGAGGCAGTCTGGCACCTCTGAGCTTCTCCTTTTTGGGCAGATATTTCCTGGGAGAGGTAAGGAGGCATGGTGGCAGGTACCACTACTTCTCCTGCTCACCAAAGATGCCCACGAGAGGCAATGGGCAAGTTTCATACCTCATGCAAATACTTCAGTTTTAGAGCTTTACTACGAGATTCAAATACAGCTGTTCAATCATACCTCACCAGCTGTCTCACAAGGACACTTACAGCCAAATGAGCTTATGATTTAGGTGAATATTCGAGGCACACATTTACGTGCCGCTGAATAATCATTTTAGAGGCTGGTCAGCTATCGTACATTCTTTCAAAATCTACTGTGCGGCCAGATTGTTTTCCATTCTTGGAAGTAGAAACTATTCCCAGAATCAGAACATCTTATCCAGCTATGGGCCAGCTAGAGCATGCGTTTCTGCCAGTAGGCAGGAATGGTTGGCGGGGGGTGGGCACCCTGCGAGGATTAATTTGCTAGTCCTTCAGTCTCGCCAGGTGGAAACCCGACTTGGAAGGCAAGTGTCCTTGAGCAAAAGATGTATTAGGCAGCAACTCCTTTCAGCGTTGCTGAGTCTTCCTTTCTCTGAGTCATGACAAGGATGAATTTTCATCTAGTTAAATGGAATTTGTTTACTTGGATTTGAATTGCCTATTGTTACTGGTTTGCTAGATGATGGTGAGAAGGCTGCAGTCAGACGTCAAGCTTCAGAGCCAATTTAGATCAGAGCTGGAGGCTGGTGATACACCTCTCGGGATGTAGCTGGTGGGTGGCTGGAGGTTTATTGTTTCAGGCAGTAGATCAGTAAAAGGATTGAGGTGATTTTCCTGGTGGTAGCAGTAATTATACCGATAGGAATGGAGTGATTCATAATCATGGCAATAAGCCAAACTGTCTTGGAACTCTGCAGGGAAGCTAAAGGTCACCTAATTTTCAATTAATTGGTTTCTGGGGGCTGACACTTCCCTGTGGCTTCCCTGAACTGTTAGGAGGGCTTACTTTTCTTTCTTGTTATTGGCTTTTTTAAATTAAGATGCACCCTTCCTCTGTAATGTACCTCTGTTCCCTATGTAATTGGAGGTTGAATTTGAATGTCCTTATCTGTATACGGATGTACTTGAATTTTTCATTCTCAGAAGTCCTAAATAGCAGTAGTGATTTAAATAGCTCCTTCTGATTCTTCTAGATAAGATGCGGTGCAGGTAACACAGACAAGATGATGCTGGTAACAAAAATTGAGTCTAAAGGCAACACTGGGGAACGTCATTCTGTTATTCATGGATATCAGATTATTCAGCAGAGCAGAATAATCATCGTTTTGCACGTCTGAATCCAAAACCATAAAATGGCTTTACTAAGGGTTGGAAAAGGTGATAAATTCCCATCCAGCTTGAGTTATTCAAAAGTCATGTTTTCTGTCTAAATCATCCTGTCCAGTTTATGACAGCTATAGCTGTCCGCAAGGTATAGAACAGGTTATGTCAAATTGCTTTATGTATACACCTACCTTTTATAGGTAGATGATGTGAAATCCACATAAAACAATCCAGGTAAGCAAGTATATTTGAACCCTGGTTTATAGATCCCAAGAAAATGATAGAAAACAAGCAGCAAGAAAATAAGTAGCAATAATCATCTACAGATTATTGGCTATTAAAATTGAAGTAGAGAGTGGTTTCAATTTCCAATAAAAAAAAACTTTCCTGAATATTTATCATTTTCATTCTGCGTCTTTTGGTATGGACCAATGCTTAATGAGTTCTTTAAAGAGAGAAAAAAAAATAAACAAAACAAAAACCAAGAGAAATATGTCACTGCTTTGGTTCTATTGACTCCAGAGTCTTTGAGATATATACATACTTATTCTCGTGATCCGAAAACACCTTCTTCCAGAAGCAATCGCAGAGGAAAGAAGTAACGATGTCACAATTACAGAAAATAGTTCTTCTTCGGTATAATAACATCTTGGGCAGATGAACAGTGTGAGTTGAAATATATCTTATTATTGCTGAAAGCTGAGCAATGAACCTTGAGTTCTGTGAAACTTTCACGCTAAACTGTGAAACTCCAGTGCTTAACCAATCCATCAGTTAATAGTAAGCACAGACTCCCAGAGGTTTATATGTTTGACCCACCAAGGGAGACAAAAGATTGGCACAGCCTATTTTATGAGCGTTTCCAGGAATGCCATCTGCATTTTTCTAACATTTCTTTGTTTTCCTCATACTAAGGGGACACCAGTGCATAAAGATGAAGCACTCTCCAAACTAAGCCACTCTGTTAATCCATGCATAAACTCTCCCCAACTGGCATAATCAGTATGACAAAGCCAGCATTAACAAATCTCTACAAACTACATTTCAGAGAATGGCAAAATGTAGCATTCCTAAGTTTAAAGTGTCCTCCCCTGCACTTGTCAACCCACTAAGAGGAGCAGCTACAGTTGAATGAAATCTCTCAACACTTCTTCCTGATAACTCACCTCTTCATCAAACCTGGCTGAGAAAACTAATATCCAGCTCAATTAAAATAAAAAATGTTGTTTTCCTCCTTACACACTAATCTAAGGCACTAAGAGGATTTAAGAGGATGTAAAGTAAATGGATTTTTATACTCTCACTGGAGCAGCTCTAGATGAATTTCAAATTATTTAAAGCTTAAGTTCCAGTGTAATATGATCATTGTTTTTAGTACTTTAGGGAAATGTAAGAGAGGACTTCTTCCCAAAATTTAATCTAATAATAATAGAAAAAATAACCAAGAATCAATATTGTTCTTATTAGATTAGCCTTCTTTTGCTACTGTTGCGCTTCCCTGGGCTTTGAATGCGCAGGTGGTTTCATATCTTCCTATTTATTTAGGGAGAAGATTTTGTTTCTCTTCTTTGTACACACGGCTATTAATCCAGCCCTTGAATAAAATCATTCCATTTCTAACATTATGCCAAAAGCAGCTGAGAGAGAGAGAGAATAGCAGGGGGAGGAGGGAAGAATATAGTTGTCTGGCAGGAGGAATAGAGCTACTGACATTTTAATGGCAGCAAATTTGACACTTATGAAATGCTTTGAATGACATGTCTAATAATGAAAAGAAGCTATTCAGTCTTTGCAGTTTTTGATTCTAGAGCAAAATGTTCCATTATGCTAACTCATCTGTGTAGAGCGTGTTTTACCTTTTAGGTGTTAGGGCAATTAAGCGGAAGTGTTAAAGGATTTTATAACCTCAGTTGCTTTACCAAAATAAAGATAAAAGCTGAGGCCGCTGAAGCTGTGAGTGCACATTTTGTCACTGTGCAGTCCCTTGTTAGAACAGCTGTTGTAGACTTTTTGGACCCAGCCAGTGCCCCTAGCTGTTCTGATAAGGAGTTCTGGCTTGGGCAGATTAGCCCGAAATATAAATGATTTAATTTTTCTGGACTTCTTGGGGGAGAAGCTGATCTGTTAAGCTCCAGAGAGCTGGTTTCCAAGTTTGAGATCTTTTTCTGTTTACTCTGTGAGAATCATGAGAACACAAAGGCTCTGCTTCAGATATTTTGGTGCTTCAGCTCTGCGTTTGAAGGAGGAAGTCAGATACATGCACCAATGGTCAATGTGAAAGACTGGATTTCAGGTACTACAGCGATAAGTTATTCCTATACAGAAAGCCAGCCATCCAGAGACAGACGGTTCGAGTGTTACCTCCATATCTCTAGAAATATCACGGATGCAGTTTGAATAGAGAAGCATTTTTGCAGAAAACCATCTTAGCATGGCTGTATTTTTGTAATAAGCAAACTGTACAATGTATATAGCAAAAAGAGCTACAAAAACAAACTGATTGAATATAGCCCTTTAAATTCAAGATACTAAGATTTGCACTTGCCTGTGGGTCCGCTTAGCAAAGCCACTTAGCTTTTAAACAGTTGTTTTCATCAGTACGTCTCTAAGTACATTACAAAGTGTGATATCCCCTTTTGTAAAATAGAAATAAGACTTATATGAGCGTGCTCAGCAATCTGCTGGATCAGACAAGAATATAATCCACTTCCAGCAAATTCTCAGTGTTCTTGCCATTTGGCAAGGCTGTTTCTCTCTTTTCCCTACTCAAAAATCATCCAGGAACTATTCCATTAAAATAACTATAATTACACATATGAAAAACTGTTTTGGTACCAAAACTTGGTCTTCTGTTCTTAAAAGGATAAGCATTCTACTGTGCACATCAAAATGTTTCAAAGAGCAAAGGTAGAACATGGGAGCCCTACCTACCAGCTTTTCCTGGAGTTTCTCACAAAGAAATGTATATATGGACATCCCAAAGGACTTCTAAAAAAGCTTCCCACCAGAGAAGAAGTGCCATGATCCCACTGGCACCTCTTGTGTGCTACCCTGAGGTCTCCAATTACTTTGTCAGAGACCCACTCTGAAAGAAGATGTCAATTCCTGCTTGTCAATGGGGTACACTTGCGCAGTACAGTACACTTGCGTGTTAGAGATGTTCAAAATGACTCCAAGAAGTTGATCGGTCTATGTAGGAGAGTATACACAATGTGGAAGTAATAACTCAAATCTAAAAAGTCCTAAAGCACGTCACTGGCACTGAGCTAATTAGCTTTACCTTTCGGTTTCTGCTTTTAGATCTGCTTTTAGAGAGAGTTCATTCTGCACTACCCGAGGCAGCTCTGTATCCACCATTGGATATAAGCACTGAATCTAAATGCTAATGAAATTCCTGAACCTAAGTACTACGAGAAGTACTACTCCGTAGTACTACTGCAGAGAATGTACTACCAACATTGCAGTCCCTGTCTTCAAGCGTGGCTCAGCCTCAGGTGACTCTCAGCAGGGCAACATTGCGAGGTCGACTCAAAGGCCAAAGGATGAACTGGTACAAGCTGAGGGCTTCACCTGCCAGGTCTGAACTCCCACATTTTCTACTACTTCCAGTGCTCTGCTTTTTCAGATGGTTAAGTACAAACCTCTATAAGTAGCTGAAGATGGTAGGTGTAGATTAAGATCCATACAGGACAAAAGAGATTGATGCCGTCCTCAGCTACATAACCCCAATAGTTTCATAATTTATACCCTGTGCAGCTTAGTCAACCTCAATGTGAGCAAACCAAGGCATCACCTATGCAATTTTGGTAGATATTGACGTCTGTCTCTCAAAGAGAATTTGAGGCTTGAAAGAGTGCAAAAGGAAGCACGCATTTTTCTGTAAAGATAGAGTCCCAGGCTGTATTCCTTATCTGGATCACTTGATTCTCCTTAAAGCTAAAACATACAGTGAGAGCAGAGCCGCTTGATCCCAGATAACGATCAGCACACCTGTCCACCTGTCTAATCAGACTTGCAGTCTTGCATGTCTCTACCAGGATTCAGGAGACTGCTCTTATAAAATCCCTCTTTCTCTGACATTTTATTCTTGTCCTCATAAATCTGAGAGTTTATACATGCAAATTACCAAGAGAAGACAACAGATGATGTGAGATGTTCGGGACATAACACTGCAGAGTTGTTCGACACTGCAAAATGAAAGGTTGACAAATGGAAAAATGCATGGAAAACAGGTAGAAACATCTACTCACAGCCCTTTTCTCTGAAGGCATCATGAAATCTGCAACATGGAAGGACAGAGGAGGTGGATTTTATTTCATGAGGAAAAATATGGCTCTCTCGCTCATCAGATTTGATTTTCTTCAAGAAAAAAATATTAGCAAGCAAACAAGGATAGGCAAAATTGTAGCGTCCCATAAAAAAAAATAAAAAGAGAAAGAAAGAAAATAAAGGGATGAGTTTTGCTGTTACATACAACATGAGTTCTTATACCTGATTTCCTACCACTTGACTGAGCTACACTATAAATTTCTGTCAGCAGGGATTATATCTGCTTATGTGTTTGCAAGTCATTCTGTTCACTTAGAGTTCTCTGGTAATAATAAACTACTCGACAGAACAGCAGGCAAGTCTTCAATATGTCTTACAGAAACGCATGCTGGTTCTTACATTGTCTCTAGCAAAGAAAATACAGTTGATTATGTGCACTGCCTCAAAAGGCCTGCTCCAGGGAAATGACCAAAATGTGCAGTGCAAAACTGATATTACTTCGCTGATGGGGCAGAAAGGTGCACTAAAGACAAAGTGGATGTCTTTGAATGAAGGCAGGTGAGAAGAGGTGTCCATTTAACTTGTTGGGTTATGTAAAGTTGCGCTGTAAGTACCTGTTAGGTTCACAGAAGGCAAGTTTATCATCTGCCGTGAAAACTGAAGTCTGTGAACTCCCTTACCACATTGTCACTATAGCCATCTAAATCAGGGAGATGCAATCCGTGAGAAGTAGGGTTTTTTCTTAATCTTGATAGACAGCTAAATAATATCTGCTGGAAGACGTGAGTGACACGGAACTGTCATTCAGTGGCAACCTCTGAATTTCACTGCCTTAGGAACTACTTTGGGAGACGCTGAAGATCAGAAACAGTCTTCTGGTCACAGCTCCTCCCATGCCTACCTGCGAGGCAATGATCATCCTCTAGGTTGATCATGGAATTATGTATTTGCATCCAAGCAATAAGGACATTTTGATTGGATGTGGGAGTCTTCAGTATAAGTTTCAGATCTAAGGACTAGTTATATATTCTCTAAAAGACAATGCTTCCCACAGCCTTCAAAAATGATTGTAGTCCTTGCACTTTATGAAGAATTAATATTAAATACTTTAAAAGACATAAAAGATTGGCTCAGTGGATTTTTACATAGCGAACCCCAGATAGTGATTCTGAAACGATGCAAACATAAGAAACTTAACTCAGTCAGAATGACTGCCTCTTCAGATAAGCAAAGTTGCAGACCTTTGTGAAACTGCATAATTGCATCCATGGAAGTCTAGATGTCTGCAGCTTTTAATAAGGTTAGTAAGAGACTTTTCCTTGATTTATAGCTTGAAATTAGGTTCCTAAGTCGTATTCCCAGTGCATAAGCACTTTTGGGGATCTGCCTGTAAAGCTGGTCATTGCCATCTTCACTTATGTCGGTCAGTAAGGGAGGAAGTCAGATGTTGTTCTTCATTCTCAATCTCCTCTAGAGATTGATGAGTGGCTGACAGTCTTGCTTCCCCTAATATTCAGGTCTACAGCCTGTTTACTAACTTATGGAGATAAAGAAAGCTAAACATATGTTAATATTATAATCTGATTTAACATTACTAACATCATTATCTGACACGAGTCTTGGAATTCCCTTCTTGCAAATTCAGCAGAAGACCAATAGCTTGCGGATGAATTACATCCCGCAAAGTATATATTCCAAGTCAGTGTGTAACCTACAGCCTACATAATGATTAAATAAGATCCATGTATCTTCCCATGGAACAGTTTTTATTTTTTTCCCCTGAACAATTAACAAAAAATACCAAAAGAAGACAACAATGCTTCAGTCTGATCCTTTGCATTCCTCAAAAATTAACAATTTAAATGTAATTAACGGTCTATTTGGTAAAATTTTTTTTTATGACTGATCAGAGACCTAGCGAGCCCTTCATCTCCAAGGAGATGCAGCTCAGTTTCTGTACACGTCTCAGAATTTCTATCTGACACTATTGATTATCTCTCAGGAAACACAAGCACAGTGTGTCTCCTACCCTGTACCAGGTCATCGATCCCTCTCAACTGACAGCAGAAAAGAGTGAAATTCTTTCCTCCTCTTTGACAGAGTAACTTTTTTTTTTTTCTTTTGGTCTGAAAATAAGCCTATGCCCAGGGGTTAATATAGTCCTAATCTAACTCTGTTGCTCCAGCTGTGGCACATGATGTGAGAGAACAGAATGAGATGGGAAAGCACGTTAAGAGCCCTCTAACCCTCTCTGCCTCTCTTGAGTAAACCCAGATGTTTGTAGATTAGTGCCAGGATGTTTGCCTAAATTTGACTGTGAATAGGAAGACAGTGCTGGCTGCAGAGAGTTGGCAGACCCTGTTGTCTTTGACTCAATCCATTTCAGGATCAGGTTTCTGAGGTGCCAGCTGTGTCTTCTCCGTGAACCTTCTGTAGGTTCTGATCCTGCTAGAGGGGTTTGGAGTAAGAAAGTCTGGAGGCAATAAACACAGATAATACTGTTGCCAAGACTTGGTTAAAGAGGGTGGGGACAGAAGTAGAGGAGATAATTTTTGCTGACAGTCTTTATTTCAATACTTGAAGACACCATTGATTCCCATATAACTTTTAAGAAGGAGGATTGCCTTAGCTACCCCAAGGGACATTTGAATTTCCCCTTCATAGAGCAGTCTAGTGCTTATAGCACTCATCTGTGGTTAAGGGCAGAAATAGACCGCAGGGTTCCAACTCCTGCAACTAGGACTTCAATCATTTTACATTAAATCACAACTGGGAAAAGCACATCTTTAGAAATGGAGCCAAGGCCTTTCTGTCCTCCCAGAGGACAGCCCTAGCCTTTCTGGTAGAGTTATACTTGCTTTTATATTCTCCTTTCAGCCCAATGAATTCTGAATTCTTTCTCTGCGCACTGGAACAGCTTTCGGCTGGCACTGTAAAGGCATCCTGCCCCCACTTTCTAGCTACCTGGCCAAGCAACTTGCCAAAAACACAAGAGGCAGGGAGTTAAATCTCATTAAACAGAGGAGAGAACTGAATATACATCTTCCAAAGTTCTGCTAGCCATTAATCTGCCAGGTGAAAGCATTCCCATTATTTCAGTGAGTGAGTGAGTCTGCCTTGAAAAAACAGCCATTACTGCATTTTCTAGAGCACATGGACACCTGAAGGCACGTTTTGTATATGGGCTGTGAACACTTGCAGCATGGAGCTCTTCAGGCAGCTCAGGCAGAAGAAAGCCTTCTTTGCAGATACCGGATAGGCTTGGACAGGAGGTGCTGGACTGTTCATTGCTTTCAGAAGTAAGTCACTGAATTGAAAAGTTAAACTTAAAAAGCACAATGTCCTGGAATTCAACCTCAGACTGAGTAGTACTTTTCAGGACTGCAAATTTGAACTTATGAACAAAGTCCACTCTGAATCTCACTTTTCATAGTTAAATTTTTTGGTTTGGACTCCAGATGCTTTTCACAGTGTCTCATGGGAACTCTGGGGAGTTTCCCCTTCAGGGAGTAAACTGAATTCCAGCCACTGAACTTTTCTTTCCAGGAAGTCTTAGATGTCACCTCCTGTTTCTTTTTTCCCATCCTTTTGTCTTGTGTTAAGCATTACTGAAGATAACTAACCACTTGCTGAAGCTGTGAGAGCAGAAAATTGACCAAGTTTCTAATTTTTGTACTGTAAAAGAGGAAGGACACACCAAATCCCATCTATATATGCCCGCAGTTGCTACTGCTCCTTCCCTCATCAGAAATAACCACTTATGCTGGCCTTTTCCATTTACTGGGGTGAAACGGCTATAAATGCTAATAGTAGTGGAGAGCTGATTTTCTATTTCTGTCCTGTTTATCCTGTATGGGATATGTGATACTACATTTTCATTTTGGCAGATGACATCCTATTTCACCAGTGAGGGAGAATAAGCACTAGAAATATTAAGTATTACAGCATTAATTTAACCCATGATTAAACATGAGGCTTAATGCAAAATCATGACAATAAAAGTATAAGTTCATAACCTCGATGTCTACCTGAGGGAAGCTGCCTAGACATCAGTGCAGTGAGCAGGTACCAGTATCTAGATGATAGTTTACCTAGGTGAACAACATTTACCGGTAAAGGCAAATAGCAGTCATATAAGCAGGCTCCCTATAGTCAGCCAGTTTCTAAATGCCCTCTGTTTCATTAGCTCAGTTCAGTCCAATATCTCACATCGCAGTGAAGGCACTAGTTTATGTTGAAGACTGAACTACAAAATTTTTGCAATGACAATAAGAGTTTTGGAAACTGTTCTTGCCCACATCCGACTGAAAAGTTAAATCTGTCTATTCTATCTATAGAGTAATGATATAAATTTAAAATCTTGAGATGCTCCTATCTGCACAGATTCCTAAATATTCAAAAATGCTTTCTGGATAAAATGGGCGGAGGTACACAGATACACAGAGATTTTTTTTTTTCTTTCTCAGAGAACTTTTTTTTCTTACTTACTCTGGATTGTTTTTTAGGAAGCAAGTGATCCAAAATACCTATATTTTGCCCAGGAAAGCCATGGAGGTCATCTGAGCACATCACCCTATGACATGCTCGTTGCCTGGTATATGGACAAAGTTAACATGGTAATTTGCAAGGATCCTTATAGATCTCATTTTTGATGCCATTTACAATAGCTAACCTTTATGCATCACTGGATCTGCTGGAAAGCAAGTGAGACATTTATATTCCAATGCTAGAAACCACCAAGCCAGGAAAACTTCCAGTCTAGCCACGAGCAAAGGCACAAGTGAAGTGAGGAATAACCTGCAGTCCTTCCGGAGAGCTTGATGGCCTCTTCCATTTGTGGTTTAGAATGCTGAACCATCTCACAAAAATTATTGCTGAAATACAGCCTTTTAATGACCAGGGGAAAAAAAGAGGTAATGACATCAGTGTTCCCTCTTTGACCATCACACTGAGAAATTGTGAGAAACAGATTCAAATCCCTTCACTGTCTGAGGGACTTCAAACTCTTACTTTAGGTAAACACTTGAAATGCTAGGTCAGTTTGTGAAGACAGTTCCTCCTCTTAAGGCTGTTCCTCTTTGTGAGGTACGATTAAAAATTAATTGAGCTGAAAGGCAAGAAAAGTATGATTCTATAGGTAAGTGATTAGGCCACTTGCTGTTTCTGCTCCAGTGAATACTTCATATAAAATTATATAAATATGCATTAGAATATGTTGGGAACCCATGTCTCCCCTGCACACGAATGCCCTAATCACTAGGATCATAGACTCTTTTGACCAATGAATATTCACTTATTCTGTATAGTCTAGCAGTTTCAGCAGGAGGCTTAAGAGACTCTCATCTTGAATACCTAAAACAGTTTTAAAACATTTGATGTTTGGGTTTTAACCATTGCCAGCATAGGATGGAATTAAAGCTAGAGCTCCCGCAACCAGGGACACAGCTAGTATACTGGGTTGAAAGAAGATATACTGTCTCTATCCATGACACTTATCAGTGTGAGAGCCAAAGAGTAGAGGTGGTTTGAGAAAAATCCACCCCACTGCACCGTGTTAGGTAGGGAAAATGTTTCTGTGTTTGGGATGAGTTCAGATGTCCTCTGGACCGGAACTCAACCTGGGATCCCCAGACTGTGCCGAAGCACTCTAATCACTATACTGTTGAGTAGCTGTGAAAGTAACTGTGGAAGAGGTTATGATACAAGCAGGCATAACGAGCACTAACAAATTACCAGGACCAGATGGTATTCTCTTTGCGGTTCTAAGGGAACTCAGGCATGAAATAACTCCATTGCTAACAATAGTACACAGCATCTCAATCCAAACTTCTTTGTATCTGAAGACAACAGCTATTCTGGGGAGATTCGTTCCCCTCAGACACTGCAGAGAAACCCCTTGCACCAGTTTCTGGATTCAGCTTCAAGTGTCTAAACACTAGCTGATGCAGTGCTGCTGCTGCGTAATTTAAGTCCTTTCGAGTACTTCATCCGCTCCGTATTTCAATTTCCGATCTGCAAGTGGATCTTACTGCCATTCCCATCCTTGCAGGTGAATTCTGACCCATGCTACGTTCTGAGCCATTCAAATACCATCATATCTATTGGTGTATTTTCCATTTTCTTACTAGAGTCACAGTCTTCCTGTCTGAATGACCTTTAGTTAAAGGAAAATAACAAGAAAGGGAGACACACACAGCATTCTCTGTGTAAGACTCTCTTGTATAGGTTTGCAAATCACAGTATTATATTTTCTGTCAGTGGTTTAGAAAGTATTAATGAATTTATGGAAAGCAATTAGACAGTATTTACAGTATTACTTCTGAGGTACTGTTCTTTAGTTAGATGGGATCTTCCCGAGCATATGGCACACTAATATATTACCTGTTGACTGAAAGGAATAATGTCTGCCTTCCCATATCCAAGGACTGAAAAAGCTGATGAACAACATACTGAAGTTTCTTTTCTGGACATCTTTATCAGTCAGTCCATGCAAAATGTAAGACAGAAATTGCTAAACTAACTCTTTCGGGAGGTTTCAGTTTTCGATACTTGTTCACATTGATGAGATCTCCCCAAAAAATTACTGGATGTGATCCTGGGCAATCTGCTCTAGAGGACCCTGCTTGAGCAGGGAGGTTGGACTAGATGATCTCCAGAGGTCCCATCCAACCTAAACGATTCTGTGATTCTGTGATTCTATGGCTTTCTGAATGACTTAGATATTATAAAGATAATGATAAAGATTTACTCCAGGCAGTTGCCGAAGAATAGCATCAAAGTTTGATCATTTGGGCATCAAAAGTTTCAGGGGTGCAATACTGCACTATAATGGGCATATACAGGGCATGAAGCCAGATGTCAGACCTCCCTGGGCATCAGGGGTTTTTAGTCAACATAAAAGAAGGTAATATACTGCAGGGCTTTGTTCTGGTGAGGGAGATGCACAGGTTGTTGGAGAATATTATGAACGACATTTTAAAGCCAGATCTGTTGGCTGTTGACCTGTTAGGCTATATGCTTTTTATAGTAATTTTATATATGAATTATACATAAATTTTAATGCAAGGCTTCTCAGAATTCCTATTTTGAAACTTCATTGTGACACAATAGAAGACAATACAAAATGGTTAGGGTTTTGAACTGCATAGGATGAGATCAATGTATTTTGAATGCTTCATGAAAAATGTTTAAATCTAAGTAACCAGTGCAAATCAAGAAAAAAGTATATCTCATAAGGGAGAAAATATATTCTAGACACAGATGTAATTTTCTTAGATTGGAATATAAACCAGCATATAAAATCTAAATTTTCCTTAATACATGCTGGTATTACACTTCTGTGTTTTAACAGAGTCCAGATCTGGAGAGCTTCAAGAGCCAGGGAAATTTTCCTTCCCAATCTACTGGAGCTAAAACCCTGTTGACTTCCTGACCCAGGAAAGTCCTCCCATCCCCATCCAACAGAGCTGCTGTAGTGTCTTATCCCTGTGTCCAGTCAGGGACCTGCCTGAGCAGGTATTCCCAGCGCACACATGCCAACTCAAACACACACAGACGCACAGACGCACACACACGCACACACAGACATACACAATCAGGTCCCCGCAGGGGCCAGCCCTCAGACCTCTGAAGTGCCTTTCTCTGCCTTTCTCTCCTCCTAAATTAAAATTAAAATTAAAAAAAAAAGTGAAAAAAATAGATGTGTGACAGTGCTCACAAATAAAAAGTTAAGATGAAAAGGCTGACCATCGTTACTGTGTTTAGATAATACTTATTTCATGAGTGGACCTCTCTCCTTTTACACAACCTTCCACAGCACCTGATGGAAGTTGCAATCTAGGAAGAGCTTACACCAATGTCGGTCATGAGCACTGTGTTGAACCATTTGTTTTTATATATTGCTGTTGGAGGCTTGAAGACATTTTCATGGAAAATTCTAGATTTTTTAGTAGCCCAGTTAACTATATTCTCGGTTTTATTGACTTAGTGAAGTCATTTTGCCCTTTCATAAACAATTTAGAAAGCTGATGCTACACTAAGCGGTATTAATGTGACTTAATATATCAGTTCATCTAATGGGACTTCACTGTTCAGCTGTAAAATGCACTCAGTTGTCAAGGATACATGATACAGCACTAATTATTGCTTTGAAAAAAAAATGTTTTACTGTATATTTGGTTTTGAGAAAAGTGCTCATAACAAAAGACAATGTATCAAAGGAATAACCCTCTCTGAAATCTTTCCATGGAAAGAACATAAAAGCCTTTTACTCAGACAAATATTACTTAGGTTTTTAGCATATTCTTTTCCTTTTTTCTTAAATCTCTTCTTTCTTAGATTATTTATAAATAATAATTATGCATATTTTGTTGTCTTTAATCAAGCTGCTGTTGTCTTTAATCCCCAAGAGGAATGGCAGGAGTCCTGTATGATCAAAATATAATTAATATTAAGAATAAAAAGTAATAACAGGATTCATCTGACACTTTCTTTTTCCTTATGGGCTAAAGAAATGGTAGCATTTTAGAGTATATTGTTACTTAAAACATTCCCTTTTCTCTTTCATTTCTAATGAGTTCACACGGAGGGTTCACATGGAGGGTCACAAGGGATAAATTACGGTTACTATGCTCAGGAGTATTTGTGAGTACATGAGGGTCATTGCTAGCCATCTCCTGGTATGTGAAGCTGATTAAAGTGTTTAGTATTTCATGGCAAAACAAATATACTTCTGGCTAACAGCATTGCCAACTGCACAGGTAAGTTTGTCAAAGCTGTTGGTTTGCCTAGGCTTTTTTTTCCCCCCACCCCCACGATACATTTTCAGAGGCCATTCTGCCAGGACCAAATCCATTGTGAATTCGTATGGCCAGTGAACAAGAGCCAGTTCATCTAATCCTCAATTATCTGGACAGTGTTTATAGAGAAATAAGCACCAGGAGTGCCTATAGCTTCACCCATCAGTTTTCAGGAATCTTTCGCTAAAGAGAAATATCTCCAAGTTTCTTGCCAATAAATTACTGTGGATTGTGCATTATATTCATCCTTACCTGACATTTAAACCTCCAACGAGCTCTGGTTTAGCTGCTGCAAGTGCCTACAAGATACTCATTACATTAAATCTTATAGCATTTCTTGACATGCATCCAGGAGTAGGTGTGGATCATTCAACAGCAACAACTGACAAGAAAAAAAGCACTGTGCTTCTTTGGGGGAAAGTCTTTAAGGGTTTTCTTGGAGATGTGTGTGAAACAGGTTATTGCAAATACACACGTTGATGCAGTCAAAGTCCAGACCCACATACAGAATACGATTGCCTGTCTTGAACCTTTATTTATAAAATCAGTTTCCATTCAGGTAGGAAAGATTAGTCTCTTTAGCCTTTTGCTAGCAGGTTGATGAAGATTTTCAGTTGAACAAGATGATTTAACTTCATGATACTGAGAGGAAGACTGAGGAAACAGTTGAAGTAGCTGTGCTTATATGATACAATGTTAGGTCATTGATGGTGATAGTGAATCTCAATCTACTTTCCATCATTAGATGCGCCTTTTATCTTTGCCCTGACAGCTCCTCCTCTGTAAAAATTTTGCCTAATTTTGGGATCACAAATATCGGTTGTTCCTTGAGGAACTATTTTCTAACAACTTCTTCTTCTTTTATTTATTTTATTTTTTTGATTAAATTCTTGTCCCCATTTTTCCTCTCTAATATTAGCTGGACTCTTCAATGACATCAAGACTGATACCTATGCCTTGGCAAGTATACGCTCCAGAAGGTAATTGAATATTATATTAAGTCCTCTTTCTCTTCTATCCTTCTTAAATGACTTCAGTGGAAATGAATGTAATAAGGTCCTCTTTATTCTCTTTCTACGAAACCTGAAATCAGTCTTGTTGTCTTCACCACACATTTTAAAGCGCTATAATATATTTTTTTAATATCATAATGACCAGAAAAGGAATATAATTACTGAAGCTTTTTTTTTTTTTCAGAGAATCATATAATCCTTTAATATCTGTCTCAGAACACTTCCATATCTTTTAATATGTTAGGTCATCTTGATGGTTCAAGCATTTTTAAAGATATATCTATCAGCAGTTTAGTTTTCTCTCAGAAGTTTTCTCCTAAACAATCTATATTTTTCTATTTTTTTATGTCACTTTATCAAAACCACTCTGTGGTCAACATTGAATACTAGCAGGGGGTACAGTCAATTCTGTATGATATAAGCACAGACTTTCAAATCACAGTGACTGGTGAAGCTCTTTTCTAGAGCTCATTTGTCTGGTACACTCTCCGAAGTCATTGGCACTATTTTGATTTATTTTTTATTTTTTATTTAGAATATAAGTCAGCTGCAGCGATGACTCTCACAGGAATTTGATATACAGACTGTCTATTTATTTTAGGAAAGTTGTCTGACTTTTCTCAGGACTACTTTATATAATCTATTCTTTTGTCTATTTTGTCTATCTGTCTTTGTAGACTTACATCCACCCCACTAACCTTCTCCAAAGTTAAATGCAAATGCTGCATTTACATTTCCAATCTCTTTCAGTCAGAGTAATCTGTATTTTGCTTTTATTTTATTGGTGTGATAAGTTGGGCAGAAGAATGCGTCTAACCCCGGGGAAGTGAAATCTGTGTGTGCCATGATATCTTCCAGATTGTGATATCTTCTAAAATGAGTTCCCATTTTAAAAAATGATGAGAGAACCCCATTTCCTGAGCACAAAATCATTTTCTTTATATAATATCTGATCAGATTTTGAGGCTTAAAAATAAGTAGTGCAATAACATCATCTCAAATGAAACATTATCTTGAGTCTTCTTTTGAGCAAATTTTCACTGCCAAGATTTTGGCCTGTTCCTGTGCTTACATATGGGGAGAGATTTCGCTGTGGCTGCATCTACATGAGCAAATTAAATGTACCCAGAGACGTCTTCAAGCAATGAGGCCAACGGATACAGGACGTTGCTTATTTTTTTTACCAAAGTATTTCAGCCTCCAGAACAGGCTGTTTGTGTGCAAACTGCCTGTTGGAACGACTCCTGGGCTGCTCCAGCTGTCAAACCATGTCCAAAAGTCGTTGAGGGAAAGAGCTTGTTGGAATGGGTCAAAACCATGCCAGGAAATGTCCTAATGCTCCACTAGCATGAGCGACCATGCCCCAGTGCCAGGGAACCTTACCAGGCATGCTTAACTTCACCGGTAAAAATGCGGATTATGGCATTTCTCCCCAGAGGGCAGACTTCTGCTCACCAGCTGGGCCTACACAGCCCTCATTTAACTTCCTTTTGTGACGCGCCACTAGAGGGGCGTCCGGGATTCTTTCGTATTCTGGGATTAGTTGAACTGAACTCGAGAGATCATTCTTTGTCAGATGTAAGAATTTATTAGATCTAAGCAGTTCTACACATATAACGGACGCTGGACAACACTAAACCATCAACAGCAGACAACCTACAAGTATAACAAAGCTAAGAAGTATAGTAAAGAATCAAAAACACACATATCAGAGCTCTATGGTTAAGCCACGGAAGCACGGTACAATGACTGCTCTCGGATGCACGGTATAATGACCGCTCTCGCCCTTTCCTTGTCCTTATGGGCCACCCCTCCGGTAGAGTTTTCCCCGGATTGTTCTCACCACGCTCGAGCTGCACCAAGAGGATTCAGGTTCTCCCTGGCATCAGGGGCGTCAGGGGCGTCCCCGCTGATGGGTGGGTTGTCGGGTCCGCAGGCCAGCTGACGGTGAGCCCCAGTCCACACAGAGGTATGTGGCTTACTTCCTTTTATCCTTCCCGGGCTTAGTTCATTAATCAGTGCCAGACCATCGCTGGACAATGGAACAGATGGTCTTAGCTGATAACAGTATGGGTGCCGACAGGATGGTCAACAGGATGCTTATCAGTACATTCAGCAGCTATCAGTGCGCGTGTTTAACAGTTGCACGTTTAACAGCTATCAGTGCGCACAGTCAGCAGCTATCAGTGCGCACAGTCAGCAGCTCAGTACGAAATTCCAAGGTACCTAGATGCTTACGGTGTGAGTCTGCGGTGTCACTTCTCCTCTGCTGACTAGGTTTGCTCTGCACTCATGAGGCTACGGCAACCCCACCGTGTGGTGGCTCTGGCCGTGGTGCACCCGGGGTTCCTAAACTCTTGGGGAGCACCCCAGAGCAAACCCCTCTTCTACGGGCTGCACCATCCTGAGTCCCACGCTCGCCTGTGTGGTGCCTATCCTTTCCAGAAGTATTTTCCCTTCATTGTCCAAACTCATGATTAAGTAGACATAATGACTTTTCTAAAGTGAGAGACAAGATATGTAAGGAGAATCAATTTTTCTATTTAGCTGTCTGCTGCTGTTTAGGGGTAGGAGAGAGGAAGAATAGGCAGACACCATGAAAGCATACAAACAATTCCTTCTTTGAGAGATCTGAAAAATTCCTGAATTCAAAAGCTTACCAAAAAAGACACTGTTTCTCTGAATAATTTATAGCCTTCGGCTATCACGGCTCCAACGAAACTGCTTTTTAAAATAAAACATTAGTCACTGTGAGAAAAATATGCTGCTCAGCAAGGGGTGAAGATACTAGGAGTAGGAATGTCTGGATCTTGCCCAGCACTGAAGCTTCTCCTCACAGATTTATGAAAACCCTCATTGCCCCAGGTATTCTTCAGGTAGAATCAAGAAAAGAAATTTTGTCCGTGTCCACTGTGCTGTATCTTTCAGGGACAGCTACATTTGCACCTCTGCTTGCAACAAGTTCAATTTTTCTACAGCAAAAATATTTTTTTTCATCTTGCCAAGGTCATTTGTGTGGCTTAAGTCTTGCCAGACTAGCTTACTCCCTTCACTAGCGCTGCCCTCTCCCTCTTCCTTATTATTATTATTTTCACATATATAAAGGTCCTCCTTCATTCTCCTTATTTTTCTATGGGCCTATCAATATGACTTTTAATACAATATTTCTGACTTATTATGCAGGAATGTAAAGAGCAAAGAATGACTTTTGCATGTGGACCAGATAGTGATGAAGTTTGTGTTCATGTTCAGTTCCTGCGGGAAATGATCTTATTCTTCTTGTCAGCCCACTGGGACTTCTTTGTGCTCCGAATATGTTAGTTTTCTTCTCTGGGAGCCAGTAAGTACATACAGCAAAAGTGTACTCAGATGAACTTTTCTGCTGCGTCCACTTGGGAGCCTGACGTGAGAAAGGACACGAATTCCTCCCAGCGCCATAGCGGAGCCTGCTTTTTATTGATGCAGGAACTTTGCACAGTTGTGTCAGGCAGTAGAAGATTGCCTTCTCTTACTAACATATATTTATATTAGTCACACGATAATCCTAATTGTTCTTCCTCTACTTTCATCAGGCCCAAGGGATATGGTCTATCTTCAATGTGTCTTCTCAATTTCTGTTGGTTTAATGAAGACAAGTGTTTGCTTGGTAGGCAAGAGATATTTTAATTTTATTTTCTCTTTCATCCCAAATGAAAGACTTCAACTTCATGTAATTTTATAATTATTTTTAATCTCTTGCGTTCCTTAGGTACTGAAAGCATCTTGAAACTGTTGGAGAAGAAGTAGATGAAAATTAAGGCCACAGTAATTCACATGAGTGATAACAGGGAATGGGATTATGCTTTAGAACCAAAAAGCTGGGGGCGTGATAAATTCTCCTTTAACGCTGGATTCATTTCACCTACTTTTTACTGTATGTATAATAGATGGAATGATTTGCCTTCATATGGGCCCAGCTCCCTCTCTGCATGGATTACAGGCCTATATGATTAACTTATCTGGCTGCTAAACTTTTAAATGGATGAAGTTAGATAAGTCCCACTTAAATGGTTTATTAGTCCTTTCCACTTTAAAAGGTGTGACTTTGAAGAGCAAGACCCAACCATAGTTATTAAGACAGGTTTTCCTCTAACCCGTTTGTAGGACAAAGTAAACAACAAGAAAGTGAGGGATGAAACAATGGTATATATCTTTGAAAAAGTTTACCCAGGGGTGTGTGGCATATCAGTGGGAGAACATAAAACCTGAGTTTTCTCTTTGCTTTTTTGGAGCCCTGTCTGTAAAACATAAATTGATTGCAATGGATGAGGGTGTGATCCACGTCACCCAACCTTAGATATGGCAAAAGAAGCTTGGCCGACTGGCTTCGAGCTGACTGACATTTTAGAGGGCTACAAGTTATGGGGGTGAATCTGCCCTGAGAGTCCACACTATAAACACCATCACACACGGCAGCAGTTAAGAACGGGATTTATTTACCAAGGGATGAAAATTCATTTTCACAGGAACTTTCAAGATTTCTAAGATTGCTTTTGAGCTCCCCTCCAGCAAAACACCAAGCATCCCTAATGTTTTCACACATAAGGAAGGTTTATTTTCTGGGGAAAAATCTGAGCGCTTTGATTTGGAAGGGAATATTTATATATATGAGGTGGGGAACCCGTGGATGAGAACTCCGTGTTGTATAGGAGATTCAGTTTGAAGTCGCTGCACAGCCTGGGTCAGAGTAACATGTTCCATCCCTCACTGCTCTGTATTAGACAGAAACCAGTTCATCTTTATGGAAATTTTTTTGCTTAGCTGAAAACTAGTTCTAGGAAACAAGCTCCGCAGCAGAGAGGCCAAAGATAGAAATTAAAAGAGGAAGTCCTTTTTCTCTTTGCAAGTAGGATTTGTGAAGCATACCTATGGCAGTGTAGTGATTACAATATTGTTTCTGCTAGATACCTTCTGAGAAGCAAAATATACAGCAAAATTGAGAGTTTTACTGCCATTAGATTTCCATTTCAAAGGAAACAGTAGAAAGACACTATTTGGAAGGTTAGAATATCTAACCGTTCCTGCTCCTCCCCGTATACATTCACTGTATTTTTTTGTTTAATGTCTTCTGTCTAGTCTTGATTCATGAGCATTCATTTTAACAATACAAATCCAAATGCAAAATATATTAAACTTATAGCTTTGGGGGTGGGGGAAGGGAATTCGGCACCACACGTTACAATTGCACAAGCATCAATCGTTTATCTCTGTTCAGTAAAACACTATGAAATTATTCCTTCTAACCATGTTAATCGTGGCAGTGGCAAGGGACCAGCCAAAATGGAGCTCTGTGGTTTCAGGACCAGTACAAGTCTAGAATAGCAAACAGTCCCTGCCTTAAATCACAATTGTCCTTACAATTGCCTTTACAATCGTGATGATTGCACAGAGGGGAAAAAATAAATTGTTCTGTCAGAACTGGCATATCCAATAACTTTATTTGCCCAAGCTAATTGTTTATACAAATCAGGCATGCAGCTTATTGTCTGTCACTAAAAACGTAATCCTTGCACTTGAATAGTATTAAAGTTGCTACAAAGTTTCTTTTCTAACAATTTTGTTTATTTTCGGTAATAAGATAAAGAAACCTTACTGCAAGTTATTTTCATAAATATATTAGAAGAGAATGGGACAGAGGAGACAGAGAAATATCGGACAGCTAAGGAACAATAGGCTGCATGTTGGAATATATCACTGAAATGAAAGTTACAGCAATGCTTTTGTAATCAGTTTCATCTAACTTTCCTCAAGGAGTCTGGCTATTAATTTCATCCCCATATTAAGTCAATGTATTGTCCTTACTACTTTTATTCTCATCAACCACAGTCCCTTAGCTTCAGTCTGGAACTGAAGTAGGCAACAAGATTGATTGGCTGCAATCACACAGACTGTGTTGTATCCTAGCAAGTCAGGACAGTCTTCTTACTCCATATTATGAATTTTGGAGACTGGCTGCTGGTGTCATTTCTGCATATGTCTTCTGACATCAGACTAGAAAGCCTTTAGTTTAGCACCGCCCTTGGAGAACTTACATTGGTTGCACATACCATATTATTCCCTGCAGACTTTGGCAGAAGTACTTGATTTTTACGTAGCTTGGTCAGTAAAAAAAAATCTACACCTGATTTCATATCTATTTACATTTTTTTCAGTTATCTGTTTAGAAATATAACTTCATTAATGCAGTAACATTCCTTATACACCAGTGTTCTGTATGTATATATCCATGTGTATATGTAGATATTGCAGTACATATACATATATATATACTGCAATTGGAAAAGGTTATCTTTATGTAAACCTGCAATAACATCCCATTTAGTATATTGACACTCAGCTGAGGTGGTAGAAGTGCAATATTTTTTTAGTCAATCAGAACCATCTCACTTGCACTTAGTGTTGTCACCATTTTGTACCTCTGGCACTTCTCTTAGAAACAGAGTCCTTCTGAAAGAAATCTAAATAAATAAATAAAATTTTTGTCTCCAAGGAGACTATGATTGTACATTGGGAATCCAAATAGGCATTCTTCAGACACTGACATTGTGGAATGAATACAGCAGATGCTTTGTGGGGGGAAAAAAGAGAAAATAAATAAACCATTTGAGTAACAATCCGCTCCTCGGAAAGAAAGCTTTAATTATTTTAAACCCTATTATTCTACTAACAAAAAACTCCCATGTTGCACTCGTTTTATTGAATGAATGTTCATTGATTGAATAAACCCACATTGTTGCCCGTGATCTGATATCTGTTCTTCATTAATTGCACATGATGCAGCCGGGAAAGCCTATGCACCAAGTTACTTTGCTGAGAATTCTGGAGACTCTTAAATCGTTCAAGGTGATTTATTTTGTCCCAGTGATTTCCGAGGGATTCCACAGTTAGGTAAGGGTTTGCAACAGGCATGCCTAAGGAACTACAGTTTCCATGTGGAGTCAATCATGTCTTGATTTATGCAAAAAATGTAAGACCATGGAGAACCCTTGCGTGTCGAACCTAGCAAAAACAGGACCAAAAATGAGAGGAAGGTATTTACCACTGGTCCTACTTGAAGGAAGGACATTTGAAAGAACTAGATCTAAATTTTCCGTATAATAGAAAAGCAGGGGACAAAAAGGCATGGAAGAGGACTGATTTTTTTCCAGTGTATTTGCAGGAGAAACTGTGCTGGGTATTCAGCAGAGTGGTCTGCTAAGACATAAATGGGAAGGAATCCTGACCGTTCTTCAGAAGTAAATCTCTCCTTTGCAAACAGATACTTCACTGCTGGTATTCTTTGTCCTGCATTTCATATTAGACATTCATTTAGTTTTTTTTTTTTTTTTTTAATAGGAAAAATATGCTATCCTTCTGAATATCCCATATTTTAAATTCTGTTCTAAAAATCCTGATCTGATTCAAATGGTGAGGTATTTTAAATGTAAAAATGGAACGTTCAGAGCCTGTTGTAACATCAGTCACATGCCCAATATAATAATTTGCTTGTACAGGATATCTGTGTGATAGGACAGAACACATGGAGTAGGTGAGTTTCTTCATGCCCTTTTTTGGGTGCAAAGTCAAAGATAACTCATGCTTGCTTCTGATAGAAAGCCAGAACATTTTAGAAATCAAACCAGTGAAAGTTGACATAAATATATCTCAGCAAAATAATATTTTTCTTAATTTTGAACAGCATCTGTAAAGTGACAAGAACGTGGTCTTTCACAAACTCGTTTCTTAGCCACCTGTGTACAGTTCTTGCTTTTTAGTCTCCTGTGAGACTATGATCATATGTTGTAGATGATCCGTGTAAGGAGGTTACTACCCTTAACAGCTAACCAGTTACTCAGCATAATCTGTCTCACCTCTTCAAGTCCCTCAGTTCTGCCCATGGGAATACTTTATATGATGCATCCGTATTTCTATCTAAGCCAATTTTACAGTAGCTCTAAGGCTTTGGAAGATGGCTTGCATCCACCTAGAAAAATCTGAGGCTGGAAAGATCATTTCAGTGCTAACTGCAGTCCAGAGATTTGAAATGACATGTTTGGAGATAGTTGCAAACCATCTTCCACGCTGATAGGGTCATTCAGTTTGCAGAACCAAAGCAGCCTATTCTATCCACTCCTTTCAGACAAATCCTATTTTCTAACAGCGCTTTTCTCCCTGCCATACGGCTGTCCGTCATTCACAGACTTCCCTTCTTTTCTAGGACTCCTGGTCTTTCCCCAGTTTTATCTGTCCTGTTGAAGACATGCCCTGTGTGACCTAAATTTTGCCTACCATTAGCGCAAGCTCACTGCACTGAAAATAGGACGTTTTCTTTCCCAGGATTAAAGTAAGAAATGTTAAGAGCAGTATAAGTGAGATGTGGATAGTGTTTAGGGATGAGTTCTGAACACTTAAAAAATTAACCCAATTTCAAAATAATAATTTCAGGGAACCAGTTGTCCCCAGCCGCCGCAGTAAATATTATCCTATAGAATAATTCATTACTCGATGTATTTTCCACTCTCTTTCCTACCATAATCAGAACCCTTTCCCTCTCTCTCCCTGCCCTCCTCCCTCTTCATATAAAAATATGAACAGCTTAATATCTTCTTTTTTATAAATCCCCAAAGTTTTAGAGTGGTACTATATCTTCTTTATTCTTTCATACTGGGATCCAGCAATCTCCGAGGAGGAATATGGCAGCTGTTCAGCAGCTCCAAGTGCCACACTGCATGACATTTTAGGGGAGAAGGAGCTCTACTAGGAACTACCTGATAGATTTGTATGCAGTGAATGAAGCTTTTCAAACTGGAAGCTAGCCAGGACAACGAAGCTAATCGTCTTACTTTTGCAAAACATACCATGTGTCCTTTGATAACCAAAAGTGATTAGAAATATAATTTTGCCTGTCGTCCGAGAAGCGTTTCTCCATACTAGCAGGGTCAGCAGTGATACAGAGGGTAGGCTGCTGCATAATGAGCTGCAAACACGCTCAGAGGTTTCCTTCTTCTTCTGTGAAATTACAAAGCTAGCCCAGACTAGCATTTCTTGCAATTTGATGAGATCATAGCCCCAGGTAGTATGGCTGGAGGCTCTGAGGCATAGAAATGCTACGAAATTCAAAAAAAGGAAGGAAAACTTACTTGTTAATCTCCCTTTCCGTGCCAGGGTTAGCCAGAGTTGTGACTGAAGCTGATTAGAAGCTGGCAGAGGCTTTAGAGATTCACAGGCAAGTAGAACCTAAACTCATAAATTCAGAAGAATTCATACATAAATAATAGCTAAATTCTGATAGAATGTAAGAAAAGCTTTATAGAAAAGATTTTCTTCCTTTTCAGAAATATACAGACTAGCAGCTGAGGAAATTTTGAACATGCTCTGATATTGATTTTTTTGTCTCTTCACTGTGTCAACTGGCAAATCACAAATCTGAGGATATTTAACGAGTTTCTTAAAGCCTCAGCTCCTGAGCAATTAGGTAGGAATCTGAGCTTTACATTTCTTATCCTCTTTCTCATGTTGTTCTTTTACATCTGATTTTCATAATCTTCCTCTTTTGGTAAGTTTTTTCAGTATATGAACAAATCTTCAGTCTTGGGAAGATGCCAGTGCTGTGCTGAGGTAATTGTATCCCAAAACCTATACCTGTCCAAAGAGTTATATTTGTTGTGCATGCAACAGAACAATTATGTGTTGTATAGTCAGTGCATCTGGTCTCACTGCTCACGTGACGTAGAGTTTCATTGTGTTTTTTCTCTGTGCAGATGTTGGGAAAATAGCACAATATTATTAAGCCTTTTTACAAAGAACCAAGGAATTTTATGGGGGCTATAATTAGGTTCTCTCTTTTTGCAAAACTTTGCTTCCCAGCAGTTATGAAATTACTGAGGTTAGAGACTGTTTTCTACAGGATATCACCACGGGTGAAAGCAGTAGAAAGCGAGTGCTACTTTCTTTCTTCCCAAAGCCACCGGGCTATAGGCTATCCCATTCAGCCTAATCCTACCCCTCACTCAGACCTCTCCAGGGTCTCACAAACACTGTCTAACTGCACCAGCACTAACAATTTTTGTAGAGAATAGGATTACCACAAATAAGAGGAAGGAAGAAGAGAAGCATGACTTTTTTCCACTTTACAGTTCTCAGGAGGAGAACAAGAAGGATGAGAAAGTGAGAAGAGAAGAGCAAAGAAGAGCTAGGCTGGTTTGAACCCTACAGGGTGACATAAAATGGGGTACCAAACTTATCTCACGCAGATTATCTTCAAGAACAAAAAATGTTGGCATCATATACCAATCAATTTGATTTAATTTAGTGTTACATGCCTTCTGAATCATGATATTAACAAGTTATCTTTATGTTACCCATCAGGCATCTAAGCATATGCAGTAAATTGTATCCTCCCAAATCACTGCATTTGCACACATAGTGCATATGGTCCACCAATTCCTATGATAACCTTGAAAGATATCTTGGTTACTAGTTTTAATAGCAGAACATTTTTCGTTTCGCTGATTTGGGAATGCCAGCTTGTAGGAGAAAAAAAAAAAAAGATGAGCAAAGAGTGGCCATTCTCTGGCTCTTTGCTTTCGGCTCTTGATCAGAGACCAGATTCCCAGATTGGTTGCTAAAGGGAACTTGCACAGTGACACTGAAGTGACCAAGAGGCCCTAAAAACTGCTCCATGGAATATAAAATATTTAGAATGCACTGTGACCTTTCTTCCCTCCTTCAGAAACTGAATCAAATTGCTCAGGCTTCTGTTAACACCTCAAAACCAGAACATGCTACAGACAGAAGGGACCCTTTTCTACGTAATTCATGGCAAAATTTTCCACTGACTTCAAGAGGAAAATTTAACTCTAAATCTAGCTGAGACTATTAGGCTCCTTGAGATTAATGGTACAAAGCCAATGAAGTGGGTTAGGTTTATCTTTAATATTTAATAAAGCAAATAATTTAATAGAACTTTATTTTGCTCTTTGTAAGGTTTTGAAGGATCTCTCCACGGCAACACCATTTTATAATCCACTGAATCAGCACTGGTGGGATTTACGTTCGTTTGTTCACTTTAGAAGCATAAGCTTGGGCAAGATTCTTATCGGTGCGGAAAACAGCCTTTGCAATATAATGAAGGCTTCAACTGTTTATTAACTGCTTTTTCCAGTAATTGCAAAATCCCGTATTGTGTATATCCACACAGATAAACACAAATTTCATATTCTCTCTTGAGGTCCAAGCTTTTCATTTGCTAATCAACCACTAGTGGAGTCAGCCTGTTAGCAACAAGACTTTCACCAGCTGAGCACTGAGTCTAAACTCTGACAGGATCTTATGGATATCTAGCCTTAGAGAGGCGAGCTTTAGAAAGCACTACACTTGTGTGGAATGAAGCAAGCAAAGGAAAAACATGATCTTACTACATGAATTAATGGGTTGTATGCGCTGCTGTTAAGAATTGCAGTTATATGATATATATATACACACACATACAGTTTTACAGCGCTAGGGACTTGGACATATTCTCATAGGGATCTCTTTTAGTGCATCATGCTTGCAATTTGTGTTTGATTTAACAAAGCTGAGCACTCAAACTCATCACATTTTTCTCATCACATTTTTCTCCCAGTCAGTTCTTTCCATTTCCTCTGATAATTCTTAAATCAATTCTGTTGCTCACCCTGGTAGCCGAGAAAATATATCCACCGCATCACTCATTCAGGTCTCAGATTGAGTTACTCCCATATGTTATTTCCTGACCAATAGGACACAGAACTAACCTATGCTCTTGGCTCTGACAATTAAAAATCATCTGTTCATCCAGTTGATTTCCAAAGGGCTATTACATCCCCTTTTCATTTTCACTGGCTTACAGGACTCTCTTCCTCTTTTGATCCAAAACCTAACCACTGAAATCTACATTATTGATCTTGTTTATTTTCCATTATGTATGCTCCAATCTGTTATAGGTTTGAAGTCTTTCTCATTCAATCTTTTTGTCCTGCATTTATCAAATGTATTATAAGAACTGCAGTTGGATTTTTGATAGCATTTCTTTTTCTATCGAATTTTTGCCATCAGTGTAGATGGCCTTCACAGATAGCTTTTGCTTTATGTGATGTCTCGACTTTCACTAAACATCTTCAATATAAAATTTTATGCCTCGCAGAATGTCAATCATTTTCAGAGCTGTTCAAAAACTAGAAGAGTACATTGAAATTTTCCCCTCTCACTTTGCAGTATGTAACTTTCAATAGTAATTACCTCAAAATTCTGAGCTGAAATGTATTTCAGAGCGTTCACTACTTGATGCCTACTGAAAGACTTCCAGTGACTAACGCCAAAGCAGAATTTAACAGAGTTAGTGCATTTGACAAGGATTTGAAAAGCCAAAATCAAATCTAACTGTTAAATGTATGAAATAACAAAAAGTTAGTTTTCAAGGAAAATGTGCTGGAAATTTTTGATTCAACATACTATTTAGAATACCTTCATTTTTGCTAACAATGTTGGAAATATTTGGGGGAAAGCTAGTTATTCTAGCAGGTCACATATCTACTTAATATTTACTAACAGTTGTGTAAACATCTAGATAAAGAAAATTATGACAGAATCTTGCAAGAGGACATATACTTGCTAAAATGCACTTGAATATTACCAGTGTGAAATTATAATCAAGAAAAAGAGAGAAACTGGCATCAGAGAATATGTTTCTAGTGGAAAGCATTCAAACCTAGAACAAGTCCAAAGAAGCCATGACTTTTTTTTTGTTCTGGGATGCTAGGCTTCAGATGATGCTTCCAGCACCCAGCCTGCAGAGAACACATATTTCTGATGTCCCTTACAAACTGGAAAAGGCAGAAAAGGAATAAAATGAGCCTTACAAACCAAGGTCCTAAGATATGTATACTGAAAATCAGAATAAATTTCTTGTTAGCATGTATAATTTGGTTTCCTTTTAAGATAACAATATGAAATTATAATCACTTTCAGTTCCATCTAAATGCAAAGAAAGGAGTTTAACACATTCCGAAAGATGAACATAACAGAAAAGCTGTACAGCAGTATTGAAGTTGAACTTAATAACTAAAATTTAAAGCTTACATATTATCATTTTTTTCCAAATGGTAAAGAAATAGCTTAGTCTATCCATTCAGCCTGCCTCCAGTGCCCACCTTTGTTTTATTAATGTTTCCAAAGAGGTGTCTGCTAAATCTTTTCATGGCATGCCATCAGCAACCTTTTGGAGTGTGCAGTGCGAATTTATAGTTAAAATTCAATTGACTTCTTGGGTTCAAAGCACCAGTATAGGAGAGAAGTCATCCTCGGTGACATGCAACAAAGCTTTTATCAAATTAAAGGTGAGTTATGTCTTCGCTTAACGGTGCTTCATTTGTATTCTCATACACGTTAGGATGGAACAAAGCTGCAGAACAAAAAGGTTGCCTAAGCGAGAAAAGGAGATGAGGTTTTCTCCAGAGATGCTTTGAAAATTCATTTTTAATGAAGAGTCTTAGAACTCTTAACTCCCCAAGGATGACTCCAGAGAGAACGACCCAAGGGAGATGCTCCTGGCACAGGTAGCATTCCAGGAAGTACCAGTGAGTCTCCCACTGAGACTCCCAAGCATCAAAGATCCAGCCAAAGAAGGAATATAGTGGCATTCTCTGAAGTTGTATTGTTATAGTTTCATAATCATGAACTCACCCTCTGTTTTAACGGGACATGTATCTTACACTCAGTTGCAGGTTTATCTCATGCAGCTTCTGGTGCCAGGTCTTGAGCAGAAGAACTCCCGCTCTACCTCCTGGCTGCTTCTATCTGGGACCAAGCAGGCAAACTGACATAATTCTGAGTATTTCCATTCTTCATAGGAAGGGAAGAGAACTTACTTAAATCTATACAAAAACGTACTAAGCAGAAAAAATAAAAAGAAGCTTTAGGTCTTCCTCTTTCATGACAGGTTTCTTGAGTTGCACAGTGTTTTCCTCCTTCATCTTATGCAGTTCTGGTACTTCGTAAGTTATTGTCCATCCCGCCAGACTGTTTGTTCATTTAAAAAAAAAAAAGAGAGAGAGAGAGAGAGAGAGAGAGCACTCTGATTTTTTAAAATATCTTCAAAATTTAATATTTTGATTTTACTAATTGAAGGTAACTTTTTTAGCAATTATTGTAACTATTTAGAAAAAATCAGCGCAACATATTTAAGTAGTACTCTTTCACTTTGGACAAAAACGTTTTTTCCCCATCTAGTGTTTCATTGATTTCTTAATGATTACAAAAATTTTATTTTTTTAGCTAATTACATTTTTTAAAGATGTAAGCAACTGACACATTCAATAATCTAATGATTTTGTTTGTTATAAATGGAATATATTGAAATCTTTTTCTAATTCTTCATGAGAAATGATTAATGCAGGAAAAAAATTGTACATATTATACTGGATAGAATATTCAGCATTTAGAAGGAAAGATTCACTTCTAGCCATAGATGCTTCATGGGTTAAGCATGGATGTTTCCAAGAATTTTGAGACTTTTTTTTTTTTTTAATGTGTGTTCAATTGGAAAAATAATTTCAGATACATCCATTTTTCTTCGATCAGTCAGGTTGGGACCCATTACACTTATTTTTAGACTTAACTAGGTGAGAAGGATCCCTGTCTGGCTGGCTGACATTTACCTTACAGACATCTCCTGCTGGCATAGCCATCATAAGCTGCTTATGTAGATAATTAATCAAAATAGGTCCATTTAGGACATTATTCGTTTCACCAAGTGTAGAACAGTGTATTTCCAATAAAACTAACGGCACGCTCAAAAGTGCTTATCGGGGACATTTCATGAGATGAAACCTGCCTTTATTTTCAGTTGAAATTCTTCAGTATTTTCTAGGTTAAAATGCCTTGGGTTTGCAAGGCCATTAAATAGCATGAAGGGAGAAGAAAGTAGCATGTGAGTGTGCAGAAAAATTAGTATGTGGGAGAATGGGTGAGAAGAAAACCATCAGCTCCTTCAGCTGCACTTGGATGTATTTTTCTAGTTAGAAGCAAAGGAAGGTCAATTCTAGGCGGACGGCAGTCCTTGAACCCCTTGTCACTCAGACTGCCCGTTCTGACTCTCTGCTGCCTGAGGATCAAATTCTTTGCCCTGTGGTCACTCACAAATTGCCTACGAGTCCTTCACCTTTCTGCCATCTGCATCAGCATCAGTAGGGCTACAAATAACATTCACAAGTAAAGGTGCAACAGACTTTACGGAATTGTGCTCTATTTTTCTAACTGGAAGAAATTGTACACATTCTATAAAACAGTTAAATATAAAAATAATATCTGATTGTTAAGCATGTGAAATAGTTTTTCTTTATTCTTTGGAATCACAATTAATTTTCTTATGATCTGTATAAAGTTCTTGCTTGTCCTTGAGGTGATATAAAGGTAGCCCAACTCTGGTATTATATACTGTATAATTTGAGAAACAGAAGGTGATAATATAAAAAATAAAAAGGTTCCTAAAACCATGCAAGAGAGGTGCAATTAAGAATGTACGAGAAACTTTAGCTTTGCCATTTTCAAACCATTAAGAGCTTCACTTTACAACCTCCATTATTATTTTTTATATCATTTTTCTGCGGAGGTAATAGCATTCCTCAAAACTATGCAGAACATCATTGACAACTAATTTTGCAGAACTCTCTGAGACAGATTGTGTTGTTGCTCTGAGGACAAAGTGACCTTTCCTTTCTTCTCCCAAAACCTGCCCTGTGTTATCAGTGTTTGTTTCCTCTTCCCTGCATAAAAAGAATGAGATGCTGTGTGCAGCCCTCTGCTAAAGTGCAGGAGAAACAGGGTTGTGATGTGCCTGATACTCTTAGAAGAAAAAAGGTTGTGGCCAGCAATTCAAAAGCTGGCTAATGGCTTCTAAGGATTATTCTGTCATATTGGGTGTAGGACGTTGGCTGAATAGCCAGGGATGCTTTAGAGGTGAGATATATCAGTGACATTCTTGTCCCTCAAACCATATGGCAAAATAGTTTGTATGGAAGTGTTAGCATTTCAAAATAAGCTGTACTCAGGGTAACCATGGCGACCCAGACATGGATGCACTGAGGATAATACATATTACAACATTATAATGTGAGTGTAAAAAGTAAATGGTCTCTTCTTCCCATTGGCCTGAGCGGCTCCAAGCCAGGAGAGCGGAGCCTAGGGGAACCCATTTTGAGGGACTCTTCCTCATCGGGGAGTCTGACTGCAGCAAATCCCATGGCAAATCACTCCACAGCTCAACAGAAGGATTAGGTTGAATATGTGGTGGGTTAAAATGTGAAAGACTTGTAAGAATGTGTAATAGTCCTTCAGTTAGTACATAAACTGCTAAACAGTGCAAGGTGTGACTTTAAAACAGTGATTTTGGCTGCAAGTGTTTTGGCTGACCAGGGCTTATGAGAAGAGATCAGTCCCGTTAATAATGCCCCTATTAATAGAAAACCTGTCTATCCAACCCCATGTAGGGCTACCAGATATCCAGCAAGATCTGTGCTTATTTCTCCCTACCTACCAATGTATTTTGGCTATTTTGGGGGGATTTCTAGGCATCTGGAAGCTGGCATAGGCATGCAGACTAAGCTGAACTGCAGGTATCAGATAGTCTGGATGTGCATAGTTCAGTTTTACAGCAAATGCCTACTAAAACCTTAATGGAAATATGGCAGGCCTAATGTATGTCAAACTCTTATGCTGTGAATGGTTTCGGTTAAGAAAATATATGGCAACAGAAGTGAAAACAAAATATGATTTTCATGAAAGACTTTCAAATGTGAAAAATATGATAAATAGAAATATTGGAACTGTGACAAAATATGATCATTAAAAATATGGGCTTTACAAGTGTAAGTATTGCACAGGACTAGACGGGAAGAGTCAATGGAGCTGACCTGTGCAAGACGTGAGAAAGCCCTCAGGTAGCTGCCACAAGTAGGAGACTTAAAGACACAGAATGTATCTCCCATGACATGATTGCTATAGCAAACAGCAAATGTCTAGACAGTTTGTTAGAGCTCTGTTGTTTCCTAAAGTCTAGTCATTTCATAGAAAGAGTAATACGCGGTGAGGTTAATCTGGGATCTACTGATGGGAAGCTAACTGCTGCTGTATAAAGCCCTAGGCTCTCACAGGTGGGATAACAGGCCAAAGGAGGGATAGGCAATTTGAAGCTTTTGAATGACATGAGGCAAAAAAAAATACAATAAATATTTTGCGTAATACTCAGAAAAATCCCTTCATAATAGTGTTTTCATGTGATGAAGGATATAAAATATCCAGAAAGCAAAGGAAAGTACTAGTCATGGAAGCCAAATAGAAGAACAATGGGATATGTCCTGCAACTAAACACATGCTCAGCCAAGCATCAGCGCTGCAGTGAACAGGCACAATGCATACAGAACATGGAAAAGAAGCACATAGCACCAGTACAACGAGCTTGTTACAAAGAAATACAACTGTACAAAACAGAAAAAAATGTCAGGTCCTAGGAGATAGAGTAATAATATCTGAAAGCAAGGTATTTTACGTGAATGTATGACCCAATCAGAAGGGGCAGGAGCAGAGAAACAGTGCAAGCAACTCATAAATGCCTTTAAGGGTAGGAATTTAGCAGGAATAATGTAACCTCCTTTTTGGGTAGTGAGGCAGAATAATAAAAACAGTAGTGCTGAAGGCTGTGTACCAGTCTCTGCGCCAAAAAATTACCCAGATAATTCAAAATTGACACTGATGCATAAGCAGATAGCAACCCAAAGAGAGAATATGGGAAACTATTTGCTTACAGCAAACTATCTTTGGCAGTATCAATAAAGTGAGAGTAAGTTATGCGGCTGCTGCTTTAGAAAAGGAAAGCATTAAACGGCACTCAGTAAACTGAAAACAATAAAGCCTTTAGAAGCACACATCTCCCAAGGAAAGAGGTGGTTAGAAGAAGAACACAAAAGCTTATTATGACAAAAATGCCAAAATAATGAAACCTTTCACACACTATTCCGTTACACTATCGTGTGCCAAGCAGTCCATGGTATCCTGAAATAGTAAGTTAAATGGAGGAATAGCTCAGGTTTAATGCAGAAAGGGAGAGAGGAGGCAGCTATTTAAGTGAATGACAGGCCGTTGAGGACTGCCCCAATAAGTGGTATCAAGTCTGAGGACTGAAATCCATGGTGGATGCTAAACCACAGGGGAAGAGCGCAGTAGCTGGGATCCTAAAAGGCCTCTCGCAGCACCCACTTGGGAGAGAGACAAGCTGAACTGGCCAAAAAAAAAAAAAAAAAAGTTATAATCCACTAACAGATATGATGGCTTCACCTGTAGGAAATACATTATTTTACACACGAACAAAGATGCAAACTCCCAGTGGAGCAGCTATGACGTCTTAATGCTACCAGTAAGCGGGGAGTAAAATTATCTCCAGGCTTCTTTGATTTACTGCAGTATTTTAGGTAGGCACCTGCATGTTGAGGGATGCTTAGGGAAAGATGCAAAGACAAGTCCTACAAGCAGCTCTGCTAGCTTTTTTAAGTTGAACTCTGTGTTACCGCGGAGTATAATGAGGTTGGGGAAGGGGCAGAGCAAAGACCCATGTTTCAGGGTAAATATCAAAGCAACCATACTATGAGATGGTGGAGGGAAAGAGGGAGAAGAAGAAACAAAGTACAAGCAGAGGTGAAGAATCACTTCTACACTGCCTCTGGGCCTTTCCCCACATATTTACTGCATTAGCGCCCATGAAAAGAGCATGCAAGTTTGGAAAGCCCCCCAGGTAATAACAGCAATAATCATAATAATAATCGTAATAAAAATAATAGCTTTTTTTATTTACCCTGTCTACACGGACCTTTAGTCCTGTGAGCCGCTGAAACCAAGACACCCGGAAATGACATTTTGAAATACACTTTCAAGGCTGCAAAGCAAGAACAAGCTGAAGATACTAACACAGTAAATGTAGAAATGGTTTTGGAACCTTAGGGGAATCAAAGTAATAGAAAAAATAATATTACAAGAATTGCACATTGTTTACAGGGGGAAAAAAGGAAACCAATCACATAGTTTCCAAAACACTATTACAGCTGAGACTGCAGGGAAACTAAGGCTGATATAGTATTTTATTATGAAACATGATTTTATTATTAAATATCTCACCTAGCTGTGAGATAGTTGTCAACCACGAGCTGTTAGCCGGAAAAAAATAAAGTAACTCGCAGCCATTCTTGTTTGTGAGGAATGTGCCAGTTTGAGTCGTAGCGAGGCTAAAAGCAGAAGGGAGCAGGTCACGCAGTGTTAGGCTGTGCAGTGCAGCCGTGACTAATGGGTTGGGATGGGATGGGAGCTGAACTGCCCATAAGGATGTTGTGATTCAGAAATATCCACGTAGTCATGGTTCTTTGGGACAATTCATTCTGCATTTGCTACGTTTTCCAGCTGGTGGGCAAGGAAGAGGATAGTCACAATCCATGCCATCTGCTCTTTTCACCACGTTCTCTTTCATAGGGTAAAGAACAACCTCTCTCTTTCTTTCTGTTTCTCTCCTCTCTGACTAAAACAGAAGCCAAGAAGGACTAGTTGACTCTACGTACCCAACTTTTACAAGACTGAAAATGGGGCAGGTGGATGCCATTCATCTTGTCCAGTGCATTTTGTACATTAATATTCTGTGAATTGCAGAGTTGTGGATAAGACATGAAGCAAAATGGGTGATTGCTTTGTAACTATTTTTTAAATGCCGTTTTGAGCAGATATTATTCGATCAGGAATTTTCCTCTTTGCATGAATTTTTTTCAGTGGATATGACCTATTCGGGAGAAAGTTAAGCAAGCATGTATAATTGCAGATCAGGGCTAGCATTTGCACGATGCTGCTTATTTCAGACTTCGGTTACATGTATTGAAGCTTTATTTTATTCTGAGTTTTATTATTTATTCTAGGGACTATATTTCAAATAAAGGACAGCGAGTATTTCTCTAGCTTTCTTATCACTCAAGAACAATTTAATGGTTTTCCAAGAGCTGAGACTAGATGTGGGAATAGCAGTGCTGAAAGTACCTACTGCTAATTTTGAACCAAAGAATTTGGACCTTTAGCCATCCTCATTCTTTGAGTAGTATGTCTTTAGCTTCTGTGACCAGAGCAGGAGGCTCTAAATGACATAATATAGTTATAATGTAGACGTGGACTAAATGGGATTGTTAATAAATCTGAGACTTCTCAAGGATTACAGTTTTCAGAATACTGGCGAGTTAAAAGTCTCTCTGTCTAAATGAGATAGGGAGATTGAGTGGAAGATATTGTATAGAAAATACTGACTGGGCAAGCAAAAATCTAATTTGCAATTTAAGCATATTAGGAAAGTAAGATTATCATCACTTTTTTATATTTTAATGTATATACTACATTAAGAAAAATGCAACTTTTATTTGTCTACTCACTTCTCCATGGTTCTACAACATGTAACTAGTTGCATATGAGTTGTTGCCTAAATCATACTTTGTAAAATTATCTTATTTTGTCTCTAAAAATATTCATCTCTAGATCAGAAAATGGATACAAGTTTCTGTAGAAATTACAAAAAAAAAGTATACCTCTTACTACTCAGGACGTGACCAAAAACTTTAAATGGACTTTGGAAATAGCATCAGTCAGCCAGCTCACCTTTGAGAAGAAACGTATTCTGATAATTCCATTGACTTCAGTAACAGCCACAACAAAGTCGTTACACTGGTTAAGATTTTTGTCCCTATTAAAACAGATGAGATTTAATTGGGGACTAGAAGAACTTTGGAGACATCTGCACGTGTATGTGAGTGTGTATGTGTCTGCCTGCAGCTATACATGCACGTACACACATATATAGATAAAAGTTTTCCATCTCCTTCTTCAAGGACAAAGTTCCCAGGCCAGTCAAACATCTCTGCAGCTGCAAGCGTGCAGGACTGACTGCTAAAGGAAGGCTGTTGTCTAGTAAGAGAGTATTCGCCCTGGTGAATGAACTACACACCTCCTGCATTCTTTCTACTCGTGGTATACGTGACTTTCAAACACTCTTTTCTTCCTTGAGCTTTTGTCCTGGTCCAGCATCACCTTTTCCAGATGTTGTTATTTGATTTTTACATTATTTTTTGCCTTTTTCATTTTCTTACTTTCCTTTTTTTCCCTATGTGTTTTCCAGGTCCCCATTTCGTCCTCCTGAGCTCTTTCTTCTTTTCCATTTCACTTTTTTTTTTTTTTTAATGTGAAGTACACAGTGAGCGGTCATTTTTCATGCAGACTTACTTCACACTGAAAATGCCCAAATTAGGAGTGAAAATATAGCAAGAACAGTTTGACAAAAACAGTGATGTATAAATGACTTTCTTGACACACAGTCTCAGCTTATCTTCGCTGAATCAAAGGTTGTATTCAGGATGCCTAAGAAGAAAGCTTTCTATTTTCTGAGTCTCGGCACGTTTTCCCACTTAGCCTCATCGCTATATTTTAGCAGCTCTTAAAAAAAAAAAAAAAGAAATAAAGAAAAAAGAAAAAAAATTATTTCTTTCAAAATAGTTTAAAACAGATGTATATTGGCTTAATTTCATCAAAATTAATGGGATTACAGTGATTTTTCACCAAGTTTGCCTCCCTTCGCTTCTTTCTGACACAAAATAGGGGGATTCTAGGCTTATTTACATAGGATATACAACCATGGTCTGTACCATTTTCCTGGAAGCTTCTTACCCCCAGGCCAGCACTGTTAAGGTAACAGTACTGAAAATTTTTCATGTTCTGGATAGAAAAAAATTCATGACTATTGAAGAGAACCAGCAAAATGCTCCTGATGCTACTGCTGAGGCCATAGGCCCAGGTTTCATGTGGAGCCTATGTTATGGGAAAATTTTCTAAAAATCCTTAATTTGTATAACTGAGACATACAAAGGCCGGCAGAGTTGCTTTGATATCAGATCCGTAGTCTCAGTTTTCTGCATTGGCTCGTGCTGTGGCCAAGTTGCTGGGCCTACAGACTGAGTGGTAGCCACACTAGAAGTGTTTTGGTATCTTACTCCAGACCTCCTCCTACATGGTAGGAATTTCATGTCCTGATCAGCTCCAGCCTCCACCTGTGCGGACCCCCAGATTTTGAGGCTCTAATGGCAAAAAAGCTTTCCCAGATTAAGGAACCCCCCTGAGGGGTTTGCCCTGTTCCAAAACCTCCGTGGTATTGATCGTATCAGAGCTGGGCACCCTCTTTAATTAGCAGGCAAGTCATCTGATGCTGTCGTCTCACATTCAGTGAACAGAGATAATGGGCAGCGCACAGCGGAAAGCTTAGATTTCACACATCTGCATCAGCGTCTAGAGGTGCCTCTCTCTTCATTGAGGAGACAATAAGAAACAAAGGGAAGATACTCTTAGTTAAAAACCTTATTTTAGATGCAATGAGTCTAGGACTTCCTTTTTTTTTTTTTTTCACGTGGAGTTTCTTGCCTTTGTCTTTAACCTCAGCATTTAGCTTTTCATGCCTTTGTGCATATCAAAATAAAGACCTAAAACTCTCAAATCATATGGCATCATGAGTAATCTTGTTAATAATGGAGAATAAAGCAGATGTTTAGAATAGAAATGTAATTTAACATAGCTTCATTTTGCACAGCATTTTCCAAGAAACATTTAAATTTAAGAAAATCTGAACTAGAACGGAATAAACAGCCATTTAAAGCTCCCTGAATGGTACTCAGTACAGCAACTGCTTTGAAGTTTTATATAAACACAGGAGTAGTATGAGTAATTTTCAGCAAATAACTTTATTTGATGAATTTTGCCATCTTTCCTGTTGGTGCTCTGTGAATATTTATTCATTACACGAAATTATTCATGAATGTCTCCAGTGAATAATTCTTGTTTTTCAGATGCTTTGCAAATAGTTCATAGCAGATATTTCTCATTTTCCTCTTTTTTGATGAAGTATGCGGTATTGTTTCTATTCCTTAGCTGTTTGATTTATAGAGCAAACCAACACAGCAGTAATTGCATAGTTTCCATAATGTTATCCAAAATCCACTTTAGAAAGTTTAGTCAATATTGAAGCTTGAATGCTTTATAGGGTGGAATTCACATCAGTAACGACTAAGCTCACAGATCTCAAAAGCGAAAAAAAACATGCAAGACTAACAAGCTCTGATACACCCCGAGCAGGAGGGTTGGACAGGTGACCGTAGAGATCCCTTCTAAGCTGAATTATTCTGTGATTCTAACAATTAATACTTTCAAGGTGGAATGAGCCTCCCCACTTATTTCCCCCATTCTCTTCCTTAGTGAAACAAGAGGTGAATTCAATTCATCTCTGCACCTTCAGACAGCTAAAAATTGGGTATCATGTCTAAACTAACCATATGCGCTCTATCTAAAATAAATAAAATAAATAGTCTAGGACTGCTATGTGCAAACATGATGAATTTACACTTTGGGGGTACCTGTGTCCTTCCACTGACTGGGAAGGGAATCTATCTATTGATGCTTTTCATGTAAAGTTAAGTGAAATGAATCCCACACAAATTTCCACAGCTCCTTAATAAACTGTCATAATATCATGCGAGAACATTAAGATGACTTAGAAAATAACATTAACAGTAATGAGAAAATGTGTAATTTCAAAGTGGTCAGCACTCATGAACTGTTAATACCGTATCTGCAATAAACTGGGAACGTTAGAATATGAACAAGCAGATATTAAGTAATTTTAAAGAAATTAAGGATGTAAACTAGAAGCATTTTCTAATAAAGAAATCAATGAATTCCTGTGGAGGAAGGAGTTTGAATTTGGGGCAAGGGGACTAAGAAGTCTAATTAACTTGGTGAAAAGGAATATGTGACTTGATGGTATAACCATTTCTTTTCAGTTCTCAACCTCTCTCAATTTTTTTTTTTTAAGACAGAGCAAGAGCTTACAAATTAAGCATGTTTTGCGCAAACTTTCCCAAAAACAGTGAGATGCAAGGTCTCACTTTTCTCTGCAATTTTCTGAAATTCTCAATTTTCTACTGGAATTGGGGACCACAAAGTGAAAGATAATTATTCACTCCAAAAAATGCATTCTTCTTCGGCTTTCTCTTGTGCTTCACTAAATCTCATGTTCACAAGCATTTAGCGGAACATTTCATCCACAAAACAGCTGCTCAGTTGCCAGAGGAAAAATGCAGCAGACAAACCCTGAAATCCCTTGTATGGACACTGTATATGTTTACCACGTATAATCACCAGGACTCAGTGGAATATCAACTTTCCATAGCAGGGAAAGGGGTAAGGTCCAGCTTAATATCTTCAAGGGCCAAGTCGATATCTAAGGAATAGACTTGCTTACCAATCATTACTTTTTATTGAAAGGTAGCTTATGCAGCCAGAAATATTTGCTCATCATTGTATCATCCTTCCTGGATTATTAACAGTTGCTTAGTGAGCCAGCACTTACCTAATTATTTTTTTCCATGAACATTTATGCTTTAGACCACTTAAAGGTCAGCTGCACCATCATCTTACATTGCAGAAGTGTGGAAAGAGAAGGAGAATACCAAGTCGCCACCTCTGGAGTATGTGGACTTATCTTATTAGCAACTGGGGCTAGACTGTTAAACGGTTAGCAGCTTGATGAGGTTTGCTTAACCTCGCAAGGGATCTCAAGTTCCCTCATGCTTGTGCTGTGCATGGCTTAGATCTGCAGGTTTTGTTAGATGCACCATCCTCTCATGCAGTGTAGGTGGTGAAGGAGATGCTCTCCTCTGAGCATACTTTTCACCAAGTGAAGTGGGACTCATAATTTCCTGGTGGTAGGATCCCAACATGGGTGTTATTTATGCAGATTAATGGTTCAATATAGACCTAGCCAAAGAGAGAATGAAAGAGAGTGGATCGCATCTCAGAGTCACAGTGCCTTCACAGGCTACTTCTAAAGATGTTCCCAAGCAGCTTATATGGCTTCCCTGCTCTCCTTAAATCACAATCTGGCTGCAAAAGCAAGACCTTTGGGGCATAATACAAATAAACAAGTAAGCATAGTGACAAAGAAATAAGTGACAAGCAAGTAAACACTCTTTCCAGCCTCACTCTACTGTCAGAGTAATTTCTCATGATTGTTCTATCCACGAGTTTTGCTCAAGTCTTTCGAGCAGCCATCCAGCCACTTAGTGCAGGTCATCAAGCTGCACTGCACTTGGACATAATGTTTGTTGTTAATAATCTAAAGTGACAAGACAGCACAAGAGCTTATTTTTTTAACTTATTAGTTGAATTTAATAAATTGAAAGGGAGCTTTTTTGACTGCCTAAGGAATGTCCAAATCTTATTTACTTTCCATGAGCTCTAAGTGGAAAATGTTAATTAGAATTCAGAGATGTCATATCCTGTTTAGATGATGTAAGTTGGCTTTATTTCATTTATTTATTTAAAAAATTCAGCCCCCAGGCAGCTATCAGTTATTAAGCATTTTCAGTAGGATATTTTTTGCTATCTCAGTAGTGACAGGTGATAGTCAGCGAAGAAGAATTTTCTGTATATACTTAAAATAACTTCAGAATCTTCCTTTTTTTTTTTGGAAATAATGTGTTAGTATGTAAAATGAGACAGTGTTACTGCAGATTAGGTTTCTGCCATGTGAAACCCAGACCGTGATTAAAAAAAATTAGCCTTCCCATTTTTAACCACAGAACAGCAGCTCGGCTATTTCCCCAAAATTCAGGATTTCTTTTGACTTTATCTATAACAACTCCCCACACGGCGACGTGACTCTAATTTTACCACGCTACGTGCGTAGCTGAGCTAATATACAGCTGTAGCTTTGCAAAACGCTTGAACAGACCATGAAGACTTTTCACCTGCCTTATCAAACCTGGCATCCTTGGAACGGATGAGAGTGAGCGCAGAGCCCCAGAACTTCTGCAGTCCCCATCCTTCCTCGCGCTGCCTGGAGCAGCACCGTGGGGGAGACCGCGTGACAGGATCTGTTCATCTTGTCCACTGTTAGCTTCTGCTTTGCTCTAATAATGAGGAGAAATGATAGCAGGTCTCACTTCTTAGCGTTGACTAAGAGAAGGCATAGCAAATGAAATATTTAGGCCCAAGGAGTTAAATGCAGCTGGTCAAGATTCAGAACGTCTGTCTGTCTAACTATCGCACCACTGCTTTCTTATTGCAAATGAAGATCCATTTTCTGTGGAATAGAAATTCTCCCCTTAAATTCAATTTTGTTATGTTAAATATTTGAGAGTGTCAACAGAAAACTTTCTGATGATCCTTTTCATTTGCCCTCAATTTCCTACCTAAATTCTTTGCTTTGGCATTGCTCTCTTTTTGGCTTTGACATTGCTCTCTCTTTTTCCCTCTGTAGGGAATTTTCACTTTCTTCTTTACTAGCCTCCAGTACCTAAATGCCATCAAACTATTTTAAACAGTTAGGCGAGCTTCTTAATATGCTCCTTATAGGGATATTCAAATATGACTATAGTGTTGATCAGGTAGGCATATACGGCAGTGAATATCCATCATCCACTGAAGTATGAATTTGTTCTCTGAAAGCTATGACGTATTAACTACTCTATACTTACGTTAAGAAAAAATGAACAAATATCTTTATTTCTTTGTGCCATAGAGGGAGAAGCAGCCTCGACCTCTGACTGCACAGGGAATGTTGTGGACAGTGTAGCAGTGTTATGACCCGATCTTTCAGTAAGCAATCAGAAGCTTTCTGTCAGTTTAGGATCCTGTCCTGAGATCAGGATCTGCTGTGCTGAATTTATTTACCTTACAGAAATGTCACAGATAAAGTTTATAGGCTCTGTGAAGGTTTAAAACTGTAAGCTGAAATGAGATTTATACACAGGCTGCTCGGTTGAGTCAACAGAATGCAAATAAATGCTCAATGATTATTATGCTTGTTTCTTGCAACGAGGAAACTTTATAATGTTTCCATTCATCTTTTCCGCAAAAAAGTTTCTAAAATACAGCTACAGTGAGCTGCCAGCCAGATCCTGCTGTTCTGAGCAGGAAAACCCCTTCCAGCTCTCTTTAGAGTACCTCGTCATTCAGGCTTTCAGGGGGACACCAGAAGTCGTTCTAGTGCCAGCAGGGGCTCACTGTTGCATTTGCTTCCGGAGAGCGTTTAAGGGACTCAGATTTATTTTATCTTGCTGAGCAATGATAGTATATGCATATGTGTAGTATACACATGGACTTATAAATATATATATATTTAACCTTGGCTGAATACATGTGCATTTATAAGTACATGTGTATACTACACACGCAGTCGACATACTACACGCTACATGTGTGTGTCTCTTGTTTAGCATATTTGTGTACTCATTGGCATTTCCATGCCAGCAGTGAATTTCCATCTGCTTGCAGCTGACCCCTGACATCCTCTGCATCACCATTCTGGAAAGGAGCTGAAAGCAACAGTACAGCGATTTCTCTGGTTCTCTGCAAGCCCCGATGGCAGGAGGCTGACTCCTGCTTCTCTTGCATGTAGACACTTCTGAAAGAGGCCAGTGCAAAATCTCACACCTAAACAGCTTTGAGAGCTTTTCTGGAGCCTAGGCTTCTTTGTGTCCTGCACGGAGATGTAGGAAGTGAGATGTAGGAGCAAAGATCCTAGATTAAAAGGCTCTGGAAGTCTGGCAAGTTTTGCTATGGATGAGACTGCGGCAGATGCAGCCTCTTGCAAAGTTTGTAGGTATTCCTTTGAAATCTGTAAGAGTGACGAATGTTATTGCATTTTGGTTACAAAATGTAACTGCAAAGGGACTGGAAATACACTTCTTTACCAGGTAGCTGCATTGTATAAGTCAGGTAAGCAAAGACAGGTAGCTGATTTACGTTAATAATCCTCTACGTGATCATAACCATAAAGCATATTGAAAACACTGAAAATGAAGCCAAGTCTGCAAAAGAGAGCAAAATAGGTTACATTGCCTATATTTAACCTGAAACCCTTGGAACAGAAGTTGATACGCACAGTGCTCCCCACCTCTGCATGCATGATGACCAACCCCCATGAGGCAGATGCAGGAGGGAATGGAGGTAACATTCACAATGTAGGAAAAGGAAAAGGTCTTTGAGACCAGATTTTCAAAGAAGGAGAGAAACGGAAAGCAGGATTGGACAGTGTTCAGTGTAAGCCAATAAACTGAACAACTGGCTCTCAATATACAGGAGTGAATGAAAGGAAAGCTAAAAGTGTGGGAAAGAAATGAAGTAAGAGTTCAGAGATGATGTGAGCAGAGCACAGGGTTTCAGGTAGGAAGGAAATTTTGCAGAACTGTAGTGCTCAGGACGAGTAACGGAATGAGCAGCTTGGGGCTAAGTTACGTTCCTAAAGACAAGCGATATGACTATCCCCAACTGGAAAAACCTCATTTGCATTTCCATGCTGATATTGAAGAGCCGCATGCTACGTGCCGTAACAAACAGGGCTATGAATGACAACTATTTATAGGGTTGTAAACAGCAAGTCGTCTTACCTCTGGAGCTGCCAGAACACGTGCTGCACACATGTACGTCACTGCATGCCACTGAGAGAAGGACCACCCTCCTTAAATGGCTCCCTGGATATTTCCTAACAGTAACTGAGTAAATAGCTGATACTGTATTCTCTATAGCTTGACCACTTCCACAGGCAGCTCTCCCAGCCTCTTCTGGTTGCTATACCTTTTTTCAAGTCACATTATGGTTATTCAGACTGAGAAAAGTAAAACGTATAAGGAACCATCATTCCCAGTCCCTGCACCTGATGGAACTGCAGACCCTTGGCCTCAGTAAGAGCATATAATCGCTCTAGGAATGCCAGCTAAAGAAAAAAGCAAGGGAAGAGGAACAAACTACATCCCATTGGTTCGTTTGGGTCAGCAGATCTACCAAACGGAGAGAGAAATGCTCAGCCTGTAGCATTCTTGGTTGTTCTCAAAGCAGTCTTGTGCACAGTGGACCCAGCCGCGGTGTTTTGGTTTTTTTTTTTTTTTTTGCGTTTCATATTACACATAGTGATTCTGGCCTTGCTCATCCTGGGGTAAACCCCATGGAAAGCTCCTGCAGTCAGCGGAGTCTGACATCTATAAAACCCATGGAAATGGTCGAGTAACCAGCAAAACTGTGGTTAGTCTGTAAAGCAATCTATTAAATAATAGACAATATCCAACATAGAATCCGTATCTATCTCTAACAAAGCATGTATTTCACCCTGAGGAATTATAATGGAGCTTTGGGTACTTGTTTTTGTGCTTACCTTGGGTGTCATTTAGTACATACATTTTTTTGCTTTCGAGGGCCCAGTGTTAGCATGCTGAAAAATTGCTGCTCTTTTTCTCCCAAAGCCCAAATAATAATGGTGATAGACCTTCATGATTACTTTAAGTGTATCCAGTCAGGGCGGCACTTCTAAAAACAACATTTTTATGTGCTGTTTCTCTCCATTACACTTAAAGAATGAAAATCAATCTCCTTTTTTACTTTTTTAATAAAAGGTACTTTTGTTCCAAGGCAGAGATATTTCTTTCTAAGTAGGCAAAGAGCTTAGAAACAGGTGAAAAATAGCAACTTTCCCAACAATTCCGCTCTGGCTGTTCCTTCAGCATTATTTCCTTAATCTCAGAGGGCACAGGCGCACAGTGAGAATGCACAATGGCCTTGGCACCATATCTATCTTGCATTGATTTTCTACCCTTTTCAAAAAAAAGGGGGGGGGGGGGAAGAAAGCCAAAGCTGAAAATGTCACAGCATTGCTGCCTCAAAGCAGCTGACCATCATCATGGTTAGATTGATCCTGAAAAGAATAAACATATTTCAAACGGGCAAGGTGTAAAGGGAGCCACAGTTAAAATGAATAGCAATGTCAGGAGATGAAAAAAATTTGTTAGACCTGTCTTCAGTTAATATCAGCTGTTCATATGTTAGAAGATATCTTGGAGATATCTTAGGCCTTAGAAAGTGCTAAGTGATCTAACAACATGTAGCAAATTGTACAGGACTGCAGAGTCTTCAGCCGTTGTTTTGAAATTCATCAATATTTTCAGGAGTCTGTGTGCAGAATTAATGAAAAAAAAAAGCAAACACAAAATGTCCCCATTGTGCTAAAATCCATTTGAATAAACCATGAATAAATCTTTACTGTTAGAAATATTTATCTCTTATTTAATTTGAATCTGTTTTGCTACAGCTTATGCCTATGGAAACATTAAACTGCAGCCTCTTTCACAATTAAAAGCTGTTCTTGGTTTCTTGATTCAATCATCTCTTCTTCATACTAAAAAAACATGTTAACTCCTGCTCTTTTAGCTATCTTCCTAGCTCATATTTTCCACTGATCTCCTGCAGAGTCTTTCTAATTGTTCCTCATTTCTCTGAGTGTGCTGTTGAGTGAAGAGGGAAGATACTTCTCATATCTTCTGAGCTGCACTCCTGCAACAGCATGACAACATTGCTTTGTTTTCTACTTGTGATCAACTATAAGCCCAACGACTTCTGCTGAAGAACAGCTGTCTAACTGATTGTTCCCACTTTTCCCTCTATGAAACGGTTTATTCCCACCTGTGTGCAATACCTTGCGTTTGTCCCCATTGAATTCCATTGAAATTCATTTTCTTCTGTCTGATCTGAAAAGACCACTTTGAACTCTAACCCTATCCTCTAAAATATGTTTTCTATGGTTGTGTCATTAGTAGATTTAAGAAAACCATTGAAAAGGGCCAGATTTAGAACAGAATATTGCAGATCCTCATTCAGTGACTCTTTCAACTTTTGCCAACTCCCTGGGTGTAGTTGCTCAAATCTTTTCTGTATCTACTCTCTGGTAGTTTCATCTAGACCTAGTTTGCTTTTCAGAGTGCCATCTGAGATCATGTCAAAAGCCTTTCTAAAGCCAAGATACACGACATTCATGGCTTGTCTCCTATCCACAAGGTCTGTTATCTTGTCACAAAAGGAGTTTAGGTTGGTTTGACAAGATTTGTTCCTGACAAATCTGTGTTGGCTGCTACTCATCTCCTACTCATCAATCTACTACAAGAGCAGAGAGAATAATCTGTGTTGTTTCCCTTTTGATTTTTTGTCTGGGTCAATAAAAGAGTCTGGCACTTAATGTAAAATTTCTTCATGAATTCAGTTTCTCTCATAATCAGGGGAATTAAGTTAAAGTATATGAAAAGTCATTCATTCTATGTCCTTAATGAAAATAATACTTAAAAAAAAAATTACCTCCATACAGTGAGAAATACGCTGAGTTTTCTTTTGCGTACATAAAAAGTGGAACTACAGAATTCAACCAGTTGTAGCTACGGACCCCTTACGGCTGCTTCTTCAGTAAATACATATATACACTTTATTAATGTGTGTGTGATTCATTTGTAAAAATATAAAATATTTTTTAAAGATCTGCTACTCAGGAAAGGCATTAGCTTCAGAAAAAGCAAAGCACATCATTAAATTTTAGGCAGCATAAGGGAAGATTTTCTTGCCAAAATATTTCAGCCTTGTTGCGGAGGGGTGAGAGGACAGTTCAGTCTGTGCAGACCATTCGGTCCTTGTTTCTCTGCTGAGACTGTTAACACAGATGCCAGTTAGCACCAGCTGTAATACAGATACCTGTTCACTAGACTCTGGACTAAGACCAATAGCCAATTTCATATAGGTCACTGAGCAGCCATCTGTTGTTAATGGTCTTCCGTCAGTACTCAGATGTGCTGCTTTTGATCTAGCGCTGGGGAGTGGAAGACTCCCTCCTCTCTTGTTTGCAAGCCACCACTTTTTACCACCCATGTAAAGATCTGAGAGCGGGTTTTGCATCCTCCTTTCACATTCCTTCTCTTTCATCAGTCTGTTGTTGGGAGCTAAAGCATGTAGTGACATTCACCGTCTCTGGCATCACAGTCCAGCAGGGAGCAAGAAAAGGAAAAAAATATGTCCTAAGCATTAAAGGTAAAATCAACAACCACCACTATTGCAGCAAGTGAGGTCAGGCTGTGACACCCTGTATATGGGTTCTACGTCTACTCTATATAGTCTCCATTAACACTTGGAGACTCCTAGTCTGATAAGTTCCGATAATGTCAATTTATGCCCAGAGCTGTGACAGCTTTTCTCTACAACAGTGTGAAGAAGCTCTCCTTTGTCACACCTGGGCACACCAATATATTTATTTTCCCTCTTAACTTTGTGAACCATCAGCAAAGTCCAAAAATGTTTGTGCCTTAGGCACCACATGTTGTCCACAACATTCCCTCCTATTTTCTCAGATAATGTACAAATAGCTGTATAGAGCCATTCGTGTCTGCAATTGAATGCAGTACAGTCTACATTACTACCAAAAGGTGATACTAAAGGATCAGGATGGGCAGGAGTGAAAGCAAACATAATAATATAAAAATAATAACTATAATGTTTTCCTATAGTTAAATTCTCTCTTGTGCTCTCTGTTTATAAATATATGTGTATATATGCAAAGAATTTATATTCCATCTGTTAGATAATACAGACAACAAAGCAATGCAAATATAGACAAAAGATATACAGAAAAATGTCTAAATACAAGTTAACATGAATGTTATGAAGGAGTGGCAAAAGCAGAGGGCAAAAAGAGCTCATCCTAAGATGAAACCTTACCTTTTCTTAAAGGATTTCTGTGACTGGATGCCCATGGCAGTGCAAGATGACTCACTCAGGAGGTCCTTCCTCCTGCATGGAGGTTGCATGGTGCTTAGTGACTGGGCACCAACGACCAGTTCTTGGGAACACAGCAAGGATCCTGGGGAGTCTGGCCAGGTGGAAAGATACTGTCGGCAGAGCCAGTTGAAAAACTCTAAGGGCGTGATTAAATTTAGAGCCTAAATTTAGGCACTGACATACAGATGCTAACCTGTGTGCAAGATGTATACCCTTTTATTAAAGTCTGTGAAGATTTATTCAACACAATCAATGGACTTCTTGAGAGTTAAGTAGATGCTACAGTTCTCAACTTCTTATTCCCCTTGGAAAGGACCTACAAAGCACATTTCCAAACTTTTCATCTTGAAATTATATTTTCCAATCTTTTATATACCTTCGTTAGCCTTTTCTGCTGCTGTTTCCTCAAGCTATCTCGTGTCCCTCCTCCTTCTCTGCATCCTTTTGCTTATGAGCATACTTTAGTTCCACTTCATTTTCTGTTTGTTTTTCTTGCTTCTCATTGTGGAAGGAAAATACATTTTAATAATAAACATCCACTCCAGAAAGTGATATTTAAAAATTAAAGTGTTTTTAAAATATATTTTCTTACATTGGATACCTTAATTTTAGGGTGTCTGGATTGCAACATCAAGATTAGCACAGGCAGCTGAATTCTGAGTGAACAGGATCAATGATGTCAAATGATTCTTATAAGATTGCTTTCTAACACCTAGTATAAATGCATTAACAATAATGTTGTTATCTGTTTGAGACAATGATGTACTAATACAAATTTGCTAGAAAATCTCATGCTGCATACAATGCATTGATACTCCTTCATGGTTCATTATGATTTATGGATATAACTTGCCTCTTTAAAATTGGACACCGAAGACATATCACAGAAAGAGATGGAAGGTTTTTAGCTGATCTGGGTGTCATTTCTCATCAGTGCAATTTTACCAAAAAATGCAGAATTAATAGCAATCAAAATTTTCACAAATATATTTCTATCTTGCCATTTCTTCTGGAGGAAAAAGAAGGCAAGGAAAACAATTTCTGAAGTACTGAAAAGGTTCCACTCTGATTTTTCCAAAATTGAATATTCTGATTGCTCAGCTTCTTATTACACAATTTCCTGCAGCTCTGTCTTTCAAAAAGTAGAAATTCAAAATCAAAACAAGCTTCAAAAGTTATTTTTATTCCCTGAGGATTTTTTTTAAAAAATTCTTATTTCGGGTAAAGCCCTGAGCATACTCAAGTGGCACATCGCTCCATCTCCTAGCTGTAAGCATTAACCACGAGGGCAACAAAGCTCTTTTTCCTGCAAGCTGAACCATCACACAAGGCCATCAGTCACGTTGCAATTTGTTCACAGCTGTGATGATTTGAATTCCCCTTTTACACGACTCTGCCAGTGGCCTTGACTTTTATCATCCTGCTTGACCTCAGCCAAGCGTTGTCTAGGCTGCAGAGAGAGCTAACATTTAGCTGGAAGCGGACCAGTTGGTGTGTGAGCGAGGGAGGAGGACATCTCTGCTGGAAACTCTATGAGGATGCTGCGCATCCCTTTCTCACAGCTGCCGCTGAGGAGGTCTGTGTTCAAAACGCTACGAGATCATTTGCTGGGGGTAGCGCGGCATGCTAAGCGCCCCGCAGCTCAGGGAAGATGCCGTGCCAGTGTGCAGGTGCATCATGCCTTGCTAACACTGCCTCGGAAAGCCTTGATTTTCACACCTGCCTCTCCTCAGTCAATTGCAGGATGTTTATTTGTGCACAAATTAAAAAAAAAAAAAGTGATTGTTTTACAGTGCTCAGGGCTACGTGTGCTTCTTTTACCTGTCTGATGTCACATGGATCTGAAGGATCTTGTTTAATGGCACAGGCTGCACAATTCCCCTTTATGATCTGCCTCCCTCACAGCAAACTCCAGTAAAACAGGTACTTTTACCAAAAAGGTGAAAATATTAAATGAAGTCCTGAGTCCATTCAGGAAGGTTTTTATTCTGTTGTTTTCAACAGGCTACGGATCAGTCTAATACCACAACTTTCGAACAGCAAATGGGATGTAACAAAACATGGGGTCGACCTTTTGCGGTTGTCCACTGGTACAGATCTACTGAAGACAAAGGAATGATTTTGGAATTACAAGGAGATAAAGACGGATCATTTTTAAATCCCTTTATGTACTCTTCCATTAAAGGACTAATCTCACTTGTGACTTTAATTGCCCTGATAACTGTGCAAATCTAAATGACTCATGGAGCCATGGCTGTGGAAGCAACCTCTAAATCAGACTTCTTGGTTTTGCCAGTTACAACCTACAGACTCCTTCCACTCCATATCCTTCTCAGGCAACATCAATCTTCTTGTCTTTTTCTACTTCATTGACTCTCCATCTGTTTTGAGACCTCATATGAAAAACTTCTGTTTTCTAGCATTACCTCACGTTTCTACCTCTTATAGCTACTACACATTGAAATATAAGTTTTATATCTTTTAGTAGGAGGAGGGCTTATGTGAGAAACTCATTCATGCAAACAATAAATATTGTGGTAACACTTGCCTGAGGCCAGGAACTTGTAGATGCACTTATTTGCTAAAATCCATTGTTGTGCTTAATTAACATTTTGTAGACAGAAGAGAAAGTTTCTATTCAAGTTATATCTTTGGGAGCTTAGAAGAAATTGTTTGGGTTTTTCATGACACTACGTAAGTGCTAACAGCCTCCCAAACTGAAATCATTTATGTCTGTAAAAAATAATAACGAAAATTTTGCTTGTATTTTAAGAAAAGCAGTTACAAATATATATTTTTTTGTAGATATAAAAGTGCAAGTTTACAAAAATATATTATTTAGTTAACTGATAGATGAATGCTACTGCAGCAGCAATTGTGGTAGAGTCGGTGCTAGGAGCCACCTCTCAGGATAGCTTTAAAGGGGATGGGAGAGTTGCTTTATTCAGTACAAAGGTTTTTTTACTGACCTTTGGTATGGTAAAAAAGACAGGCAGGTCTTGAAAAAATAAGGTCAGCCTTCTGCTCAGTGGCTTCTGAGGGACAAACATGCTGCACATGCACTGCTGGGAACCCATGTCTTCATGGAATGAAGGAGAGGAACCACAATGTTCCCAGTGAACAGAGAGGTTCCCTCTCCTTAGGACAGCACCTTTGCCTTTCTCCTTGGAAAAGGAAAATTTCAACTTCACTGTGAACATAGAGTTGGATTTCCCTCTGCCTGTATTCAGCCTTGCCACTTGCTATTGCCACCACAAGCTTTATCAAAGAAAGTAAATCACATGTTTACCTTCTTGGTAATGTCCTCTTTCTCGGAAGATTTTGGAATTCAGATACATCATCTAACCCTTTAAACTTTTTTTGAAGGTATACGCAGCAAAGATGATAATATTCAATTACCTCACAAAGTTGCAATGAAGAATAATTAGACTATCTATTTGTTTTAGGCTCCCCATAGCATGTGCTTCTCTGACAAAGTTCATCTACAACCTTGGTCACTGGCAGATTTCAGTTTCATATCAGATTTCGAAACGGTGTACATATTATCATTACTACATTACCAAACACACATCAGAACTCATATATGCAACAGAGTAGGAATTGTCAGAATGGTGAAGAGTGTTTCTTTAAACTTCTGGGCTGGTCCAACAATACCATACGAAATATTTCCTCCACTGGAAAAATAAGATCTTACTCAAATATTTGAATGGGAAATCTAAAACCAAGAATGAATTTCAAGACAATAATTAATGTTTTCCTCTACCTGAGCTCTACCATACTTTGCAAAAATTATAATATTGGATTTTTCACACTTCATACTTGGGCTTCTGTTCCCCTGTTGCAGTTTCCCTGAAGAACTGCAGTTTCTTCCTTGTAGAACATTGCTAGGTCCTGGGGTAGAGCCAAATAACTTTTTAACTTATTCTCTGAAACAGGAAACTTTTAAGATAGGAGCAATTATCCAAGTAATAGAACTTCCTACAGAAGAAATTCCATTTTTCCATTGGCTTTACTACCTACAGTAAATTCTGCAGTATTCTTCCATCCCTATCTCCTCTGCCTGCTCCAGGACACCTAATGTTAAATCATGCGTTGGTTCTCCTAGCGCTTTAACTGTGTTGCATCAGTAAAGCTATCTTTGTTAACTGATGATGTTCTGAAAATGTCAGAAACATCTTCAATGTTTTCAAGCAAAAATGTGCCCCAGAGCTGAGTTTATTGTTACCAGAGTTGATTCACTTGGAGCCTGATATAGAAAATTGTCCACTTTTCACTGTCCAAGACACCTCAGCAGTGCAGTATTGCATGAACAGATACTGCATCTCATGGAAAGATATGACAAAGCACCTGCAGAAGAAATAAAAAAGGCAATAAACAGTTATTAATACCTCCACATGACCAAAAGAACTCTCTTCCCCTTCCCTCAATGCCTCTTCTCCCATAAAAGAGACAGAGTGTTCCTAACTTAATCCCTTATTTGGTACCAAATTCTTTTTGTTTCAAACCAATACCGAGTCCCTTATGGTAAGTCTTCTTTATGTCACATGCGGCTGTGAGATAGCAGTGTCGATGACTACAAAGCCCATCAATATTCTGCTCTACAGCATACAGTAAGGACACATTCACTGCCATCTCTAACCAGGGGCTGTCAGCTAGAGGATGTCATTGATTCCAGCTGAAAGAAACATTTTTGGAAATGAGGCTGAGGCAGAAATACTGAACAGAGGTGTAAATGAAGCACTGAAAGGGAACCCAGTGGTAGAAACAAATACAAGAATCTGTACCTTTAGTAGTAACAAAAAGCTATTTTAAGGAAACGGTCAAGGTCAAGGCTAAATAAGTGCCTTGCAAAGCAAAACAATTTGTTAAACATCTATTCTTCCACACTTCTTCTATATCTGGCTCTGGTCAGAGAGAGAAAAACTGATGGACAGCTGCAGGCATCCTGTGCCCTGAGCCTGACAAGGAGCTTTAAGTTATCTTCATTCATGTAAGTGCAGACCTTTGGCAATAAAGATGGAGCTGGAAAAAATATGTCACATGGTCTTCTCAGATATTGTTCTTACTTTTTTAACCTGCCTGGCATTCTCTGGATAGGTGGATCCGTTGATCTGTATCTCCTGCTGCTACAGATTCAGAACCACACAGGCTATACTAATTTCAAAATGTGGGTAAATAGGTCTGACAGTCAATGCTTTCTGAATCAAAGGAAGTTTTTCCATTGACTTAACAGATGCTAGGCTATATCCTAAATATGTAGTCACTCTGGCCATGCAAACTCTGTCAGTGCCACAGCCCCTCAGGGAAAACTTCTGAATGCTGAATTAATAAATTATTCTGTGACGTTAGCTGAACCTTAAATTCACAGTCATGCTGGAGTGGCGACCTTCCTAAAACTGCAGTTTTGGCTAACTCAAAACTACCTTCACATTTGAAACCTAATTTGCTAAGTAGTTTAAGCCCTCCCAAGAAGCGGATAACCTTTAATTGAGTTCATCAAAATGGGAAGGTAAGTGCTTGCTACACTGTCAGAGGAACACTAAACCAGAACGCAGGAAACCTATGTTTAAATCCCTTTTCAGAACAGTATTTTTTCATATATTCAAAGAGCACGGCCTTGTTAATCACACTGTATTCTGAAGTAGCTCACTCTGAACCTCTCACAACACCGCTCCATGCTGTATAAATGCTTAAATATTAACTGAGACCAGGAGAGAACTGTTACATGTTTTTGTAGTCTGCTCATAATCAATCCTCTTTTGGTGACCAATGGGAGGGAGTAAGGGAGTGAGTAAGAAAGAAAGAAAGAAAGAAAAAAAGAAAGAAAGAAAGAAAGAAAAAGTTTGTTTTGGAGTTTCTTTGGTTTGTTTTTCTGCTGCCACGAAGGGTCTGGAAATATTGAATAATTCCAAAAAGCTGCAGGATTGCTGGCTGGCTTACCTTGAAGCAAAATATATAGTAAAGCCATAAAAGAGACAATTTTTGATTCTAGGATTCTCTAAACAAAAGAGATCACATCATTTTATTCTTCTTCTGATCTTATTGCTCTCATATAGGCACTCTCTATCATTTATTGTCAGAGGCAAAATACCAGGACAGATTGGACCTTTAGTCTGATCCAGAATGATTGCTTTCTAATGATCTTCAGAGAGTATGTGTCATCTCAGAAACTCTCTCAAATACTGGATGTAGTAAATACACATGCATGCACAGAAGCACACAGAGATGAACCTGCTGGCACATAAATCTTACTTTACTCTGTAGTAACTGGATCTGAGACTTACTGCTTCAGGAAAATAGCCTGGAGCAGAAGATCCCTGCATCTGCATAAGGCTATTAAATATTCAAAACTAAATAGTCATCAGGCTGTAATCTCTCTTTTTGAAATATTAACAGAAAATCTGGCTCCTAAAATGGGGTGTGTGGTCATTTCCTCTGAAAAGGTCCTTGGCCTCCTGCCTCCCATTCCCTGCTGTTGCAGTGAGGACGAGTTGTAAGAGCTAAAGTTTGAAAAAGGAGACAATCTGTGGGGATAAGGAGGTGGAGGGCATAGCTCTGAGACCTACCTTAGTTTGTGACAGGAGGACTGTTTAATGAAGACAAGCTTGAGAAAGTGTCTGTTTATGGTTGGTGGTTAGCTGGGACACTGGTTTTCCCTGCAGTTGGCATTGCCAGTAGGGATACTTACTGCTAACACCAGTGATCTCCATTTTATGACCCACAGTCTCAATTTACCCTTTCTATGGAAGCTGAAGTCTCTATTAGTGTTCTTCCATTCTCTGCAGATTCATTGACTTTAGCATTATTCTAAATTCAGGTATTAATATTAATGACTCATAGAAGTAACCTTTAGAAAACTTAATTTCAGTGTCTCTTTTTTATGTTCTAGATGCTCCTGATTTCTTTGGAGCTGTGATAAAGTGCTGAAAGAGCTTTCTAAAAATGTTGAAAGTTTTTCAGAGTTTGGCGATTGCACATATTCTTAGTTTAGGAATTTCCAATTCACTTTAAATGCAACAGGCATATTCTAGCTGAGATACAGATCTAACCTACCTGACCCCTGACAGCTGGTCAGCAGCAGAAAGGGGACTTTGACCACTGAGTCAGAAACCATGAGTCTTTGCTGTTTTTGTCTTAAAAACTTGAAGTCTGTTGTCTGAAGCTATAGCAGAGTCTTCTTCAACCTCTCTCCGCAAGTGAGCCACCACGAGAGGGAGATGGTGCATCACCCAGGGTAGGTGCGGAAGAACTGGTGATGCTGGAGCTGCTGCAGCTCCGTGGGGGCTAGAGAGGAGGAAAATCAGTTTTATAGTAGGAATTCATCTGCAGCCTTCATTACTCCATAATAATAGCAATGTTTTTGTAATGCAATTGTTTTGCAAATATCAACTCAGCTAGCTCTTAAAACACTCCAGCAAAGGCAGTAGAGAGAGTAAGAGAAAGAAATACAGAAAAGAAACTGCCTCTTAAATATTTGACTACACAAATTCAGCAATAAAACCTACAAATAGAAACTTTGGGTCTTATGTCTATGTCCTGATTTTCCTTCTTAGCATATCTTTTCCTGCCACTTGAAATTCATTTGATGTCAGAAAAAGTAGTAATGTTATAAAGCTCTCCATGTTTTTGAATAGAGTAACTCAGAATGACGAATGACTGATTACAAGCGCACAGTGCCCTGAACATTTACTGAGATTTGGACCTGAGGCACATTCTCCATTTCATACTGAACTCATTGGCTGTGTTAAAATCTCTCATTTTCTTCTGACATAAGTGTGAGAAGCCAACGGCAACACAGAAGAGGTGATGGCATTTATTTAAAACAAGTAAGAAGTATGCAAACTGCTTGCTGGTGTTTGAATTACCAACAGTTTAACATAGCTTTCTAGCAAATCACCAAACGCACTGAAATAATTCACTTGCAGCCTTGGAGAAAGAAATCCTTAATCAGACACGCTTCTTACAGAATGACTAACACATTGTGGTTAAAGTTTGTTTAAAAGATAAAGAGGAGAAGAAAATCTTTGACATTTGTTGTGTTTTTATTTTAGCAGAGTAAATAAGCACCTTATGTACTGAAGTATTGCTTTTTGAGGGTATTTCCTTTGCAGGGATTCATTAAAAACTCCTTGTTAAAATGTTCCACATGCCTGACACACTACAGCAGCTAAATGCAGTATACAGTCAAATTAAAAACCTTGCATCCTAGGAGACAACTTCAATTTTACGAAAGGTAAGGCCAAGGAATAAAGAGGCTCGACGAAGGGCAAAAGTGGAAAGTTAACATACACAATTAATTAATTTCTGCAATCCACTTATTGTATCTACCCAAACACACTGAAGCAATTGTAGGAAGTGAAGATTTTTAAGGAAAAGGGAGAGACATTTATCGCCTCCTTTGTTAGCAAAGCAGAAAGCCCTCAGTTAATGTCATCTGAGTAATGGAAGAGTCATATTTTAGCGCACGCTCCTGGTCTACACTAAGTGGACAAGTCACTTCTGAGAATGGACGAACGGAAAAGAGGTTTCTGGCGTTTGACTGCGGTTCTGCTTTTAATTGTGTCAGAAGAGTAACAAGGAAGTTAAATATAATAATCTCTGGTTCTTATTAGGATGCTTCCTATACATTTTCAGATTCTCTGGATCAGATTTATATCACAATTTTCTAATAGGGAGCTAAAATAGCTTTCCAGCAGAAGGGAATGATATAAAAACCAAAACTGAAGCAGAGATTAAATGAATTCCCCAATTTCATGTGTCAAATCAGCAATAGAGATGGTAACAAAACCTACATCTTTATCTATCCAGGCAGTGTCTGATTTCCATGAACCATGTTAAATTATTTTATGTAGGAAGATATACAGCCCGAATACATTGTTACCGTAATACTACCTGGAATCAGTCATAGATTAAAACACCAATATTTTACATATGGTACAAATGCAAAACTGGAAGTTGATCCATGTATCTAAGACTTTACAGCTCCATTAATTACTCCTATGAACCAACTGTATTTTACTTTAGTTAAATGTCATAGGAGATGTCAGCTGTGTTTCCTTTTGCAAGGCGCAGGGGTGAAGTGAGCAGGAAATGTTTTTGGGTCTCCTTACTCTTGCAAGTGCTTTGTGGAGGGAGCTGGGCTGCCTGGGATGCCAGAAGAAACTGCTGCAGGGAAGTGCATAGTAGAGCACGGGCTAATTTATACTGCCTCTCTGGTAAATGTTGTAATCAGTTAAAATTTTACTGATAAAACCCATTTGTTTGAAGTCAGCTTATTACCTTTACATTACTCTTGCATGTAAAAGCAAGTGTCTGGTGTGAGCAGCTTGTTTAAACACCGGCAATGGTCAAAGGACTGCAATACACTTTTGCAGAAGGCATTCATCCTGATTGAGCTTAAAGTCTAAATTAGCTGGGATGAAAGGGAGGTGACCTCTTTCCATGGACTACAGAAAGGACTTAGATAACTGTCTTGACTGGACATCTTACTTTTACATAAATTATATTAAAAGAGATGACTTCTGCTCCAAGTGACAGCTTGGAGAGGTTGGTGAACTTTCAAACTAGGAGAGGCCACTCCTAATACTGCTGATCCCAGCTGTTCCAAAATTACTGGCTTAGCTTAACGATTGCAATATTAAAAAGAGCCTGTAAGAAACATGAAAGGATAATATTTATTGAAGTAGTTTATAGAAAGTGAAAAATAGTCTTACATTTTCTGTAAACTTTAGGGTTCATATTTTTCCTGGAAGGGAAAAATTAGGGTTCATAAGTTTCCTGGAAGTTTTGAAGGCTATAAGTCATTTATCGGTTTATCTGTTTGCTTATTTATTTGTAGATGTAGTTATAGAAGAAAGGCAGAGAATATTGTATAGTAACAGAACTTTAGAATATAAGGTTTAAGGAAAAATACTAGGAAGTTTCTGTTTTATTTTGTGCAACAATAATGTTGCAGTATACAATGCAAGGGATGTGGAGAATATCCTCAAATTATCTATTTTCTGTTTTGAACCAAAGTTGATCAATGATCTGGCCATAGTCACAGAATATGTGTCAAGCTATTTGTTCCAGCCCTGTTACCTATTTTAGAATTATTCCAAAACTCCTGATCCTGCCAACAAAATCACTTTTGTAGATCTCTGCATCCACAGAAGATCTCAGCAGGCGCAAAGGGAGTTGACCTTGAGTATTGAATAGAACTGAAGGTTAGATGGTTGGGAAACACCATCAGGTATCTTCTATCCTGGAGCTGAATTGTAAAGAAAGATTGCATATGATCTTTATTATAATGTGAAACATTTTCCGTTTGTTTTTTTTCAATTTTTTTTTTTTGCATTGAGGACATCCTGAGCAAGTACTGCTGTGGAAGCACCTGATAGGTAGATGATAGAGCTGCCTGAAACAGGTAGGCTAAAGCACCATTCAACTAAGGTCACAAGAAGAGGTCTTTTTTCATGTTACCTGAAAAACTTCACGGCTATTATTAATGTGACAGAAGAAAAGGGACTGTTAGATCATCCCTCTGCCAGCACTATTTTCTCTGATGCTTGGTATGTTTTCCAGCTGTGTCCAGTGTCAGCTTAACTCTTGGACATGGTGGAACTCCTATTACTTGCGTTACCACTACTGTTACGGCTTTCTTGGAACTCCGTTACACTGGCCAGCATGGCTTTCCTGTCATGTTGATGTGACTTTAGAATAAAAAAATAAAGCTAAAGGCATTTACAGTGCTCTGACTCACCCCTTTCTCTTCTTTCCTCCAAGGATTAGAAATTGAAGCTCCATTCAGGGATGGGGATTTAGGTCTTGATCTAAAGAGAAGTGGCTGCAGACTTCAACAGATGCTGGATTAAGTCATCAACTTGTATCTATTCCTTTATAGGACAGTTAAAGCTGATGAGAAGTATCCTAGTGAGGCAAAGCTTGTAAGAAAGCGCATATCAGCCTCTCTTTAGGTCTGAAACAAGAATATGCGTTGTAATAGGGAAAAGGCAACAGTGATGGAATTGCAATTTTCTTTACTGCCAAGACTGGTGCTACAGAGATTCACCTAAAGGTAAATAAGACCTTCTGTGTGTGTTTGCTTTCATTTTCCCACTGAACCATGAGGCATTAACAATAGGAAAAAAAGTGGAGGAAAAAGACTGACAGGGAAGGGACCGTACCTGTCACAGGTGGAACCAAGGCTGCGGTTGGGCAGTGTTTCCGTCACCGCGGCAGGCAGGGGAGGTGACCGTCCCTCTTGCTCATCTCACAGATATCTGGGCTCTGACACGGTGGATAGCTGGGCTCACCAGCAAGATCAAAATAGATTTCCATAGCACAGAAGCAAAAAGTGCAGAGAAACTGCTTTGCAGCAAACATTACATTTATTTATTCATTCATTTATTTAAGTCACAGGGAGGAAAAGAATGATTTGTGCAGATGGGCTGTATTTCTGTAGCCTGATTATTTATGCGCTGAGGCTTGGGTCTGAGCTGTGTTGCTCACCTTTCAAAATGTCAGAAAAGAAAAGGCTATGCCCCAAGTATATACTGTCTCAAGTCTGGGTCCTGAACAGCTTTATGCTTAGCAATTTATTACAACTGACTGGAAACACTGAAGCCAAAGGGACATCAAGACCAAGACATTAGTGATATATTTGACCTTTTCTGCTCACACTCTCTTCCTGAGGCAAACCGTAGGCTTTAAGGTTCAAAGACTTGTCCTCAAAGCATGAAGTCTGTTCTAGTGTCTGAGGAGAGAGGTAATGGTTTGTGGTCAATATGCTGCAGGAAAGAATGATGAAGAGGGAAATGGTGTGATGAAGGTTCCTGTTGAATTTCTGGACTTTAAGAGACAGTCCTTGGGCCTCTTTTCCCAAGCTGAGACCTTCACTATCAAGCGGTTCAGGTATTACAATGGTATGTGTATGACAATTTGGGCATCTTTCATCTATTACATAGATGCCTATAATGGTAGGAAGTTAGATATGGTTGCCACTCAATCTTTTATTTCTATATCTAAGAATAAACATTTCCCTCCAAGTCATCAGATCTAAATAGCTATAGTAGTTGAGCTGCAGCAAATTAATTGCATGTGTGTGGCAAGGGGTCACAGCACAGGTTTGGATTTATAGCTGACACTCTCTCACTACCCTTTTGTGGTGAGAATATTGGCAGAATAACTTTGTTTAGTTGTAAGTTCTTTCATTATCCCAGATAGAAATGTGTATGTAGCAAATTAATACACAGCTGCAACAATTTCTGTCCTCCTTTCCTCCCTTTCCATAGGGTATGACAGCGTATTTGCAGCTCTATAGCAGTCCTTCATCAGATAACTACATGGTAGCCGTCATGAGCTTCTAGGTCAGCCATGGTGAGGGGGAGAAGGAGAAAATGCAAGACATACTGAATGCATAACTAATGTATGATAAATACAACCCAAAATGATGATTTTAAACAGAGATTGCTCTTGCTAGGAGCAACAACAAAACATAGGATCCTGTAGTATGTTTGTATCAGATTAAGCTACATGTTTGTATCAGATTAAGCTACATCTCTAAGCTCGTATTTAAATAACTAAGCAACCACCTGATCTTCAAAAATACTCAGCTCTCATCAGCTGCTAGTAGTACCCATTCCTTTGGTTCTTCCTTTGGAATCTTTCAGTGTGAAAAAAATATACAAATGAAAATAAATTGAAAGTAAGTGAAGCATGTTATCACAGCACTATCATGATTCATTTCCATTTTCTGAAGTCTCTGTCTCTCACTTGCTCCTTTAGACTATCTCCCAATTTCTAGCATATGTTCCTGAAAGTTATTTTTGAAAAATGTTTTCAGGGTCAGAGACTGCGGTCATTCTGTAACTGTGACAGTTATCAGGTCAGTTTAAAACAATTTCCTCTGCCACATGAAAAATGGGAAGCTCATAAAAAAGCCCCATATTTTTATCTGAAAAATGAGGAAAGAAGATTGAATAGCAGTTTACAGATAATTCCAGCTGGTCTCTGCCATTTGTTTCCAAGTATCAGATGTTTGCCTTAGGCCTGTGCCAGTCACATCTTATCACATACTCTCTCTAGTGATCACTGGGTGCAGAGAGCACCCAAGCAGTTCTGGCCATTAGCTAATTATTGCCACAAGGAAAACCCAGTTCTTGTGCTTCTCCCACTTGTGCATGATTTAGTTTCCTGTCAATGCACAGCAGGGACCTTCTGAAGGATGAGGAAAAAAGTTATTGACATTTTTGAGATGAAAAAGTAGTTTTCAACACGTCGGGCCAGAGCCAAGGAAACAATGAGCTCACGGGGGCTCTGGCAGAGTCAGGTTACGGTCATGAGAGGTACTGAAAAATCCCCAGGTTCTTTCATTACGGTCTAAGGGAAAGATAAAACAATGATGTTTACACTCCCGCTCCCAACTTTCCGCAGTGCTCATTACTTCTTCAGTGTGACAGCGACAGGAGGCTGCATACCTAGACAGCGACGGCGAGCAGGGTTCATGGGATCTAATCTGAGCTCTCATGTTGGCACGCTGCGCAAAGACAAGCAAGTCATAATTAACTGCCTGATTATAAATTAAGTGTTGTCACACCTGCCCTGCAGGGGCAACGTCCGGAGTAATTGGGTTTAGAAAAGAACATCGGGATCCTTGGATGAGGGCTACATGTTTTGTGCCAAATGCTGGCAGTAATAGCAGCAGAAGGGAGCCTGAACCATCGTGTTTGAATCCACGTCCGTTTGACAATCCGGCAAAGCAAAGTTCAGGGCAAGTTCAGAGCCGGAGTTTTGTACCAGCTCTCCGCTGTGCAGAGCCAAACATTTGCAAAATTTGTTTTCCAGGTTTCATTCCTTTTCTCTCTCTCTCTCTCTCTTCTTTTTCTTCCCCTATATATCACCACTTCCAATTAAGTTCTGTGAACATCCCCATGTTTAGACATGTCATCTCTCCGTCATGTCCAAGTGTTTGTTAATCCACTTTTTTTTTTTTTTTTAATTTGAGCCTGGCCATTTGATATTTACGTTACAATAATGTAAACCTAATTTTCCGGTTGGGTTTGTTATTCATAAAAAGCTGAAAGTGTTCTTGCTACTGCATCTGTTGAAGATAACACATCTTCGAAAGAAATATATAACCACTTCCAATGTACCAACTGCTTTCAAAATGCCGTTTACTCTGTGGCACATGAGACTCAAAAATAATACATTTATTGAAAAGGGTGTCCACAATGATGGGGAAAGAGCTACATTTCTACATAGTTTTTTTTGTATATTTCTTCTGAGACTCAATCTCTTTTCTCAATGGAAGAATAAAAGAAAACAAGTATATAACAGTTGTCCACTGTTTTTTGCTATACAAAGGCACACTCCTATAATGAGATGAGAAACTGATTGGCCCAAAAGGAAAAAAAAGGAAATAAAATGGCATTTTGTTCATCCCATGGAATTTCTTTTACCACAAAATTTTGGGGATGCGAAAAAGCCACATAGATTTAAGAAGATAAATTTACGAAGGAAAAATCTATCCCAGATTGTGAAGCACGAAGACACCTCATCTGATTCAAGAAATCCCTCGTAGGCAGACCTCTGAGGCATGTTCTCGCACGGTGTTACCACACTTGCTCTGTTTCAGTCTCCTTAGACCTCCAGTAATGGCCACGGTCAAAGGCAGGATCCTGGGCTAGATGGACAGTTATCTGACCCGGTGCAGCTATCGTTATGTAAAAATCTCACTGTTCAGAACAGGGGCAGAGCCTCTCTGGGCAGGACAGGAGGCATGTGATAAACAGCTGTGATGTCTCTAAGAGATCTGCCCCGGGATATCGCAAGCCCGTGGTAGAGATCCTCTATATACTGTGCAAATCTCTGGGTTTGTTGTTTGCTTGCAACACAGAGAAAAATTATTTCAGAATCAAAAAAAGGTTACTTTCAAACTGTTCTTCAGGTGTTTCATTTAGTTCTAAAGAATAAATTCTGAAATAAAATGATGTTCTGAGTTAGAAAAGTTTGAGTTTTTTTTTTTTTAAAAATTGCACAAAAACGTATTAAAAATGTATAAGATCTGAACTGGTAGGTTGGTAGGTTTGACCGCTTTTGCAGTCTTTTTCCTAGCTGGATGGATTTGTCACCCACATGGCGTTAGTCAACCCCCAACTTGTATTTTTCAATGTGGACAGAGGGCTGAGGCAAAATTAATATAAAATAAAAAAGTCCCCAGCTGCAGTGCGGTGGAAAAGCAGCCCTCCAAGGAGCCTACCTGCGCTGCCAGTAGCATGTCTGTGTTCTGGAGGGAACGCTCTCTTCACCAGGTGGGCATCCTGCTCCACCGTGTTGCCCGTCTCCCGTCTTTCTGATGAGATGCGAAAACACTGCTCTAGCCTGTTGTGCTTGCTTTAAAATCATGGTGCTCCCCATGACAGTGGAAGCCACTGTGCCTAGAGCCGTGTGAGTCTGTCTGCATTTATTTCTGTAACTTCAATGAGACACAGCACTCCTCATTTCCTGAATAAAAAGGGGAAAAAAATACATATATCAGACTAGGCAGTGAGGCATGGAAAAATCAGGAGGTAGCCTGTAGGTGCTACCTGCAGCCATAAAAAAAGGGCCTGATTTGTGTAGTGAATAAAAAGCGTAAGCCAACAATAATCGTCCGCCATCCCTGGGATCCATCCTCACTTGGAACAGAGGAAAGGTGTGTATCACAACACCCGCTAATCTTGGGTTTAAATTCTGTATATTCAACTGTCTCTAATATGTCCTAGTCTACTGACAAAGAGCAATATACCAAAGGCATCAGTGGGTTGTAATGACACAAGGAAAGCGATGAAAGAAGAGAAAACACAGCTGGGGAGAGATGTGTCCCTTTGCAAGTAAAAAGGTAGTGACAGCCATGGAGAGTAAGAACAGGAAAATCAGAGAGAAAAACATATCTGGTACAGGTACACAAGGAAATGCAAGAAAAAAAACTAACAAAAAAAAATCCAAGTAACTGTGACATCCTTCCAGCTCTCAGCAGGAGAACAGTTCAGAAAGCACCATAGTCAAGAAAAGCACATGTTTCTTAGAGCAATTTTTTCAAGTGTGTATGGTCGTGGTTTTAAATACAGGAATAACACTATGCTGCTATTCATGCGAAAGGCATACTTGGCTCAACTTTGCTTCTCAACACATTTTTATACAAGATCAGTTTGAAAAAGTGAAGTGAAATAGATTTTAAGCTACACTACAATTGAGAAAGAAGGGCAGAGGTGATGCAAATTTCAGCTAGTGGGACTCCAAGGACTGCCACCAGCTGTGGTGTTTCAGACCCAGGGATCTGACGGGTCCGAATCTCACAAAGCCCAGAAATGGTGCTAGCCAAAAGAAAACCAGACAGACTCCATTTATATGTCTGAGACAAAAATCTGTTTTATTTTTGTTTCATGTATCTCTGGCAATTTGAATGTTTTTTTTTCTTTCTGTTTTGTTCTTCATACACAATGTAATGTAACATCTCCATGTCTCTGTATGCGGTTTATCACTCTAATAAATTGAAATCAGTTTTCAACTTCTACTGCTCTGGGTGCATTACCACCTTCACCGGGAAAGTAGTATTAGCCAAAATGGTGTTTGCAGAGAATATCACTTTACCTTGGCAAGTGCGTTTCACTTATCTGACACTAGGATGCAGGAATTTGTTAATTCTAATCCTAAATCAAATACAATATCACTGATTCAGATACTTGACTTTTTCTTCTGCCTCATGCACAAAATGCAGGTAAGCCCACCAAAGAAAACTGGTTATTTAAAGCTTGTAAAAATCCCTGAGGAAGAACAGGGCAGGACTGATAGTCCTTGCTACCAAGCTGTCATCTTCAAAATAATTTTCGCAGAGAAAGAATTATATCTCTAGCAGTGATAAGAGCAGAGTTCTGCTTGCACTCCCATCACTTTTTAAAAATAATTTCTCATTTTTGCTTTTTATTATCAATACTTTTATTCAAAAATGTTTTATCGAATTATCTTTCACAAGAGGGGTGTTAGCTGTGGTCAGTGAGAAACTGGAAGTGCTCCCACGGCGAGGGGTCCCGAGTCCCTTAGGAATGCCGTCAGTGGCCTTCTGCAGAGCATGCAGGCCAGAGAATTTCATCCTTATCTAGCTAAACTGTTTGCAATTTGACAAGGGTATCTTGACTTTTTTTTCTCCGAGGCCCCGGGCACTGCCTAGATAGTGACTGCTGCGTTATTTTTCTTTTTAATTGAAATTTAATTGAACACGGTGCTGATAAAGCACCCAATTGATTATTTGCTTCTTGCCTTCATTTCAGGGATACACGTGCTCTGAGATTCTCTGGCTCACTAAGCGGTTCTCCAGGCCAACGGAGCCAGTGTTAGCTTCTCCTTAGCCCTTTTCTTTTAACCCCTTTCAGCGGCCTCTCCAGAAGCCTGTGTACAGTTTATAGTCTGCTTTCTTGTCTGCTTTTGTTGTTTCAAACACGACGAGCAGAAAACGATTATAACCGGGGCCATGTTGTTGGGGAGGCAGGGAGAGCTTAAAGGACCTGTGCTCAATTTTCTGCATCATCTCAGTCGTTTAGGGCTAGGAAGAGAAACAGACTCATTCACAGCGAATGCCTGACTTGCAGGCATCTAACCCCCAAATGAATATACAATCTTCAGCAAACTGGCAAAGATTTTCTAGGTAAAACACAGCTAAAGGAAAATGTGCTCTCAAAAATGTGCTGCAGGAGTTCAAACAATGATACACGCATGATTTGGATATCATACATTTTCACTACAACAAGATTATTTGTTTGTTCGAGTGGTCAATATGAGATATGCCAAAGGGCCGTAAGATGACTGGAGGTATGTAACTGCTTCCAAAGAGAAAATATTAAATAGATCAGGATTCCTCAGCCTCAGGGAAAAAGGATTGAAGGAGAAGTTTATAAAACTAGAAATGATACAAAAAAAATGAATATGGAACATTTTTTTCACTTACAGGAGTGAGGGGTGCCCAAAGACGTTATCAGCCAGGAAGTTTTAAATAAGCTAAAATCAGTAGTTAAACGGTAGAACTAATTACCACAGAATGGTATAGAGGCCAAAAATATAAATGGATTTAAAGAAGAGATTAGCAAAATAGCAGGAAGATCCTTCAAGGTCTGTTAAACATGATTATTTGCTTTCAACATCTGTCTCAGAAAAAAATCTGATCTATAAATTGCTGAAACCTGTGAGGCTTACTGAGGGTGTTAGATGGGTGAAGATACATCCCTGGATATCAACCTTTTTTTTTTTTTAACTCCTTCCTAAATATTTTTCCAAATGGGACTATCAGAGCAGTCACTGGAAGGTGCAAAGAGATTGAGCTCACCATGGCATAGACGCTTTCATTGGGCAAGCTAAATAAATCTGTAAACTCTGGACAATGCAACTCAGTGGTCTAAACATAGGTTAGTGCTGTCTTAGATGTCCTATAAGTATTCGCTGTCTTCCAGCTGTTCCTTCAAGAGGGCATGGGTCTCACAAGGTCCTGCGTCATGTCTGCCAGCCCCATACACATAGTATAGGACCTGTGAACTGAGTGTCCTTATGTTCAGACACATCATTTTGAGTGTCTTAGTCTTGAATTGATCTTACTGGACATTGTGAGAAACAAGGTAGTGGAATGAATGAACCTTTGGTTTAATCTACCACTGCCATTTCCTCTAGCTCGGCTCCATAGCTATAAGATAGGGACAATAACGTCATTTTCCTGGGCTTTGTGTATCATGCTATATGTGCCCAAATCTACAGTAAAAGGCCTACAAGAAGGCCCTGATCCATTTAGGTCTTCCCAACAGCAGGAGTTAATCACCTGAATGCTGTAACTCCACTCATTTGGGAGGTCTATGGGTATTACTAATATAACCCCTCTCATACACGGCAGTTAAGACTCTTGATTATCCCTGTCAGCCTGGACCCTTGGAAACAAAGGTTGATGGAATCCAGCTCTTTGAAAAGAACTAAAGATATGGGAATACAAGGGTATTGTGCTGGAGATGTTTCTTAGGATCTCAGTAGGATGCTAATTTGATAATATTCTGTATTACGAGAGCATACACAAAGGTAAACAGAATTGTTTTTTTAAAGACTATCCCAAGTTAATTGTTGATTTTGATCTAAACGTATTATAAGGCATTTTCTCTTTTGTTGCTTATTCCTTCTGTCACGTTCATTGCATAAATTGGCCCTAAATCCAGAATAATTTGCCACAGGAGGATCATTTAGCATGTGGGGATCTTACAAGAACATTGTGCTGATGTCTTCTTTCCTATGAGCATCCATGTTCCCGCATTTCCTGGCATGCTACCTAGGTGGCCAGGAAACTAGTGAACACCAGCTGCAGTATAAATCCTCTGGAGGCATTGGCATTCATCAAAATCAGAGAAAGTCTTTAATTTATCTCCGAATCAAGCTCTAACTTACTGTCTGATGAGCAAAAAAAAGATGACTCTGAGTCACAAAGATGAAGCAAGGAGTATCCAGACTCCTGAGTGACATGAAGTAAAGGTGGAAATCAAAGTCTTTTATCCTGACATATGGCACAAACTAACACATAAATCTAAATCCTCATCCTTACTTCGCTCCTAGATTCTTTCTTCTCTTCTAATCATACTTCTCTCCTTCTGGTAAAGTATCTTTTATTTAACTGCTGTATGAATATATATCTTTTCAATCCCTTTCCTGAATGATAGAGGGAAACATAAAGATCGTCAATAAAATAAACATGCAAGGCAAGGTCAGAAATATAAGGAAAGAATGCAGTGAATAGGCGAGACTAATTTATTTGTAAGTCCGGTTTTTGACTGCAGTAGCATTTCCCTGATTGATATCAGCTGATAATTTTGCCCTTTCCATTTAGATATTAAAGAAGGTAACGGAAATACTGAACTCAAAGCCTGATCAGATAGTGAAACAATTTGCTTAATGAGGTAATTATGGCCCTACTATGACCTTCCAGGAAAGCTGAGCTGGGTTTACCGTTAAATGAATGCACAGAGCTGTCCTGATCAGTGCAATGAAGAGAGCTAAACAGCTGAGAAGTTGCAGGACAGCTTTACTGTCTCCGAACGCTGTCACTCGGACTACGTGTGCACGTGGGTCTGTGTGCGCGCACATGTGTGTACTCCCCACTGCCACTGTCTTACAGCGTATTTGCTGCCTTGTTCCTACAATCAATAAAAGTGTTGCAGTAATCTCCATCCATATATTGCCTACATTTCACTACATCTCCCTCTGCATGCAGCAGGGAATAGTTGGACTTAGTAGTTGCCATGAAACCAATTTTTGCTTCTTTTCAACTAGATCCAGGTTCCCACGTGGCTTCTTGCCATCAGCAGCTCTCTTGGATGCCTTAGCTCGTTCAGGAGAGCTACAAAATTACCCACAGAAGTACTGCTACAGGCAGCCTAGAGCTGCTGCACTCCAAAGCACACCTCAGGAGTTTCCAGGTGTATAGCTAGCCACTGTTTGGTACTGATAATCTTTGTTGGATGCATTGAATTCTACACCTTTATACTTCTTGATTATTTTACTTGGTGATTGTACGAGAGAGGAGGCTAACTTTGAAATGGTCTTCCACTCTGTTACATAGCTGATCCAAGCAGTGCTGCAAAGGAGAAGTAAAGGACAACCCCTCTATCTGACTTTTTATTGGTTGCACTCCCTAGTGACTACCGCTCACTCTCTCCTCATCCAAATTCTTTGGAACTGGGTTGTTATAGAAGCTCTGAAAAGTCGAATCTAAAGGGAACTTATTAATGCAGAGTAGTTTAATACCAAGAACAAACATACATTGAGACGCAGCCTACAGTTTTATTCATGATGCAGTAGTTTTTACAACCCCATTAGACCAGAATGACTTTTAAAAAATCCTTTCTGTTTAACAGTGTGTATATACACGTTGTGTTTAAGTGTTTGTATGCACCCCTGTGAAGCAGATTGATTGTCGGAGATGCTATACGGAGCATAGTTTGGGAACTGGTCATCTATAGGATTCTAGAAGAGCCCAAGACTTCCAGAACAACAAGAGCCAACTCATGGAGAAGCTGAGAATATAAAGGAGAAGGAGGAAACGGTTAATTTTTCAAAATGACAGCAGGCTTTAGCAACAATCCTATGGCCAGTGTGGTTTGTTTGCTGTATTTAGCGTTCCTTAAAGTTTTTTGGCTCTAAACTGTTGACTGTAAATATTCTTCAGTTAGATATTTACATTCTTCTTCTCTAACTGTAAATATTCAGTTAGAGAAGCTCCTGGCAAACCTCTTGTACTCTGAGATCCAATCCTGTTTTTGGATACACTGCAATCTAAATCCTACCCTCTGTCCTAACCTATACATCCATAATTGTTCTTCTGTCACAACAGTTTCAAGCAATTTTCTGTCTGTGCCTACCAAGTATTTTCCAGTGAAGTTATGGACACCACTAGAAATTTCACATATGTGGATTGCTGTATAGCATCCGACTTTTTTCTTGTTTCCTAAAAAGACATTTTACAAGAAATCTACACAGCCTTAAAGTTGCATAGACAGCTAGCATTCACAGATGACACTACATATTCCAGCTTTGCAGGAATTATGATACGTTTACATCAATGAAATCAGCATATGACTCTGAAGCTTTGAGCTGATTAACTTGGTAGGTCAATAAAGGTTGAAAAGAAAGTTCCATTTAGGTAGAATTCCTCGTGGATGTGTCCTGTTATTTAAAAAAAGGGCTCATGCACATGCCAAAAAGATACTGCAGCCAAAATAAGCAGGTCATTTACTGATAACTGTGTGTGCACGTGTGTATATATATATATATATATTTACACATATAAAATATATATATATATGTATGTGCATATATATATATATATATATATGCACTCTTAAGAACACCTCACAAATTAAATTCATAAAAATATTTTTTTTATTATTTTTTCTAAAACACTTTAACCCTGTTGATGAGTATTAAAGTCCAGTGTTTATTTTCAAAACTCATTCTTTTTTTGTCCTTCTTCAGAGAGATGACATTATGTCTGACCATCAGAAGAAAAATGAAATAGCTCCTGGCAGTGCTCAGTTCACTGAACCTGTGGCCTTGAAGAAAAAAAAAAAAAATCTTTACTAAAGGCTGGTGTTCTTCCAGGGCTGCTTCAGTGATATGGTTCAGGTCACCCAGCTGTAAGATTCTTGATAGTCTCGACTAGTTTCTCACTCAGGTTCAAGCAGGTCTACATTAACTCCTTTGGCTTTTATAGCCAGTGTGGACCCAGGGCTTGGAAGTTTTGCAGGAAACACATCATCCAATCAGGTTCACCTGTGACACTTAAGGAGATAGGTCTTGTTAGAGGACAGCTTGGAAGATGTATTTCCCTAGATGGCCCCATACCACTATAGATTAGCCAGCCACCACCCGTTCCCCCCTTACATGATTTAGTACTTCACACATGATTCAGTCCTTAGACATCCCCTTCTCCCCTCAACTCTTCCTATTTGAAAACAAAGGCCAAAATAATAGGTGCAAGGTCTAGTCAGCCCTGAGTTTAGGGTACAAGCATTTTACTCTCTTTGCTGGACAAAAGAACAAATGCTTTTAGGGCACATCTCTCAACCTCTCTTTCTGGGTTTAGAGAGCCCCTTGGACTGAACTTGGATTGAAATAGAAGGTTCAAGATGGCAAGTAAAGACTGCAACTAGGAATATAAATGTTTTGAAGTTGCAATTACAGCAGACAACAGACAACCCGAATGCCACCTGCTGGTTAGGGTACACTTCTTAGAGGGAGCAGAATTGCAGCTGGGACTGCTCTTTTGTTTTATCCCGATAGCCAGAGATACTCCAAGGAGGAAGGACATAAGATTTTTGCTCCTAGTTGAATTCCCTAACCGCTCAGGTATGGAGTCCATCTTCCTCCCCTGTCTCTATTGCTGCAACTATTCTTATAAAAACTATTCTTATAAAAAGCTTCCCTCAAAAGTTTTCTGATTAAAAAAAAAAAAAAAAAAAAAAAACTCCTCTAATTTAGGCTGCTGCTCTCTAGGGAAGCCCATGTGCTCTGCAGTTCTTCCTTCTAACCCTAGGCACTTGCTGAAATGCCCAAGTTAGAAGTCAAATGCCCCAAGAGCTCTGTATAATTATTGATGAGAAACAGCAGGTCTATGTGTGACTCAGCAGAGATATGGTCTGAATTTGTAAGTGCTTTCTCCCTTGACTCTCTGAGGAGACTGGAATGACTTAGCTTTTAATTTTATTCCTCCAGCTAAGTACCTGCAGTTAGGAGGAATGAATCCAGCCTTATATGTACAGATCTATGTCCTCAAGAGGGGTGGGAGCTCAAACACATGCTTCTGCTTAGCATTTCCTACTGTGCCAGTGGCTCCCTACTCAGGAAGCAGAGGCGTAGCATCGCCCTTCAGAGGTGCTGAACATGGATTATACTGGGAGCTTTGGTACCTTGGTGAGATACACATCATTCAAGTGGGGAGCTGTTTTTGGAGCTGTGATGCCTTCCTCAGGTACCTGAATTTATTACTCTGAATTTGTCGCTAAACCTCCTGGAAAGCTTGAGGAAAAAAAAAAAAAAAAGGCAGACACAACACACCTTTCATCTTGCCAGCATGAGATGTGGTGCAAGCACAATCTGAAAAAGAAAATCAAAGGCCGTGAAAATAGCTCCATTATTATAATATAGTAGTTGCAGTCGATAAAATTTATGTTGCCTTGTTACTATGACGACTACATTTCAACCTTCCTATTACTAGTTGGATCATGTAAAACAACTGAACTTATAGAAAGGAGTTCACCATAAATTTTCTCTTTTTTATCTTAGGATATTATGCAAAGTGTTATAAATATTTATAAGTATTTAACTTAATCAGTAAGGCCTACGAAACTAATTATTCCATTAGCAGAAGTATTCAGGTACAGGGCCTGAATGAGAAGATTCTGTGAATGAGGGTGGGACAAGAGGAGCATGGAGGAGGGAGAACTTCTTCTACTGTTTCCACAGTGATAAGCGATGGTTTAACCGTTTAAAATCCAGAACTCTTTCCTTCCACAAGTAAAGCAATTTTTCTATCATTATTTTCCTTTTGTTACACTGCTCAGGCGTCCTCTTTAGCTCACCTTGAAACGTTAGTGGGTTTGCTGATAGAAAGAACGAACATAATTGGAAAAAAGCGGAGTATATGCAAACAGTCCTTTAGAAAAAAAAAATAAATATGAACGTGTTCAATTATATTTTGACAAAGTTAAAAATGAAAATGCGGCATCCACAATTCAGCATGAAGTAAATGACTGAGATTTCAAACCTTTGCAAACGGCCAAGGTTTAGGCAGATGTTAGGTGAAGCATTGATCATGAGCTGTCCAAGTGCCCCGATCTGTGTTTCAGACATCCTAATGTGCAAAATTTACAGTGTGAAATCAATTCATGATGTGATTAGACATAATCATGGTAACTACGGCCTAATCAGGGCTTGACCTGCGGCCATATGAATCCATGGATGAATTCCCAACAAACTGAGAGCGAACATGGTCAGTTTTATGGTGTCAGATTTTCAGCGGTGTGTGGGTTGAAAGCAATGCTCAGTACCTCCGTCATGTATTTCATGATTTATTATATTTTTCTTTAGACATGTAAATAAAAGCTGCACTTTCACATCGATCCAGACTCATCTATTGGGAGACTTCCAGGTACCTCTTCTAGTTGTTTGAAAAGTACCTTAGTTGTTTGATATATACTTCTGGAACTCTGGTCTCAGAAACGGTTTGTTTCTGCCACTGCTCCTTCGCACAGGGGTTCATTTTACCCAGGTACTAACCACTGTTTTTCAGATCTGTCCCACGTTTGCGGTTTGCCAGGAAATAATTCTCTTGTTCACAGAATACCATAACACTCTTGAGACTTGGGCCCACTCTCTCATCTGACTAACAGCTTGGCTTTCCCTTATTCCAGGTCACTCTGATCCGGTTGTGCTATTATTTATCATTTCCTTCCTTAAAGGCACCTTTGTGATCAAATCCTGCCTCCAGACCCCAGGAGAAGCAGATAGTACTGTCAGACCTGCATCTAAAGTGTGGCAATTTGGGAAGATTCCTGGACTATCTGCAGCTCCGGAGCATATGAAGACCCCCATTTCAGAAGTGTTACTTCTCTGTTTATGAATTCCACTGAATTAATCTGCTAAATAAAGTACAAAAATATTGCTTCCAAAAGCCAAGCCAATCATGTTAAGAGGATGAATTTCAAATGAAAAATAATTTCCACATCAAAGATTTTTCTTAATACAAAACTCTATTTAAAATGGATCTAAGTGAAGCTACTTGTTTATACTTCATTGTACTGCAAAGATTTTAAATGCAGCCTATCGAGTAGAAGCTCTGGCTGCGAGTGTGTGTATATAATTGATACTGTGCTTGAAGAGGTACAAAAATGATAAAGGAGGTTAATATATGTCATTTGCAGTCTTAAGTGTATTGTCAATGTTTAGTAGACGGCATGTATTTTTTCAGTTGACTTCCATAGTGAAATGCAGCTGTTGGTTTGTATCAAATCAATAAAGACCTAATTACAGTAAATGTAAAAGAATTATAAATAAATGTATTACAAAGAAACGGTTTTATAAAAGTGCCCAAGCTCTAGAAATGAACTAGGAAAACTCCTGAGGGGAAAATAAACCAAAAAAAGAAACTCCTCCCAGAAGATCCCAAACCCCAAGAAAACTTTTCAAATTCTTTCTTACAATGAAAGCCCTTTCACTTAGTTACTGTTTCTCTCTAATGACCGTTTTACATTCACACAAATAAAAAGGAGTAGATCCTCAGCTGGTTTAAACTGATGCCAGCCCACTGACCTTGATAGAGCTCTACCAGGTTGTGTTGCGAAACACCCTAGAATAAGCCCAGAGAGCAGAAAGTTTCATACAGTTCACAATGATGTTTTGCAAGGAAATTTTCTAAAACTAAGAAGGGTTTTTTTTCCAATTGCAACTTTTTTCTCCCCTTGTTAATATTTAACAGCCCAGACGTTTTTAAAACAGGGCACTATAGAGAATGAATCTTCTTTGGCCTTCATCTTGGAAATGGATCTGAATGAGGGACTCTCTCCTCAGGTCTGTCTTAGAAAACCAAACAGCACCAAAACACAGGCGAGGGCATTAAGCCCGTAACCATTTAGACTGTTTAACTGTTACTGTGCTCTTACATAAGGTTTTGGCCTGAGCCAAACAGTGCTTTTCTTTGGACATCATTCAAAAGATAGCACCATGCAAGGACTGCTCTGAATAAGCAGAGTGGGTGAGGCCACCTTCTCTTGCTGGCTGAAAATTTCGCTATATGGACACTTGTTCTCAGACCCTGGCTTGTTTCATTTAATAGTACGGGCCTCCTATCTTTATAGAACCCCATTGACTAGAGTGAAGTTCAATGTGATTTTCAGACTCTTAGTAGAAGACCTCATCGGTACAATGGGGAGATATGCCTTCTGCACAGCTTATAGCTGTAATGTCGTGTAAGAATTAGAAAAGAATGATTTTGAAAGGACAGTCAGCCTCACCACCACGTCTCTTAGCAAAAAAAATGTTGTTACTCTGGAACTGAAAGTACTTGAAGAGAATGAGTTTGCTGTCTGCTTCCAGCTGGCTTACTGTATGTGTTTGACAAGACACTGTGTGTAGCCACAAACTCTGTCCATACTTTCCAGCACGAGTCTGAAATCCAAAGTGCTTTCCATGCCTGATATTCACGTATTCATGCTGAATTCTTCAGTAAGCACCTGATACTGAATTGAGATTGCCTAAAATCCCATCTCCCCTTGCAGAAGTCAGAACAGAATCACAGAATGGATGAGCTTGGACGGGACCTCTGGAGATCATCTAGTCCAACCCCACTGCTCAAAGGCGGGACAGCTAGACCAATTTGCTCAGGGTTGTGTCCAGCTAGGTTTTGAATATCTCCTAGGATGGGGACTCCACAACCTCTCTGGGCAACCTGTTCCAGGGTTTCACTACCATCACAGCAAAAAAGCTTTTTCTTAAGTGGAATTTCCTGTCCTTCAATTTGTGTCCATTGTCTCTTGCTCTCTCACTGGATACCACTGAGAGGAGTCTGGCTTCTTTACACTCTCCCATCAGATATTCATTCATATTGATAAGATCCTCTCTGAGCCTTCTCTGCTCTGGGCTGAACAGTCCCACATCTCTCAGCCTCTCTTTGTACGACACATGCTCCAAGCCCTTAATCGTCTTTGCAGCACTTCCAGAAATGCCATGTCAACATAGTCTCATGGTATTTTCATGAAGATAGATGGACAGATAGAAGAGATAGGTGCACCTGTATGGTATGATATCTACTGGCTTTGCAGATGAGTGTTTTCTTGATTCTGGCACGGGCTACCGTGACATCCTCCAAAACCTAAGGAAAGGAGCACGTGAGTCAATTCAGAGCCTGAGTCCAGTGGCCAATGCTATGGGCCACCAACAAATTTGACCCTTTCCTGAGGATCTTCCTGTACAGAAACAAAAAAAAGAAGCTTTTGTTACCAATGTTTGTACTATCACATTCCTTTCTGTATCTTGAGCTATCTATAAAAACAGTCTGTATACTCAGGAGAATCTCAGTTCTCATTTCTAAGGGGCTGAAACCCAAACCTAGCACGATGAACTTTGGCATAAGAGAACATGGGCTTTTGCTTTAGGTTCTACTCTCTGTGTATTTGTGCATGGAAAGGATGACCCTAGTTAGTTGCCAAGGTAAGTTACAGGGAGTAACATGACCTACCAAAGATAGTTGATCTGGATCTGAGCTTCAATTTGTAATTCTACCAATGCAAAGTTTGCAAAGATGAGAAAGCGTACCCTAGGGTACAGAATGCTTCTGGAGGGCAGTATCGTGTCGGATTCAGCTTCTCCATTGCACAGCATGCATTTCCCAAGGCTCTTCAACAGGAAGGTCCGCAAAAAGCAGCAGTCATTGAAAGGATAGGTTCCAGATATGAGTGGTTCCAGAGAAAAGTAGCTATGCCTGTGCATTTGGTTGTGGTTGTTCCAGTATGTCTAATAATGTTTTAGTCATTAATGAGAAAGTGTGTGTTAATATATATATGTGTATGGAAATAATGAAGTTTTTAAATAGATTAAAAATATCCTATGCACATAAATATATAAAAAAATTCAATTGCAACTTAGCTATGCTAAAAGTGTTCCTTTTTATATTGCAGTCATGTAATAGTAACTGAAAGCATCATCACATGACTGGATTTCAGCGGCATAGCAACACATAAGAAAATAGTGAAATCATGTGGTTGATCTTAAATAGATATACTGTCCATGGTAGATTCATCTATTTGCTCTAGTTCTTTCCTTTGATGTAGAAGATGTTACTATTTCTCCTCACTGAAGTTCAGCTAGTTACAATACAGTTGTAATTTATTTTGGTGGGACTATTCATACATTTAAAAGCATAGTTAAAGATCATACAGTTCACCTCGAATTTGACTGAAGGGTTCCAAGCTAGAGGGGGAAAGCAAAAGGAGATCTTTCTTACCGTATTTCTTAAGCTAGCTCCTTGCATGTGTTTCACTTTCCTTCTTAGCATTCACATTTGATAACTGCTTTTCCTTTAAATATGCACATCTAAATTCCTACCAATGATCCTTTCACACAAGTATTTTGATCCCTCCTGCCCTCCCTGGAAAACAAATCGTCTTCCTTCTCTGGTTACTTGGCAACCTGAGGTAGCAGGCTATATGGTCCAGATCCCGCGCTTATTCTCCCCCGTGTAATCACATAGATTTTAAAGGAGGGAACAGTCATGTAAAGAAAAAAAAACTTGATAAATAAAGGCACAGATTATTAGGTTTAAAACTGACAGTGCAACAACAGGAGGAATTGCATAGCTACATATTGAAAAGCTTTAGGAACCTGCAGGCTTGAGGAGGAGGCACCACCCCCATCATCCTCTTATCTGCTCTCCCTTTAAATGAGAACTGCAGATGTCCTGAGTATACTGTTTTCTTTCGGATATGTGGGAACATACCCAAATGCCTGGGTATACGCATATTCTTTTCACATATTCAGCTTATCAGCTGGCATTTTTCTGCCAAGTAGCTAATAAATGCATGATCAATAATCAGGCAGGACAAACAGTAAGTCACAGTCGGTGCCTGGAATCTAGGACAACAGGGTTCTCTCGCCAGCTCTGTCGTAAATTTGTTGTCTGTCTTTGAACAAGGACCTTAACATCTCCTCTTCAGTTAATACTTCCTTACAAGAGTGGTTAGTCCAGGAAGCAACTTGGAGGTCATACATAGAAAAAAATTCAGATGCCTGAAGTGTGCAATTGCACATTTTAGGTACCCAATGTGCACTCCAAATCCCTGAAGTGTAGTTGTCTGCCTCCTGCAGAGCACGAGGAGTGTCCAGCACATCCAAAGGGTTGTCTCATAATGCACGCTCTGAACAGGGAGCCACAAGAAACCTGTCAGCATAGATGCTAAACACATATTTACTTGTGAAATCATGCTTTTCTCTAGCACTTAGGCACCAGTGAGGACTCTAAGGGGATGTCTCACTCATGCAAAGCCAGGAATCTCTCTGAGGACAGGCAAAAACAACCCCTTGTCTTGTTTTGTTTGACAGTCTTCAGCAGAGACGTGATATTGGAGGCGGGATCACTATCTAGTTTTTCTGTTAACAGAGGGTCCATGCAGCATGTTGAAGATATGCTCCTTTCCTTAGCCCAAGGGGATTTCCAGGCGATTACCATAAACATCACGTAGGCAGCCATGATAAGAGAGTGAAGAAGTTATTTCTTTGCTCAGTAGTTGAAGGACTCAGGTGGAAAGCTTACAATTATTATTTTTTCCTTTCGGGTCCAATAGTCCAACGTTTATTTTATGTAGAAGGGAGGAAGAACCCTGAAAATAAGTCATCCAAAGCCTGCCCCATCCATCCAGGCAATGACCCTGTACACTAGACTGCAAAGCAATGTTCATTTTTTCTTACCGAATTTCTCTCTTCTCCTGAAAAATGTTTTGTGTGAAGCCACGCATCTTCACTAAAAAACAGACTGTGTTCTCAGCCCAGCCCCTAGACCTGAAGACTGCAAACTGAAAAAATGTGTTTTTCGAGATCAGTTACTTTGCCTCAGAAAAAAACAGTAATTTCACAAACCCTTTAATTAAGTTGCTTTTGTGGAACGATTTACAGAAGCATCTCTTCGTTCCATCTAATAAAAATGGAGCAGATGAGAAACATATCTGCTTTGTTTACAGCATCTTTGAAAGATGGATGTTGAGTAAAGGTTTCGTCTAGCAGAATAAACCTTCAGCTGAGCATTGTAATAACTAAAGAAATTATTTCAGAGTATCAACTTCTGACTAAAGGCATCACTTCAGAATGATAATAATAACCACATATTTAAGTATATTTAGCATTGCAACGTGGTGTTTGACGTTTTTATACATCTGGTTATACATATAGCTCTTTTTAAAGATAGAAGTAATTCTCTCATCTGGTTTACATTTAACATCTTTCATTTTAAAAACATATCGTGAGGCATCTTCAGAGTTGGTAATATGGAAATGATACTTTGAAAATAAAACATAAAAGGACTGTGTAATCCTGCTGCTGAGTCAACAACAGTTTATGAAGTTCAGAACTATTTTAACCATGCAACAAAATGGAAGGTCTTTCATCTCTGCTGTTTATATTACACAGAACCATCGTTTTAAGCACTGGAAAAATACATCAATAAGCAGCCTCCATACCAAAAAAGTTACAATCTACATATATAAGAGAAGCAACTATGGTGAAAAAGAGATAATATATCCATTTTAAAGCTGAGACATGGAAAAATGAGGTGATATGCCTGAGGTCTCAGAGCAATGCCTTTATAGCCTACAGACTATATGGGCACACATCTCCTATCATGTCTTCCTATTACAGACCACTAAAATAGGTCAGAAATGCCTGTTTCTCCCAGTTAACTATAGAGAGCCAAGGTGAGGCATCTGCTGACATTTACGTTTCAGCAAGAGGAAACTAGGGGAAAGGATTTCTATCGCTGAAGCCTGCTGGATTGCGTGTATCACAAGGTGCCCCCTTCCCAAAGGCTACTGCTTCTCCTTTTGCATTTCAGGAGAGTCTGAGTCAGGAAAAAGAATTTTTCCTGTATCATAACTGGGTCAAAACACAAGAATACCATGTTCTGCATTCACCCTGAAAAAAGCAGAAGAGAATTCTCAAGTTATGTCTTTCTAGGCTTTTTTTCAAAACTATTTAATGACTGCTAAGCATTTCCACAGACTTCGACATCAATGCACACTGTCAAGCCATAGCGGCAGATACTCACACCGTCTAACTTACCTTAGCTGCCTTAATTGAAAATTTTCTGTATGGTCATTGGCACATATAGAAAGTAACTGAGCACGCCTAAATTAAGTATTAATCATTCTTCATTGACCACATAAGAATTATAGTTTCCCAGTTTAGGCCTAGGAGTTAGATGACTAAAATTACACTGTGCCAATATCTTACCTCATTTCCAGAGAAAGAAAAGAAGCAGAATTCTAGGTAAGGCAGCTCTCGTTCCTCCCTCCTTGCTCAAGTTTTGGTGTTGCTGGAAAAATAATGGAATAAATTCAACTCTAAAATAAGTTCAACTCTAAAATTTCAAATTAAGAAAATGAGAGGTACCAAAGAACTCCTGAATTAGTATATCATCAATTTTGGTTCCTCTTCAGGAGCAAAATATTTCAAAGGACACAATGCTATTCATTTTCCTTTTCCGGGCAAAAAGGTATAACGCCAGTCAAAGGAGTTACTCTATTTGGTGTTCTCCCTTACTGAATGTACCAGTCTCTGTGTGAATGTATAGTGTTTGTGCCATATCAAAGCAAATGAAGAGTGAATACATATTACCAAGAGACAGGTCCATAATAAGAAGGAAAGTGGTAATAGTATAGAAAGCATTCAAGAAAACAAAACACGTAAACACACACAACTGAAATAAAAGCAAAAACAAAAAAGCACGCTATGTGACGGCTTAGACAGTGATAGTCTTAATATATTTATTTATGTTGCTGACTTTTTATATGTTTTCATGGAGGACATTCCATAGCTCTCTACGTTTACAGAGATCTGAAATATATGAACCAAGTTCATAGTAAGATGCTAAGATCTGGGTCTAAATGCTTTGCACGGCTACAGTTTCTAAAACCTCACATAATATGATTTCGGCCATGGGCAGACAAAAAAAAAAGTAGGAAAATGAGCTTTTTTTTTCCTTCTGTTTTATCAGATTTCTTTTCTTGCAGCTGTTCAGGTCCCTGGTCACAAATCTTAACCATGATGCAGTTTAAAAACTGACACAGAATGCAGCATGCATTGAAAGACTTACCTGCTTGTAATACCCAACAGGAGCTCACTCCATTGATTCCCACACTTAAAAAACAAGCTCTAAGGGTACAGAAATTCTCATGCTGCTTCCCAAACGTCACTTTTAAACCCATTTCTTTCTTTACCTATATCCACTGCAGTATGTACTTCGGTTAAAGATGAACATAGAAAAAGGCCGTACTTACTGATGCAAAAACACCTCATCCTACAAAACTTCAAGGAAGGAAAAAAATCTTTAGTGTTTTCATATTCTTGATGTTTTAATTGCTTGTTTTAGAAACTAAAGTCTTCAGGCTAATAAAACTTGCTCCTAGCAGATCTCTGCTTTTCCTGAATAAGGATGGGCACAAGTTCACAAGATAAAGCCTCTGGCTTGCTCCTGTATCTGTATTTACCTCGGAGGTGCAGAGCAGGGGAAAGAGAAAAAGGATGTGAAAGAGCATTAGCTGTGGAGTTGTGAGCTCTCCTACACGTTTACAGTCACACGGACATGCAGGCTCCTCACCGAGACCAGAGTTGTGATGGTTTTAGTGCTGTGCAGAAGGCTCAGAAGGGGCGATTTCTTGTGACCTGTGAACAGAGCTGCTGTGGATTGACGTCTCAAAGGAAGTGGGCTGTGACTTAAGGGCAAATCTCCATGTCTTCTCCTCAAACAACATACCCCCCCCCCCTTTGCTAATGAATATGCAGATATTACTTTCAATGATCTCAAGGAAAAATAAGGCATACGAATGGTACATTAACTAGACTATCCAAGCCCACCACTCCTGACACACGAATTTCCTCTCTTTTTTTCCTTCCCAAGCAAGTGGTTAAAAAATCCTTCAGTAAAGCTAAAAGTAAGACACACAGAACATTCTCACAAGCAAAACCTTTTCATAAGAAGCTTTAAATGTAACTTTGAAGAAAATGTTTACAGTTAAGAAATGATTCTTTATAGCACAGCAATTTAGACAGCAATTTTTTTAGGCGTAATACAGTAATCATAATGAAAATATGAAGCCATTTGAATATACTTATCTTAAAAAAGGAATTACTTATATAGAGTAGCTTATATTGTGCTGCTCACAATTAAGCTTAAAAGTTTGCCTTGAAGCTAAAATGTATATATAAAGGTAAGCATGGTTTGACCTCTAAGAAATTCTTAGCTTCTGCCAAGAAGCTAAGAACAACACAACAAGCTTCTGTTGTGTTAGACCTAAAGCAATCTCAGAACATGTCATAACACAGGAAAAAGTAGAAAGTCTGAATTTTTAAGATGTTTCGAGACTTCGTTTTACAAGAATAACTACTGCACGGTGGCACCTGCGTTAACAAATTTCTTAAGCTAATGAGGCTACCAACACTATCCATAAAGGAGTTATGCTAGTGAAAAGATGAAAGGAGCTAATAGTTTTCCTTCCCTCCGAACTGTAAAAGAAAGTTCCATATCCCAATTTCAGTATTATTCTTATTCTTTCGAAGTCTATTCATCCCCTCAGCTCTTTCAAGGAAGGAAGCAGTGACCAGGATACAAAGAATGAAGGATCCTAAATGTGGCACCAAAAAGAAAAAGCCAAAGAGCAGAGTGCCATTTTCCCGACTTTTTATCATTAATAAAACTTCAGTATCAAAGAGAAGACAGGCAAAGGTATGGCTCTCACCCCGCCTCTCCCTCCACCTGCACAAATTAATTCAATTTCATTTGATTTTAATGGGATCTTGAAATGCTATTTCTAGCTTTAGACAGGAACAGCTTCTCTTGTTAAATGCCCAAATGGTTTTAAACATATATTCCTACAGAAAAAATATGCTAATCTTGGTGAAAGGAGAAATTTTCACATTCTTAATATTCAACAGATTGTGTGCCTCAAGGCAATTTTTTGAATGGCTTCTGTGTAACAAATGAATTTAGATGCTTTCTTTGATTTCACAATACTTATTTAAATACACTTACTTTTGTGCATGTTAACTGTTTAGGTTATCTCTGATTAAAAAAACAAGACTTATCTACTTGTGAATAGGATTCATTTCCATGATGGAATGCAGTATTAATTGTCTGTGACAGAATAAAATTGAAATTACTTCATTTTGAATATGATACTTCAATTTTATTTAGACAAGAATATTCATACTAGCAGGGCACTAAATATGAAAAATATGTGTCTTTGAGACAGATGGACACAAAAATATGGAAGCTGAAGTAAACTGTTTTCATATTTTAGTTTTCTGATCTCATTTTTTATTTCCTTAATTAGACAAGGATTTAGTAGTGCTGTGATTGCTCTGCTTTCCTTTAATTATACCGCTGTTTAACGTATGGTAGAGAAGCCATATTGAAACAATAGGCTTTTAGGCCATATCAAACTGTTTTTTTGCATGTTTTCCAATCAGACGATTGCCTCACGGAGAAGGTACTGCTCTACGTCCTCTTCAGAGCGCCACCCCTGTTTCTTTTGATTTCAACTTTAAAATGTCATTCTACCCTTTAGTTCCATCATTCATTACATCAAGGCTGAGCCAGTCAATGAAACCATTGCAGAAATGACCTTGCTGTTAAAGCAGAAGTCAGCTCAAAGTACCCAGCAATGCAAATTAACCACAGAAGTCCAACAGAAAAAATTGTTACTGTCTTAAAACTACACTGAACTTCACACCAGAAGTAATGATCACAGTCGGGTTTTTGTCTGTAAAAAACACACTATTCAAAAGCCCCTGCTTTTGCTCTTGTAATCCCAGTGAGAAAATGGTATATAAAAAAGAAAAAATATAGAAAATTTTGTTAATGATTGTGAAGAGAATGTGCCCTATATGGTATCATATGCACAAGAGACTTTGATGTAAGGATCAAGCCAGTTCCTCTGAAGAGGAACTACATATTGGCTTTAACAAATACATTCGGAAATTTTCTTCTACCTTTTTCTACCTTTGCGAGAAAAAAAAGAAAAAAAAAGAAAAAAAAAGAGAAAGAAAAGAAAAAAAAAAGAAAAAAGAAAAAAAAGAAAAAGAGAAAGAGGAAGAGAAAAAGAAAAAGAAAAAGAAAAAGAAAAAGAAAAAGAAAAAGAAAAAGAAAAAGAAAAAGAGAAAAAGAAAAAGAAAAAGAAAAAGAAAAAGAAAAGAAAAAGAAAAAGAAAAGAAAAAGAAAAAGAAAAGAAAGAAAAAAAAAGGGAGCTTACAAAGGGCATTATACTGCACTGCTGGTGAGTTTGAAGATGCTGAAGAGACTTCGCGGAGCAAAGCTTATCCTCATGTACTGGAGCTGGGAAACAAAATGGGCTTTCACTGAAGGTAGGGCACCGACGGGGCTGTCAGAGGGGAGCTCAGCCTGAATGCTCCCCCTAAATAACAACATTTAAACTCTCCAGGCTTTATGCCAAGATTATCTTTCAAAACTGAAGAACTTCTAAACAAAGTGGAAATAGCAGAGAAGTAATGGGAATATATATTCCCCAGGGGGTCTTCTCAGTGACTGAACTTGCACCCTTTTTGCTGAACAGAGTTCTGTCCAAGTCTCCCAACAGTCCTATATATTAAAATCAAGCCGTGTATCTTGATCTTAAATAAGTGTTTGTTACAGTTCTGCAACATCTTTGATTTCAAAGGCTACTAACTGATAAGGTTTCTCTTACAAACTTTGTATAGAAATGACAACAAACCCCTTTGAAATGCAAAAGGCTAAGTGTGAAATGTATTTCTGAAAACAACATGCAAAACCTTTAATCTACCTAAAAAAAAATCCTACCAAAGATTATCCTATATACTCATTCTCTTGGTATCTAAAAGTAATTTTTACTTCATACACTTATATTGAACTGAAGACTGTCTATATAGAACAAAGTGTCCGGGATTTATTGCTCCATCAGGACGAGGATGCAGAGGAGAAAGAGGATTCATAGGCCAAGACTAAACCTAACACTTCATGTACTTTTAAATGACTGAGTGACTTGCAGTCATAGTGACTGCAGTGGAACCAGTTCTACTACAGTCCAATCCGTTGTCTCCAAAAAGATGAACTGTTGCATCTTACAGGGTGAGAAAGTTTTTTCTTTAAATAGCAAAGATAGATAGCAATTAGATCTGTAAAATCGTCTGTATTTTATGTGCACACATTTTTTCAGTTGTTCAGGATGGACTGCCCGATGTGAGAAAGCATGCAAATCGAACAGACCATAAAATGATTCTGGTATTTCTAAGAACGAACCTCTTTAATTTGCTTAGCAACAGAAATAGTTTAAAGAGAAGAACAAGGTGGCTGCTGCAGAAGCAGAAAGAAAATAGCATTGTACTATTCATAGTTATGCTTGTAGATCACTTGATTATTACAGAAAATTTAAGTAGTGTTATTTTCCAAGATTTAACTACTGTTAGAACGGTACTTTTTGTTAGAGAAAAATAGCGCTTTGTACAATTCCTATATATTAACTCCTCTTTCAGTTGAGAAAACACTTAAATAAGTGTTTCTTGAAAGGGACATTTTGTCCTTTGCCACTAATGCCTGGAAGAACAGAAATATCAAAATATTTCCAGTAGTTCTTCACTTCTACAAATTTAAGAGGGGTGAAATCCATTTTTTTCTTTATTATTTTAAGACAGCAAAGAAGTCACGCTATGAACATTTGAAAATTGGAAAAAAATGTTGTCAATGTATCAATATTTGTAAAAAATATTGATACAAAAATAGTATGAACTTTAAGAAATATCATTTTTTCCAAAAATTATTTTTAAAAAGAAAATAAAGATGTAAAAGTAACTTATAAATAACTATCATTTGATCTTGAAGGTAAAGATGGTTTTCATTCTTCCTATTTGCTAAGAGAGTCTCAGAATTCATAAACCATGAATAATACAAATATTGAAGTATGTCACTACAAACTGTTTATTTTGACAACTTCAGCACTAAAGAATCATAACTGCTGTTCAGATACTAAAAATTGTTTTGTACAACATGTAGGATTGCCCAGTTGTTCCCTAAGCCTGACAAAAATTGACAGGGGAGACTGTATACTACTTTTTTTTTTTCACAATATGCTGAAATTTGGGGATGCAATCTTAATACTTGAACAGTTTCACCTTACTTTGGCCAAAGACAATCGAGGTTCACTTAAGAGTGAGGTCATAGATGGCCACCGATGCGATTCTTACCTGAAAAAAAGATCATATCAAAGGATGAAAATGGACAGGACTGGAAAGAGACGTAAGTACACTGACTCTCCAGCACGTGACTTTACATTTTTATTTAGAAATTACATTACAGTAAGCTGAGTCACCACTTTCACTCAAGAAAAGAATATTGCCTTTTCAAGAAATGATAAACTTATTGAGAAGTCTAACTTGACAAAAGGCTTGAATATGGACTGGAAGCATCAGAAACTGAAACTGAATACTTGTGGAATGTGTTGTACCACTGCAATCTCAAATGCAACTGGAGGGAAAATGTTTATTCTATGAAAATAAACAATCAGGTTGTAGAAAGATGCTACATTTTGGTAATCCTAAGGCTGAACCTCAATGTAAAGTTAACCCTCATTGTACCAATAAAAAGCTTTATGAAATTGCTAAAAAAAGTATAACGAAATATATTATAGTGGATAACCACTATCATTTAAACAATGCATTGAAGGTTATAACAATAAGACTCTAAACATGAAGAAGATAAATCAGTGCACCTGAAAAAATGCTGATATAGTAAGAAAAATGATACTTCTCTGGAATGGCTCTCAAAATAAAATACCATCCTTTTTTTTTTTTTTTTTTTTGCAGTTGCCTTCTTATACACCCAGAAGACGTGGAGAATTGCCAGTGAGTGAAGATGCTGCAATGCTCCTCCACACAGGGTTTAACATCTTCTAAAGAATGTGCTCTGGCTCCATCTCAGCCATCTTTGTTTTCCTGCGACACAGAAAAATTGGTGAGAGACCAAATATTTCAGGCCAACCTGCAGGAGGGCTTAAAACAAAGAAATCTAAACCCCTCAAATGACTTTACGTTAAACAAAGCCAATTATTTTCTCATCTAAACTAACTGTTTTAATTCACTTTCAATAAAAGGCTACTTGAAGTTAATACACAACAACTCCTACAAAGTACTGCATCTATATTTATAAATAAAACAGTGTTTAGGGTGGCCTTCACTTGTGAAGGTCATTTGACAAGGAGCAGTGATCTGAATCCACACTATTAATCCAAATCTAGATGCTGCATGCAAACTGCCTGCTGGAAAAGGTCTTCTGTCCATGCTAACTTGTGAACAGTAAGCAGGAGTTGTCTGAGAGAGAGCTAAATGGCCTTGACCATTTTGGACCATCTCGTTAATACATTAACGGCACTGACAACTGGGTTTCATTGCCCAGGTCTGAGTCTGTTCAGTCTATTGTGATAGATATAGCCCAGTTTTTTCTTCCATTTTTGAAAGACTAGCATTACACATCACTGGAGTGCAAGGTAAATTCATCCTCAGGAAGAGTACTCTAAAGAAACTTTCCCAGAAATTTCTATATTTCTGTGTTATACCCTGAGTGACCAGGTCATCATCGGTGGCGATTCTGATGAACTTCATGAAAATTTTACCTCAAACGAAAAAAGTTGTTCGTAAGTCACTGAAACTTCATTCCAGCCTTGCTTCCTATTAAGCAAGCTGTGTAGCTTAAATATAGACATAATTTTGCTTCTGAAACAAATCCTGTTGAAGCACTCCAGAAAACTACAGCATGTTTTTGCATGGCAGCCAAATACCATCTTCCATCTGGACAAAAACTGTTTGTCTTCAGGCAGAAACAGGAATGGTTGTCTTCCCGCTAGGATGGTTAAAAAGATCCCGCTCCTCCCCTCTCAGCCTCTTCCTTGAGGCATGGCAACTGAACACATGCACAGCCCTGATTTAGCGCAGTGCACATAAAATTGCTTTGCAGAAATCATTGTCTTGATGTGAAATCCACATCTGTAATTCTAGCAATGCATTGCTTACATACAGTGGGTGGTCTTTGAAGGTTAGAAAAGATCGGAGCAGAAACAGCATGCCTGGAGACCTGAACAAAGCAGGAGACTGTCTCTTGGATCTAGCGTTTATACAGTTTTTTAGATAATTTATATACACACACACCGAGAAACGTGTAGGGACGTGGCATCCTGCACCGAGGCAGATGCCATCAGGTTTCAGTCTTTGATTAACAGCTCTGGGAATTTGCAGGTGTTCAATTAGTCACCAGAGGGAGCCCATATTATTTCATAAACACAACAGCAACGTACTAAGAAGTAGGGGAGGGCAGATAACCTTTAAAATTACAGGATTCTAGAGAACTGTTGTGTTTTACACAAACACCCACATTCACGCCCCGCTCCACTATACAGCGCCGGGTGGATTTTGCAGCAACAGAAATATAAAGCAAATTTTGAGGAGGATGAACACTAGCCCTCTTCTTCTTGTGCTATAAATGATCTCTTTATTTCCTGATATATTAAAGGATGCTGGCAAGGGATCCAATTTGCTAATATACGATAATAAAGTTCAGATGCTGGTACAGCAGAATACCAATTATCACAGAACCACTTAGGCAGCACCAAATATGTCTGAATAATCAAAGACAATAGAAAGGAACATAAGATGAGAAAGCCTACCTATTAGCCTGTAATAAGATGATATTGGGATAATGTAAGATTTTATAATATGGGTTGGACTGGGATTTCTCCCATGGCAATACCCCAGATCACTTGGCAAATATAGCCTTCTGCAAGTTGCAAATAGGCTTTTCTTTTCTTCCTAAACTAACTAGTAACTCTCTCAGCTCCCAGCTTCCAATTTCCTTTCTCACGTTAACAACTAAAAATGATATTTTAATAAAACTCATACTTGTGTGTGTGTGTGTGTGTGTGTACTGTACCTCTAACCATTCACTGCTTTAATTTGGGTATCTTCCTTAGTTATTTACTAGGGAAATGGTCTCAAACGCATCACAATTCACTTAGCAATCTTTTTTGTAAGTATTCTCTGTGGAGAATTCTCTATTGTGCCAATAAAGTGAAGAAAAAAAAAAAAGCTAATTCAGTAGATTTTTAAATCTCATTTATAGTACTGGAATGGTAAAATCAACTATGCTTTGAGATTCACTGGATTGAAGGCTTTTTTATTAAGACCTTATCTGCTTCTTATGGTGCAGTAGGCATTCAAGTCAGCCTTTGAGGGAATTTTGTCATTGTTATAGCCTCTAAGAATTTTCTTATTTTCATATATATTCATTCTCCTGGAGACATGTACAAATGATCACAGTATTTCAGGAATCTTTTCATTTTAAAAGTGAGTCAATGGTTGTGGAGCTATCTTCCTGCCTAATAGAAACTATCGCCCTATCTGTGCCTTCACCCTTTAATTGCAAGGCAATTAAATTCCCCACGGTTTGCAATATCTGTGTCCAGAATGAGTCATCTCATCACATCACCTTTTTTTTTTTTTTTGCTTTCGCTATGTGCTTAGGAAGCTGTAGCTTAATATTTGCATGTTCCCGTGGAGCTGAGACTTTCTTCTTGAATTGTTATTTTTCTAAGCGTTTCACCTTAGTTGGTCAGAGCTTTCTTGCGTTACTGCATGAAAAAATGATAACAACATAAAATTTCCACTCCTCCCCACAACATTTTGGGATGCATCCAGTGACACCACATCTAAAGGATAAAGTATGCCTGCGACTGATAAGCACAGATTTTAAGGAAAAAAAAAAAAATTTCCATCTCCGACAAGGCTGGTGTGGAATATCCAGTATTTAATTTTAGATAGGATCTCCAGCGTTTTAAGAAACATTATTGCATACTAAGACAGAAATGATCTGAAATGGTTTGGGAGTGATATTCAAACCCAGCTATAGATTCCATTAGCGTGACTATAAACCGGCTTTATCAGAGCTGGGCTTTATAGCACAGCTAATGTGATCTGCACTAAACTGAAGCTGCACACTTTAACTGTCAGCATGAATGAGCAAAGATTTTGTTTATAGTACTAATGATGTCTTTGTAACTTGATCAGTTGCTGCTGGGAGCTCTGTGGTTTGATACCAGCTCTTACTAATACAGGTGATACCAGTGGTTATCAGCAGGATGACAAAGCCAAGAGCAATTAGATTTCCTTCAGTGCTCTGCAGTCTGTGTCCTTACATTAGAGATGGGACAAAAGTTGATAACACGATACATATGTGTTGTTCTTATCCAAGACAGCGTCTTTACTTAGTGTTCAGTGAAAAAATAATGCCCTTTTCTCAGATTGAGGTGGCTTGATTGAAATATCTAAGTACCAAAAAAGGAGACCAAATGGAACAGCTTCTCTGTGGAGACCAGATGTTATCTAACAGAAAACTTATTGGGTTAGGACAGGGTAGAGAAAGCAGACTGGCAGTTCTGGATTCCTTCTCCTTCACACTTTGCAAAGGCATGACATTAGATCAGGCATAATATTTTACAGCTTTATGGTTTGACAAGAGGAGGAGACAGTTTTGTCCAGCCGACATGCTGCTGTCGAAATGGCCACTCCACTCCAATGGTGATGTGTGGAGAGGCAGGATATTCTGGAGAAATTGTTGTCACTCTTTTCTGCAGAGAGGGCATTTTCAAAGCCTGTAGATGAACAGACACTGAGAGTTTGTGAATCATTAAGAATCCTTGGGACAAACAGCACCAGGGGATTTTGTAACCCTATTATCCAATAAGCCGATACCTTCCTTTTCCCCCACTGAACAGTTTGCTGTCATCTGTCCGGAATCATCTCTCTCCCCTTCTCAAGCTGATGGGAATCTGCTTTAATCCATCAGCTATCTCATCGTGCTTTTGTTATTGTACCATTGCACCAGTGCTGTGATTACCTGGCACATACCTTCTCAGGCGTCCTAATGGGCAGCCAAGTCTATTTAAGTCTTAAGCCCCAATCCCCAAATCGCAGCATTGCAACAGCTTCTCTGGATGTGATAAACCGCCTGCCCAGTCGCCCCTGCAGTGAGATGCACAGTGCACAACTATACCTACTTTCTTCAAATCTTTTGCCTGCTTCCTCTTTCCACTTCTCTGGGACTACAATGCATAGGTTTAAGAGTAAGTCCCATATAGGGGCCTTCGCTTTTGTTTCAGGTTTACTCAACTTTCATGATAAGATATTCATTTTAGGGTGGCACATTCTTGGCCATCATGTCTGTTGACTAGTGAATAATCATTTTTCTTTAAACTACCTCATTTAAACTACACATTCTCTGGAAAGATGATGTTGACTTACGAGATATATAATTAACTTAGGAGTTAAAGGTACTTATTTCTATTACAGGCACATTGCATATCAGATGCTGATAACTTAATTCATGGCAAACAACAATTACTACGCTGCTAGAGCCACTATGTCAAGGGGACCGCTTGTAGTGTACGGTATCACTCAAAACAAGTTATCAGCATCATTCATTATGCTAGTACGTACTAATAACAAGAGTTGTATTGATATAATATTATTATTCATAATAACTACAATAACACTAATAACGGTGTTATAATGAATGGTTATCATAGCTCAGAACTGCCGATGTACCTCACAAATATATCATAAGGAACAGCCCATGTCCTAAAGAATGTGCAGCCCGTTTTGAGGAGAACTGTTTAGGAGCGCTACCAGGCAAAGTAACACACCAGTAATGACATTGAAGCTTTGTGGCAGAGGCAAAAATAAAATCTAGATTTCCTTTTCTTGATTATTTCTTTGCATCAGGCCATGCTGCCCCTTCTGCGAGATCTCTGACTCCTTAAATATTTACTCATCCTAAGCTCTTCTTCCTTCCCTCTCTATAACGATTGCAAAAAGAAAGACATTGATTTCTCTGAAAACAGATGGAAACAATATTAAAGACTCTTTTTGTCCCATATCCTGCCATACCACCAGATCCTAAGCTCCAAACCAGATCCTCCCACTAAAGCTAAGGAAAGAGAGGGAGAGAGAAAAGGAGCGGCTAAATATATTGCTTTCTCTTAAATCTTATAATTAATAGAGTTTGTATATTAAAAACTCAGCCAGGCTTATACTCTGCTATCCTATCAGTTAATATGGTTTATGTATCTCCGTTAGCTTGCTTGCTCACTCAGCAATCTTCTACCATATTTCCCTTAGTATCAAGTATATTACTAACCTTTGCCAGGATAGTACTGAATTAAGGTTAGTAGCTGCCCTTGCCTTTTTTTTTCTTTTTTTCTCTTAAAGTTCTTTGGCTTTAGTCTACTAATGAAATGCCTAAAAGTTATTTTAATGCAGTTTTATGTGATGATATTTGCTTTTTTCAAATATATTTTGGTTCTTTCCTGAACAGTCAGCACATCTCCATCTCCTAGCAATATATACTCCATGGAGTACTAGTGGCCAAGCTTTGCAACACTTTTGAGGTCTCTGCAAGAAGATAAATTGAATATAATGGAGTATGTGAACTCCTGCAACTCCCGGCCATATATATTATAATGAAATGGGAGATGTGCTGATTATCACATAATACAGATGCATTATGTACAAAATAGGCACCAAGAGGAAAGAACGTGCTTTGGTTTTATCACTCACAATTATGAGAATGAAAGGACTCAGGTATGCATAATTATAAACTGTAAATGTCATCCCTCCTCCCTCTCCTTCTACCACCGTGAAAAATCAGTACATTAGGAAAAGCAGCAACATTTTGTGTCTGGCCTATTAGTTCCATATAATCAGAGAAACACAACTCACATGTCTTGCCTGCAGTAAATGAGTTTATAACTCAGGAGTTAGATTCTGATTTTAGTTCTCATGAGATTTAAGATGAGAATTCACTGTCTACTGGATGCATATCCAGCAGTAGTGAACACCAACTGCTTCAAAAGGAAACAAAAGAAATACACAGAAAAGACTTAATGAACTGAATCAAACAAAGTATCTTTCTCCACCTTGACGAGAAGTCCTCATATTTCAAATAGACCATCTTCAATTAGTCCAGTCAACTACACACATTATGGCTCTTCCCTCCCATTTTTTGTTGTTCAGCAGCTCTTTCTGCATCTTTGTTATCCAGAGGTGGTGATTTCCAGAGATGATGAACATTCAGAGTCTGCAGCGACTTAACCTGAAAAAACCTCTGGACAGTGCTCTCTGAGCTCACTCTTCACCCTTGAATATAACCTCTTACACACTAACACTTCACCATGGGTGTCCTTCTCAGTCTACTGTTCTAATTGTTTCAGCTGTTTCCAAAAGCAGGTGGAAATCCATTGCCTCCATAGCTCTGATGACGATCTCCTAGTAAAAATATGGTATACCTGCCTACTCATTTTCAGCTACTCACACTGCCATGCTTTTTCTTCTCCAATTTTTTAATATTTTCTTTCATATTTTTGTCTTCTAACATATTTAAAGAACGTCTTATGTTTATCTTAAAATTGCTCAACAGTATTGCTTCATTATTCCCATTTGTGCTTTCAATGCCCTCTTTATAGTTCCTTTGTTTCTTCACATAAAATTCTAGCACACTGCAGATCTTTTCTTCCCTATAATTTTTAAAGCTTTGTTTTGCTTTCATTTAACTTAAATAATATATCAGTCATCCTCACTAAAGTTTAATGCTTAGTTTTACATAATGGTATACTCCCTGTCTAAGCCTGCTCTACCACCTCCTAAACTTTTAGTTAATTTAGTCAACAACCGCTCCTTCTAATAAGCATTGCCAGTTTATGTCACTTAATACACTGCTAATGATATCAAATGTGACTGTTTAAAAGTCTAATTGACCTGTGTTTCTAGCCAAAATGCCATCTGACAACTGAAAATTGAAACTGTATTCAACAATGACAATGATTTCTTAAGCAATCCCTAAAAGTCGCTTCCTTTATCATAGTGTATTCATTTGGCATCACAAATGTTATACTTTTTTGGTATCTCTTACATGTAGTGTTTACCTCCTGTTATTCATTGATCCTTGAACATAACAATTCTTTCGCACTAAATTTAAGTCCTCAGTTATTACCATGATTTTAGATCTTTGAGAACACTTTGACACCTTGGACTGGAGGCTGATAAATACCTTCTGTAACATTACTCAGTACTCAAAAAATCAATCCAAACCCTCTCAAAAATTTTCTAATAAAGATGTAGAAATTGTGCGACATTTTCCTTCTCTTTTTCCTTTTCCTTTTTGTCTAAGAGAATATAAAGAAAATTGGATAGTATTATTAAGGTACAACATGTAGAAGATTAAAAAAAATAGTAAATTTCTCCAAAAGACAGCAACCACACAGCACAGTGGTATTTCAAATGGCAATTATCAAATACCTGAGATCTCAACTGGCAAAATCAGCGCAACTTCACAGAGACAGCATTGCTACACTGGCCGAGGATGCAATTTCAAGTTTGTAGTGTGGTTTCCTAAGCAATAAAACATATTGCATTGCAAACATGCATATCTGTGGCAGACTGGTTGTCCGCACTATTTCTTCAGCAGCTTTTGAACCTGTTGACCATTTCTAACCAATGCTTTTAATAGAGAGAGTAGGGTTTGTAAATAAAATGAGAGGGTTGTGATCAGTGGTACAGAGTTTAGTTGGAGGCCTGTAGCCAGCAGTGCCCCGGGGGTCAGTAAGGAGTCCAGTCTTGTATAACTTATTCATCAGAGTGTAGGCAGCAGGTGTTGGCAGAGTGTTGGCAGCAGGTGGAGGGAGGTGATCCTGCCCCTCTACTCAGCCCTGGGGAGGCCTCTCCTGGAGTACTGGGTCCAGTTCTGGGCTCCCCAGTACAAGAGAGACGTGGCACTCCTGGAGAGAGTCCAGCGGAGGACTACCAAGAGGATTAGAGGGCTGGAGCACCTCTCCTATGAAGAAAGATTGCAAGAGCTGGGCCTGTTCAGCCTGGAGAAGAGAAGATCGAGAGGCTATCTCATAAACGTGTGCAAGTATCTGCAGGGGGAGTGTCAAGAGGATGAGGCCAGCCTCTTCTCCGTGGTGCCCAGCAACAGGACAAGAGGCAATGGGCAGAAACTGAACCACAGGAAGTTCAGTTCAGTTCAGGTTCAGCCCACCTAAACCTGAGAAAAAACTTCTTGACTGTGAGGGTGACAGAGCATTGGAGCAGGTTGCCCAGAGAGGCAGTGGAGTCTCCTTCGCTGGAGCTATTCAAAACCCGTCTGGATGTGATCCTGGGCAATATGCTCTAGAGGACCCAGCTTGAGCAGGGAGGTTGGACTAGATGATCTCCAGAGGTCCCTTCCAACCTAAACGATTCTGTGATTCCGTGATTCTGTGATCAGTGACCTGGATGAGGGCACAGAGTGCACCCTCAGCAAGTTTGCTGATGATACTGAACTGGGGGGGAGAGGCTAACACACCAGAAGACTGTGCTGCCATTCCGAGGGACCTGGACAGGCTGGAGAGCTGGGCGGAGAGGAACCTCATGAAGTTCAACCAAGGCAAGTGCAGGGTCCTGCACCTAGGCAGAAATAACCCCATGCACCAGTACAGGCTGGGGGCTGACCTGCTGGAAAGTAGCTCTGCCGAGAAGGACCTGGGAGTGCTGGTGGACAACAAGTGGAGCATGAGGCAGCAGTGTGGCCTTGTGGCCAAGAAGGCCAATGGGATCCTGGGGTGCATTAGGCAGAGTGTTGGCAGCAGGTGGAGGGAGGTGATCCTGCCCTCCTGCTCAGCCCTAGGGAGGCCTCCCCTGGAGTACTGGGTCCAGTTGCGGGCTCCCCAGTACAAGAGAGACATGGAGCTGCTGGAGTGAGTCCAGCAAAGGACTTCAAAGATGATGAAGGCACTGGAACATTTCTCCTATGAGGAAAGGCTGAGAGAGCTGGGGCTGTCTAGTCCAGAGGAGAGAAGACTGAGGAGGGATCTGATCACTGAGTACAAGTATCTGAAGGGAAGGTGTCAAGAGGATGGATCCAGACTCTTCTCCGTGGTGCTGGGTGACAAGACAAGAGGCAATGGGCAGAAACTGAACCACAGGAAGTTCCATCTGAATATGAGGAAAAACTTCTTTCCTGTGAAGGTGACAGAGCATTGGAACAGGTTGCCCAGAGGGGTAGTGGAGTCTCCTTCGCTGGAGATATTCAAAACCCGTCTGGATGTGATCCTGGGCAATATGCTCTAGGTGAGCCTGCTTGAGCAGGGAGGTTGGACTAGATGATCTCCAGAGGTCTCTTCCAATCTCAGCCATTCTGTGATTGTGTGACTCTGTGATACCATGCATCCTTCCTTTTCCTTCCCCCTCCACTTTCAGAACAGCAAATACGATAGGGTAGAATAACTCTATTAAATCCTCACTAAGGATTAAGTTGAGCTCAATCGTTATTAGACAAAAGCATGTATTTTCACTTGTGACAGTATGCCTAACAAAAGGAAGCTTTAGCTAGAATTTGAAGCTTCCTGGGCACCAGGAACATATAGGGGCACCGGAGGCATAAAAATCAGGATTTATTAGTTTCATGCTCAGGACTTAATTTGCATAATTTAAGTATCACGTAATTGTAGTATTCCCTGTCTTTGGGTATGTAAAGGCTAAAGTTCTTAAACTTTTATTTCCTGGGCACTATACAGCTACAACTACCGATGGATCTGTGACCACTCAGGTTCCTTGAATTCAGACTCCAAAGATTCTGAATGGGGTGCCTACAAAATGAATATAAAGAATCACAAGGAGGGTTTTTTTGTCCTATTTAAACTGAAAATCTATTTGCATATATCACAATATAGTTTCAACCAAGCTCTTCTGCAGCAATGCATGAAGTGACTTTTCCACACTTGCAGTGTTTACAGTGCTAATAAAGAAGAAAGTATATTTGATGAGAGAGCTTTGCAAAGAGTCATCAAGCATTCATCTCCAATTTGTGTTTTTGATAGTTTCAGTAGAGCTCCTATACCAAACTCTCAGAAGAAATAAATTATTATAGCTTTATTCAACCAAAATTATGACAGTTCACACAAGCTCCCTTTGGTGCAGTGTACATGTCAACAAAAGAAGAATAGGAACAGAATCAGAGACAAAAGCACACCAGCGGAGGGGAAATAACATATATAAATAGCAAATGCATTTTTTTTCTAGTTAAGAACATTAATTTAAACATTTAAAACTCAGACTTTCATGTCATGGGAAAAGCTGAAGTGAGGAAATCTGTATTTGTTCTACATTAGGAAGAAATATATTGAAGGGCTTCTGTTTATTTTATATTATTTCTTGAGACACAGTTCTAATCACGGACCTTTGCCGTGATATATCATGGCAAGACTTTGTCACAAAAATTTAACATCACACTGTGGTGTATCACTAATATACCATTGATTCAGGGTAGTTTTCCTCTTATTAATATGCCGTTAATTGCAGCAATTAGGGGAGAAGAGGTTTGTTGTTCAAAGAGCCTCAGAAAGGAGAGGAGGAGAAGGGAAAATGAGTATTTGTGTGCCCAATGTCTTCTGTGAGCACCTAATCTGGTGTAATAAACAAAACAGTAACAGCAAGGGCAAGGGTAAAGGAGATGTAGAAGGTAGAATTTCACAATGTCTTGGGTCCAGAGTCTTTACAGTGCTATATGGAAAACAAACTGGAAGCATTTTGATTGACGTGATGCACACATCAGTTGGCACTAAAAGGTAGTTCCCCTTAAGCATTTTGAAAACTCATCAAAATCATATGAAATAAAATAAATACTCATAAACAAACTTTTTTGAATAACTACACTAAGATTAGCAAGTGAGGCTGGATATATGTAGAACTATTTAGCTCAACCTAGCACGCGCATGCGTTGCCAGGAGCAGGGTAAAACAGTCCTGTCAATCTTTCCATGTTTAGAGGTAAACTACAACTTTCAGCAGTAAAGTACTGCTTTATCACAGCAGGAGATGTTCTTCATCTTTTCTGAACATCTGAGAGCGTGTGTTGTTGGATTTTTGGCAATATGCTTCCCGCAAGTGTTCAGATTTTGCACCTGCAGAATCTGCTATCAGACCTACTAATATTGGATAAACCCGGTATAATTGCAGGATTCTGGGGTCAGCAATGCAGGCGATAGGAGGTAATACAGGTGAGGGACCAGACTGTCTTACTGGAATTAGCTCTTTTGTATTAGCCCAGATGGTAAAAAAAGGATCTAGATTTAGCTGTTCCATTTCTAACTGGCTGTTAATTCCAGATTTACTTTCTTCCGTATACTGTGCGGTTCACAAAACAGTACAGAATGTACCTACAGATTGTCTTGGCTACACGTCATCACACATTCAGTGCAACAGCTCACACCAGTACTGGGTAGCTGAACTTACCATAACTCCCTACTTAAGGAGGCCTGAAAAGAGAGAAAAGAAGAAGAAAACCTTACAGCTCACTATATTTTTTGGTGTAATGGTGCTTGAAAAAATATCTTGACTTCTAATCTTTTTTTTTTTTTTCGTTATTACATTCTGGGTGTTTCATTTGTATCTTGCCTAATAAATGATTATTATATAAGTGTAAAGTATTATTACTTCTCATGCGGCAGCCTGTACACAGTGTGTTGGTGTCATTAAAATTCAGGCCTAGATGGCTTCTGAGTGTTGGAAAGTACATTACCAATACAACTGAATTGATTTTGTTGAACCTATTGAAGGTGAAAACATTGGGCATAATTTGTCTAGATTTCAGAAAAAAACATTTGATACTTTACTACACAACAGGTCCGTTTATAGAGCCAGACAGCATAGCACAGACAGAGTAAATAATGTTCTGAAGAACAGACACAAAGGTCAGTTAAAGGAACACATTCAGAACAAAATCTGATTACGTGCAGATTGCTGCAAGATGTAGTACTAAGATCATTCCTACTTTTGTCTTTTTAAGGACTATTTCAAAGTTTATTAATTTCTGTATGCCATGCTCAGTTCTCCACACTTTTTTGAAGATCAGATGTTAGGTGTATTCACTAACCCTTCAGGGTTGGTTCTAGGAATGCACTTCTTGGAAAATCTCAAGGATATGTTATTTGGACCTGCTTTTTTCATCCATCAGGATCACCGGAATACAGTTTAATCTGTCTTGTCATTATTCAGTACAGAGAAAAAAGAACAGAGAAATAACATCTTTCACAAAATTTTGTCAATCACATACTAAGCTAGTTTCTGTAGGTGAGGTGCAAAACCAATGAAATAACTGCCCAACAGTTATCGCTGTAGCATATCTCTGCACATCTTTGGATCAGCTGCAAGCAGAACTGCTCAATTTACAGCTGACTGGTAGCAGTATTTCCTGCCTAGCTTCATGACTATCTAGAGTATTCTGTGAACACACTAACGGTGTCTTATTAAGAAAGACTAGGTCAGAGATAGAACGTTAGTTTAAGATTAAAAAATTAAAAACTTAGGAAGTAAGTAAAAATATTATTTCAAGTTTTTGGGTTGTGAATGTGAATAAAGATCAGCCATCTCACCTCACCTATGGGGTGGAGGAGAGACTAGGTGGGAGGATGAATTTTGACAGAGAGATAAGGCGCTGAGAAAAGAAGAAAGAGTGGCTTGAATAATATGTCTGGGATTGTAACTAATTCAAAAATAAGTCATGGACTGAAGTGAAACCAAGGACTAGAATATAAATCGTTTGAGCAGAACAATGCGAGTCTAGAGTGAAAGAAAAGTGATAGGGTCAATAATGGAAGAAAATGCAAATAAACTGAGAAGCAGGATGGATGACTGGATAAGAGGTAATTTCAAGGGTATTACAGATTTGTGGAGATGTAATAACGAGAAATGCAGCCCCAACACCTGGAAAATGCATTTTTTCTGCCAATGTTTGGTTGCAACTAGAAGTTAATTTTAAGTAAGATTTTCCTCCACCCATGAGGGATTTTACAGACACTTTGAGTGCCTAACTGCAAGGGATTATATTGATTATTCGTTCTATCTCTGTATTTCATCTATAGCTTATCTCCCTGCGGCTTTTTTATTTTCCAGTTGTCGAACTGCTGGACAGTTGTGATACATACTAAAGAGGTTATTGATCTAGTTGTTCACTTAGTCAAAACCATTTGGACTTAAGATGATGCTGTAAAAATCTCTGGAGATGTGATCTGGAAGTCTTCATCATAATTTGGAGGTCAAGACCATACTTATATGGGCATACCTTTAGACAATCAAGTTATTTCTTCCCAGTGCGTGTAGGGGGTTTGGGGGTGGGGCTTGTGTTTGTTTTTTAATTTTTAACCAGCTGTGGTGCCACTACAGGGGATATTAAAAAGCATACAATTCTGCCAAATAATGCTCTGACCACACCCTGATGATATCAGGACTGAGGGATATGCTCTAGGATATCTAACTATCCTTAGCTCCATCATAGTATGAACAAAAAGATTTTTTCTGGGTTATTCAGGAAATCTGTATTAGGAGCTGGGCTCAGAACGCATGACCCTTGCATCTCAGCCAAGTGTGGAATATCATCAGGGAAAAATTGCTGAGAAATCTTTCACATGGCCTACCATTAACTGGCTAACAATCTCCCTTCACTGTGCTGAAGGACTCAGTGAACTTTGTTATCGAACATGTAGTTTGGCTTTAGAAAATAAAGATCAGAATAAAATTATGAATAGAAACAGTAAGTTTTTGTTTTCTTGGCATCTTCTGTTCTCACCGAATTGTGGCCACCTTCATGTTTCCTAAAAACTGGCAGGCTGGAGTTTCTCAAGAAGCCATAATGAGCTACCGAACTTCCAAGTGTAGATATGCCCTGCATGGAAAATCATTCTTTTGTAATAAATAAAGTCACTAGGACACTGATTTGAATCTTCCCCCTTGAGTACCAGCACTGTCTTCTGCTCTAGTTCCTAATTTGTAACATTTATGAAGAGCTTTGTAAGCTCACTCCACATTATAACAGGTATGTCCGTATCACACATTCCGATATGTCCACACCACAACAAAGCATCTCCCATTAGTCACACCATGCGGGTAGACAGTCGGTTGCACCTTCACTTTTGAGATACTTCAAAAGCACATTTAGGAAGATAAGCCACTTTGTGGAGAAAAACTGGAGCCTCCTATGGGTAGTTCAGAGCCTAATAAGTTAGATACCAACCCACTTCCTAGAGCACTTTACAGACAAGAAGAGGTTGAGGGAGCTGGGCTTATTTGCTACGACAAAGAGGAGGCTGGAGGAGATCTAACAGCAGCCTACAACTCCTTGAAGTACAACTGCAAAGATTACAGAGCCAAATTCTTCTCAGGAGAGGCAGATGGTATAACAAGGGGCAATAAATACAAATTGTGGCCTAGAAGGTTCAAGCTGGACTTCAGGAAAAAAAAAAAAAAGATCTTTGATAAAAAGGTGGTGCAGGATTGGAATAAGTTGCCCAAAGGGGCTGTGGAATCTAAATTCCTACAAGTTTGATACTCAGAAAGATAAAGCCACAGCTGATCTGATCTATCATTGCTGATAGTCTCACTTGAAGTAGAAAGTTGGATGAGAAACCTTCAGAGGTCCTTATCAGCCAACCTATCTCTAATTCTATGATTTCTTAGATGCTGTGAATACTGAAGGAAAGTCCATAAGTGCCACAAAGACAGACTCCATTCAATACTGTTACCTCTTTCCTGAGAGATTGAAATCTGTGGGCTTGTTGATATTACATTCTCCATAAGCCCTGAAGGCTGAGAAGTACACACTTCACTTATTAAGCATAGTTCTATGGTAAGAGGGCTTCAAAACCTGATTCATGGCTAGGAAAGTCTACCCTTCTAGAAGCACTTCCCCCTGCGTTCCTCATGCCCACTCTGACTGGCTGAGAGGACGTACACACTGTTTCATCTCATCGTGGTAAATGTTTCTCCCAGCGTACTCTGCTACCTGAGGGGTCCAATGCATCACAAATACAACTCTACAAAGGCCTGGTTCTAAACCTAAGCCATCACCTTTCTCCTGCTTCTCAGGAACAGAAATCACCTCACAGGGAAGAAAAGTGTCCTTACTTCTGCAGGGGGACTTCTGTTGTGTCCAGTTCTTGTGATGAATTCATAAAGACGGCAGGATAGCAGAAAAACACTGTTTCCATTTTGCATAAAAATATTTTGCGTATTTCCATTTGGTACAAAAGAAACCATATATGAGGAGAGATTTTACACAAGAAATATATTATATAGTCAGAAGAGGCTGACTCATGATTTTTATGATTGTCAAGCTCCATAATAGTTTTTTTTTTTTTTTTTTCCTTAAACACCACCTTCAGATTCAAACTCAGATGCTTGGGAGCGATGGGGGCTAGAAGAACCCCAAACATTGCAATGCATCATGGTATACTAAGAAAAGAAGGAGGAAACAAAAAACGTCTCTTCTTGGTGAGGTAAGAGACTACATATAGTATGAGGTCTACTTAATGAGATGGAACCAGACAGGACACGCAAAGAGGAGTCCTAGGTCACAGGAATACACACACAGCAGAAAAAGTTGTCAGATTTGCAAACATCACCGCATTCTCGCTTACCCCTCCAGGGGTAAGGAGATGTTTCTGCCTTCACAGAAAAGCTCTTTTACCAAAATATCTGCATTTGTCATCTGTTTTAGTGAAGACTGATGACTTAGTTTAAATGGCCAGTGAAGGTGAGTTTAAACTAAACTGCCTGACTTTCCACTGAATCACGCACACAGGCTGTTCTGTCATCTCTGCTGAGGAGGTGGTCACCTGCAGCAGAGGAGAGGAGCACACAGCTGGTGAAAACAGTATCTTAGCAGGCTCCACGCAGATCTGCCCGAGCTTCCCTGACCATACTCCTACCCACTTCAGGGGAACACAGATGAGAAAGGATCAAGGGGGAAGCAAGAAGAGAAACAGTAATACTATGACAAGGTTTGTTCCCATTTTAGAGCTTGCTTATAACCCGTAGATCTAGCAGGTCAAACCTGGTGTGGGTTTGTGTTTGTAAACCTGTTAACAAAACTAATAATATAAATAAAAAAGCATATATAGCCGCATGAAAATATTCTTTAAATTGAAAGACAATATTAAGCTGTGAGGAGGAAACATAAAGAGCAAGCACATCCCATTCGTGAAAAGGGGTAGGAAGCTTGTAACATAGTTGTACATCTATATTGTATTCTATAATGTATACCTTACCGGCAGCATTTCCTACCAAATATTATTGTCTTTGTTGGAAACCTCTAGAAATTCATCAGGATTGAAAATTGTACCTTTTCATAAAAATAATAACTTAGGGACATAACTTAGAGTGTACATTTTTCATTGTGTGAAAGGCTGCCCCTGGGCTTTTTGAGTGTTTATTTGAATAAGCATACAAATAGTATGAACATATTGTCGGAACAGTATCTTATTCTTGCTCCATACCTTTCTCATTTCGTAGGAACGTACAAGCACAGCACCATTCAGCTTGCCATGTATTTTAAAAAAGAAAGATTCACTTTGCAATCAGGGTGTGTGAATAAATAAAAATAAAATATTTATTACTGTGATCAGGCAGGTGTTCAATGAATTTCACAAAAATTGCACAGGAGATAACCAGGAGAATGAAGCCTAGTTCTTAGAGGGAAGAACTACAGAAGCACTTCTCTAGCCATCTTACCCTAACCCTCCTCTGTGCTGGCCTCTATGCTGGCCCCTTACCTTGTAGCAGGGACTTTATTATTACAGAATTAGCATGTTTTTAATTAATTTTTGCAGCCATATGCAAGCTCCCAATTAAAGGCACTACCCCCTATCCATACGCTCTTAGTTTTTCTTACTGCATTTGTTTTGCATGTTGCCAAGAGAGACGAAGGTAAGAGTACACTCTGAGAAGAAGCAAGTATAGTCATCTTCTGTCCATGGATGGGTTATCCGGCTGGCACTAACAAAATGCTGCAACCCACAGTGAAGCCAGCAGAAGTCTAGCACAGCTTGTTAGCCATAGACATGGCTGTATTGGTTCCAGACCTGGCCCGAATGTCTCTACACTGTGCTCTCAGAAATAGGAGGGATTTGCTAAGCCCATCTAGTGCTGACCCCGGCAGACCTGATTTGCCTTTGCACAGCTCCATGAGGTTTTCTTCATATTGAATCCCTCAGCTCCTGGTACTCTTAAGATGTATTGCTGTTATATTCATGTGATTAAACTGCTTCCTGACCTGAGCTGTCACTATAAGTTACGGGACGCAAGCGGTGGGAGATCTATTCCTTGTGTTTTATTGGATGTTTGATGTTTTGGAAAGGAGGACTTCCATTGCTCCACTACGAAAGGATTTTATGTTCACTTGCCTGCAGCCAACTGACGTAATTTGATGTAGTTTCATTGAAGTCAGTGGAGTTATGTCAGTGAGTCAGGTTACAAGGGAGAAGATTAAATGCCAAATGCTTAGTTCATATTATTCTTGATGTTTTGTTAGCATTTTGTATGCTATTTGTACATTTGCTTTTTTAAGAAGAGGTATTCTAGCCATTTCCTTGGAATAAAAATGAAGAAAAGGGTGATTCCTATAAATATTTATATATGAAATCACCCTAGGTATGTTCATTCTGAATAAGCTTTAACAAAGCACAAAACAAATGGCACTGAATTCAATTAATGTTATATGGGTTTTCTCCCTCATTTCTTTTAAAACACTTACTTAGAAATGTTTGTTTTCATAAAATGATCCTGTTTTTCCTTTTGTATGGTATTGTTTTTCCTTTTGTATGGTATTGACTTATATAGACTGTTAGTTTTCCAAGGAAATTATATTTA